>NC_069135.1:19561638-19881138 GCF_026914265.1 Mya arenaria | reverse complement strand
ATCTGGATGCCGTAGTTCATATACCTGAATACAGTAGTGTACATGTCTGGATGCCGTAGTTCATATACCTGAATGCCATAGTGCACGTACCTGAATGTTGTAGTGCTCGTACCTGAATGCCGTAGTGTACGTACTTGAACGCCGTTATTCACATACCTGAATGCCGTAGTGCACGTACTTGAATGCCGTAGTGCACGTACCCGAATGCCGAAGGTCACATACCTGAATGCCGTAGTGCACCTACCTGAATGCCGTAGTGCATCTACCTGAATGCCGTAGTGCACATACCTGAATGCCGTATGCACAAGTGAATTGCATGTACAAGTCATGTTTCACAACGTCGAAAATATCTGAACATATAAGAACACCTATAACTTAAACTTCTATTGACACGCCATTCTGGCTTACTTGTATAGAGTTTCAGCAATTGTTTTCAAGACGTAGTCCATCCCGGAGTATGTAAACTTGTATTTTGCAATTGAAATAACTCAAAGGGAACCTACCGTAGCAGTTCATTAAATTTAAGGCGTTGTAAAGTTGTGTGTAAAGTTAGAACTTTAAAAATGCGCGATAAAGTATAAACCAACATTGTGTTTAAGTATTGATCAAAGATTGCAATTCATAAAAACTAATTTTATGCATATTTTTTCAGCATTACTAAATTTGAAGTATGAATTGTGTTATTGATATCATTATCCGGGTAATGAACGCAGTTGAGCAGGTAAATGATTGTGGAGTCAAAAGAAACTGAACACGTACTTAAAAAAGCCCAACTGTGTTCGTATCCCCTATAATGACATCCAATAGTTCATTCTTCCTTTAAAAAATTGTTAAAAATACTCAAATTAATTTTAGAAAACCTAACAGTAATTCTTCGAGAGCAAACAGATTACGAAATAAAAATATATTACATCTATTTAAATTATCAATTTGAATATATTTATACGTTTTTTTGTTTTATTTTAAACAAAAAACACAAAAGTCCAGGGGCAGTATTAATAAAGCATCATATGGAAAAGAATCAACCTTATGATAAAAAAAAAAAATGTTTTTTTACGTTGAATTTGAGGAAAACAAAGAAATTGTTTATACAAAACTATGAAAATAATCAAGCAAATATCAAAATTAAAAAGGCACATGTTCTGAACAAATAGTCTTTTTACATTTTTTGCGAACTGCATTTTTACATGAAATATTGCCTTGAAAATTACAATGACGATTTGGAATTGTTGGTGATTTTTTAGAACACCAAGTCTTTTAAATAGAAAATTCTCAATGAATCACGCTTTGTCGTTCCGTCATTGTATCCGGCATGCCATTATGCCTTTGGTCTATGTGGTCATAATACCTCATGGTCTAAAGATTTTCAATTGCAACGTTCCGTCTATCATACCACTGTGTTCGATATTTAGTTTTTACTTTACAGCGTTTCGTAGTATAGCTGGAAAGTATTGTCTTTACTGTACGGTCAGTTTGACCACAGTTGACCAATAGGCGATTGCGTTTTGTTATGAGGGGTCGAGTTATCCAATAGAAAGGATTAACGGTATAGACCGTGATTTTGGAGACGAAAATTGATTCAGTTCTAGCATGCACAGTAGTCTGGCAAAATTATGAGTTCGGTTTTCTTTAATTTATTTTCATAATGGACGAAAGTATCAGTGCCAATAGTGAGAATGTTTTAATGGACAGAATTGAGAAAATGATTTCTAACAAGCTAGCGTGTTTTGAGGAAAGGACCTCTCAGTCGCAGAAAGACATTGCAGACTCTCAAATCTGTAAGATGCAAGAGGACATTTTGTGTAACGATACGTATCAATTCAAGAGAAAAAAGTTGTGAAGACCAGTTCAAGTTTAATCTTAAAGTAACAACGTAGCTGAGGGAAACAGAAAGTCATGTTAGAAAGATGGACATTGAAGCAGCGGGAGCAAGCATAGCAAAAGGTATGGGTTTAATGATGCAGAGGCAAAAGCCAGTTAAGATGGCTGATGACTCTGAAATGGGTTGGGCTGTTGTGAAGGAATATGTTAGCAATCCTTTGGCTTCGGACTCTGAAGACGAAAAGAAAATTTCGAGAGCGGAAAACAAAGCGTCAAAGAAGGCTAAGCAGTTCCTGAAAACCCGGCCAGGCAGGGGTCGGATTGCGTCACGTTTCGCCCCGTATACCAGCAGGGCGTCGGCTTCCCCACCTCCACCTTACGGAACAGGAGCCCCGATACCTACCGTGACACAGGCGGCTTTCACGGGACCAAAACCACAAAGACCTGGATTATGTTTCGGTTGCGGGAGACCAGGGCACTGGAAATTTGAATGCAGAGCTGGAGAAACACCCAAGACTTATGATAAGATATGTAGAATAGTAGATGATATTGTTAGTCAGAATAGATTTGAAAATTTTGATCAGCAAAAGCAATTGCTAAATTTCCCCGAACGGGCCTCAGAATGTTTGAACAGTACGCAGGTAGAAAAATACCTCGTGACACCGGTCGGCAGATTGAAGCGTTGCATAGCAGAATGGGATAAAATTGGGGTTAATAACAATGTTTACATAAGAACCGTTTTATAAAAAGGTTACAAGTTGCCGTTTAAAACTTTACCTAACGCTGAAATTCTGAAAAATAATAAGTCGGCCAAAGATAACTCTGATTTTGTTGAAAACGAAATTGAAAAATTGCTGAGTAAGGGGTGCATATCCAAAATAGGTCAAGTTCCTCAAGTGGTGAATCCGTTAACTGTTGCTTTCGGAAAGAAGGGTAAACTCCGTATGGTATTAGATTGTAGGCATATTAATAAACATTTGGTTACATTTAGGTACAAATATGAAGATGTGTCGGTTGCTAAACAATTATTTAGAAAATCTGGGTTTTTGTTTACATTTGATTTGAAGAATGCATATCACATAATTGAGATATTTGAAGGGCATAGAACTTTCCTGGGATTTTCATGGGAGAAAAAAGTTACAAAATATTATGTCTATAATGTTTTGGCTTTTGGTCTGGCGACAGCTGGTTTTATTTTCTCAAAAGTTCTCAGAGTTGCAATAAAACATCTGAGGTCATTGGGTCATATGGTTGTAAAATTTTTAGATGATGGCCTCGGGGACACATAAAATTTGATAAAGCCATGCATTTAAGTCAGGAAGTAAAACGGTTGTTCATTTCACTGGGTTTTTTTGTTTGCTGAAGACAAATGTTCATGGGTGCCAGAAAAAGAACCACATGGTTGGGATATTTGTGGTGTATGGAAACAAACACTATACATGCTACCGAAGAAAGAATATTTCGATTAAAAAATGCATTAGATTCACTATTTTTTCAAGTTCGAAAAGATAAAATTTGTTTAGTACCTGTTCGATTTTTGGCTTCAATAGTGGGTCAAGTTATTTCATTGCAATGTAGCTTGGGGAAAATTGTTTGCTTTAAGACTAGATTTTTGTATGCAAGCATAGATTCCAGATTGGGTTGGAATAGCATGATATTATTAAGCAGTAACGCTATTAAAGAGTTGGAGTTTTGGCGTCAAAATGCTAGGAATTTGAACGTTAAGGGTGGTTGTATAGCGAATGGGGTTCAGTCTGACATTGATTGTTTTACTGATGCAAGCCAATTTGGTTATGGTGGCTATGTTGCTCTTTGTGCGGGCGCCTTTATTAAAGGCACAGAGGTTTATGGCTCTTGGAACGAGCAAGAAACTGTGAAAAGCTCCACTTGGAGAGAGATTGAATCTGTTGACAGAGTAGTGAAGAGTAACGTTGATTGCTTACAGGGAAAGACTGTATGCATTGTGATAACAAGAATGTTACAAGCATTCTACAGAAGGGTAGCAAAAAGCCTGATTTACCTAGTGTAGCTGTTGCTATTAAGGAGTTTTGTGATATGAATAATATAACACTGAAGCCTAAACGGATACAGAGACAATATAATGTCAGAGCAGATTAATTAAGTAGGCAATATGATAACGATGACTGGAAAATGACACCTTGGGTATTTGATCAAATTGACAAGTCTTGGGGTACTCACACATGTGACAGATTTGCATCAAATTTGAATAATCAATGTAAGAAGTTTAATTCAAAGTTTTGGTGTCCTGGTTGTACTAGCATTAATGCTTTCAGAGTTGGAAAAATGATTTAAATTGGTGGGTGCCACCACCAGTATTTATCGCAAAAGTTATTCATAAATTTATGCACGAAAAGGCAAATGGTACATTAATTGTGCCTGTTGGAAATCTGCAGCTGTTTGGCCTTTGTTGATTGATGGAAATGTTTTTTAAGAGCTTGTAAAAGACATCATAATTTTGCCAAAGGATAATATTATTGCTAAAGGAAAAGGTAACAATGGGGTTTTTGGTCAAACACCAATGAAAGTGCAAATGATCGCTCTGAAAATAAGGCATTGAAGCCTTGAAGTTAGGGGTGAAAGATTGTCATATTTTTACAGATGATACATGATGATTTTCTTTGTATTTTGAGGTGTTCATGGACATATTTATGTATTTTCAGGCATAGGACTGCAGGGCAACATAGCTAGGCAGATGCAGCAGGAGGGTTTGGCACAGAGTGCCAAAAATGTTGATATTGCCAAAAGTATGGCCAAGTATATTGTTATGTCAAAAAGTGAAAGCACATCCAAGAAATACCATAGTGCATTTAAAAATGGTGCGATTTTTGTGAATCAAATAAGTTTGTGTCGATGCCCGGAAGGCCAATTTGTGTCGCTATATATTTAACGGAGTTGATGGATGATTATGCCTCTTTTCACAAAGTTTCTGCAGCTGTTTACGCTATAAAGTGGGCCTATTCATTGATCAATGAAGAAGATCCTACAGACAATGGTTTCGTTAGGAACTTGTTGGAATCGTCTAAAAGAACTGCTAAGGAGCCAGTGAAGAGGAAGGACATTGTCACTTCGGAGTTGTGTATTCTGTTGATTTATGTGAAATAAGAAATTTGTGTATGATAACCTTAGCTTTTGCTGTTTTTTTGAGGTTCAATGAATTAAGTAATATAAAATGCAAGGATATAACTTTTAGTGATAATTTTGTTAAAATTTTCATTTCGAGAAGTAAAACTGATCAATACAGAGATGGCAATGAAATTTTGGTAAGCAGAGGCATTTCATCTGCATGTCCAGTTGCAATGTTGGAAAAGTACATGCATTTGGCAGATTTGAGCACAAAGTCTGATTCCTTTTTATTTAAGCCAATAAACCGATCAAAAAACAGCTGTAAATTGATTTCAAAAGATAAGCATATAAGTTATACAAGAGCTAGAGAGGTTGTGATAGAAATGTTTAAGAAATTAGATCCTGATATTAATATAGGTTTGCATTCTTTGAGAGCTGGTGGAGCTTCAACAGCAGCTAATAGTGGTGTAGACACTAGATGCTTGAAACGTCATGGTCGGTGGAAAACAGACGTAGCTAAAGATATGTACATTAAAGATTCGGTTGAAAGTAGGCTTTCAGTATCAAAAAGCTTAAATATTTAAAGTTGAAGTAAATTGTTCAATAATCACTTCTTAAGTTTTAATCAGTAACTGTATATTGATGAAGGCATTATTAATTGGAAACTGTATTGGCTCTTTAAATTCTTTAAAAAAATTGCCTTAATTAGGACGTATAATATGAAGCCTCAAGCTCTAACTTTGAAATTTGATTCTAGCATTTGTGCACGCTATCGGCCAAACAGATAAATTTGTTGAGTTGTTGATTTAAGTATAGATATTAGGGTGAAGTAAAGTATAAATTGAGTAATGGAAATACTCTTTACTTTACAGCGTTTCGTAGTATAGCTGGAAAGTATTGTATTTACTGTATGGTCAGTTTGACCACAGTTGACCAATAGGTGATTGAGTTTTGTTATGAGGGGTCGAGTTATCCAATAGAAAGGATTAACGGTATAGACCGTGATTTTGGAGACGAAAATTGATTCAGTTCTAGCATGCACAGTCGTCTGGACATTTCGGTTTTCTTTAATTTTCAAAATTGATTTTATTGAAAAATGTATGTTATATTGATATCTTTACATTTTTTTTTTGGTTTTCTGTTTTTGATAAATACATGTAGTATAATTGTTTAAGAAAAGATGCCTTAGATATATTACAACAATTTTCATTAGAAGTGTTCATAAGAATAAACGGGTGCAGTTTTCCAGAACATTTATACACCATACTATTTGTGTGATTTTTTATCTCTGGCTTTTACTCTGGCCTATTGTATAAGATAAGCTTTCATTTGAATATATATGCTTTCAAGATATCAGTGATTTGTGTACATGAAAATTTGGACTAAACCTACTTTGTCATATTGTCAAGGAGCATATTTCATGATTTGTATGCAACTGTGAAACTCTCATAAATATATAGATTTATTATCGATACATATTCTGATATTGACAAACGTGCTTGTTGAATAAAATATCCTTAGCATTTGTACACGCTATCGGCCAAACAGATATATTAAAATTTTGTTGAGTTGTTGATTTAAGTAAAGATATTAGGGTGAAGTAAAGTATAAACTGAGTAATGGAAAGACTTAACATTAAGTTGGAGGTTGAAGGTTTGTATATTTTTTTTTGTGTTTATCTTTTTATCTATTTACTTATTTTCTTAGAATAAATGGACTTGACATTCCTTTTATGAATAAGGAATGGCTGGGTTTTATTTTAAATCAAGTTGTTTGTGTTTAATTACTACGTATCACTACTGCGTTGAGGATGCAATTCGCTTTTAAAAAATAAATATAAGGAAAATGAAACATTTTTGTAAGAATAATGTAGAATATGTTAATTTCGAATAAATAAATATTATCTTAACTTAAACTTAAGTCTTTGAAAGTAGGCATGTTTCGAAATAAACCATACACAAGCATGCACCGACAATAAACGAAATACAATAGTATAAAATAATATTGATTTCATTACTTTTTTGTTTAACGGACATACTTGACAACACGCCTGTGTCAATAGAATTTCAGCCAGATATGGCCAATATTCTGTCTTAAAAACAAGATAATTGTAAAACCTATCTGTAAACATATCCATAACATATTCCATTTATTTTTGCCGCTGTCAGATTACTTCAGATTGTGCTTTTACCATCTATCATTAATTATGATTCTTATTCAATTATACAGTGTAAAAAGGTGATTTATTTTGAAAACGTGATACTTAAAATAAGATTGTGGAACTGGTTTATATGATTCCTATGGTGGAATATAACTGCCGGAAGATAATCTATTAACGTTCGCAAATTGTTTCGTGTTTACCACTTAATTAGCTATCTATTCAATAATCGCGTTATCTTTTTGGTAAGATAAATATCTTAAAAGGCCTAGTTTAAGGAATGTTTGGCATTACAATCCCCTGCTGTGCACTTTCTGCTAATTGCACTGGTGTCACAGTAGGGGCCAATTTCCTGTTTATTCGTTAATTGGCTCAGGGTCATTTAGGGTCCATTTCTATAATAAAAATCCCAAGAACTGCACAGCAGGATACTCAGATCGGAGATCTTATAAGACAATTAGGCAATTAGATTAAGATCAATATACAGAGGTTCTGTACTATACTCAATTTCTTTTGGGTGGGGAGTCACTTATAGAAGTAATGATTGGCATAACAATCCCCTGCTGTGTATCTCCTGCAAATTGCACTGATGTCACAATAGTGGCCAATTTCCTGTGTTATTCATCAGGGCCATTTAGGGTTGACACTTTTCGAGTAAATATTCTCATTGTCTCACTAAAACTTATTAAAAATATTAATAGTGTATATAGTTAATGTATTTATTAATCTGGAATGCATTTATAGCGAAGTGGTAACACGAATCTTATTACGTTAACCAGTTAGTATGTTAATTATTAAATGGAATTTGCAAACCATAACTTGTTAACCTGTTAGTGTTGTACAGCTGAAAAGATAATTGGCGGCAGTTCTGGGCACTTTCTATCCTGTTTTTACTAGATAGCTAGATAATTATCGCGACAATAAAGTCGCTAACAAGAAACAATTCGCGAACGTTAACAGGTTATCCTACGGCAGTTATCTGCAACCATGGTTTTTACAACTGTTATTTTGTTTTTACCCTCCATTTATATTGATGTGTCAAAAAAAGAGTTTCACAGACAAATTGTGACTGTTTGTAAAATAGTTTGCCAAATGTTAATTGTGTAATGCAAGAAATCAAGTAAGTATGTGTAAAAGTTTCAATCGTTGGCCTCGGTGTTATATTTTCTTATTTGTTCATCACCAAATCTGTTCGAGCATGTATTGAAATGAGTAAATGACTGTAAAAATAAACATAAGGATATTTTACTTAAACAAAATTCAATCGATAAACAGTCGCTTTCAGTGTGTGTATACCACGTGGTAAATTACGTCATATATGTAAAGTAGGAAGGCAACATTTTGTCAAAATAAAGATAACTTTGTATTGCTACACCAATTTAAATGAAACAAAGGGTAGTCTATGCCGCTTAAAGAGCCCCGCCTTCGTTTAATTATCGGCCGTATTGTGAAAAGGTTTGTCTAAGTGTTTTAAGAAAATCTTAATCAAACTCTGGTAAAAGACCGAAGGTGGGGCTCCGTAAGCGTAGACTGTGCTATATTCCATTTAAAATGGTGAAGAAATAGTGAAGTTATCTTCGTTTAAAGTCCTCAATCGAAGCAAAATGTTGCCTTACGACGTAACATATATAACGTGGTATACACACACTGAAAGCAACTGTTTACCAATCGAATGATTTTTTTAAGTTTATTAAGATTGAAATATCCATGCGAATACAATGACACGGTATGGAATGTTCATGCAAATACAATGAAGCCGTTTTGAATGTTCATGCGAATACAATGACGCGGTATGGAATGTTCATGCGAATACAATGAAGCCGTTTTGAATGTTCATGCGAATACAATGACAGGGTATGGAATGTCCATGTGAGTACAATGTCAGGGTATGGACTGTCAATGTGAGTACAATGTCAGGGTTTGGAATGTTCATGTGAGTACAATGTCAGGGTATGGAATGTTCATGCGAATACAATGAAGCCGTTTTCAATGTTCATGCGAATACAATGACGCGGTATGGAATGTCCATGTGAGGTCAATGTCAGGGTATGGACTGTCAATGTGAGTACAATGACAGGGTATGGAATGTCCATGTGAGTACAATGTCAGGGTATGGAATGTCAATGTGAGTACAATATCAGGGTATGGAATGTTCATGTGAGTAAAATGTCAGGGTATGGAAAATCCATGTGAGTACAATGTCAGGGTATGGAATGTTCATGTGAGTAAAATGTCAGGGTGTGGAATGTCCATGTGAGTACAATGTCAGGGTATGGAATGTCCATGTGAGTACAATGTCAGGGTATGGAATGTCCATGTGAGTTAAATGTCAGGGTATGGAATGTCCATGTCAGTACAATGTCAGGGTGTGGAATGTTCATGTGAGTAAAATGTCAGGGTGTGGAATGTTCATGTGAGTAAAATGTCAGGGTATGGAATGTCAAAGTGAGAAAAATGTCAGGGTTTGGAAAATTCATGTGAGTACAATGTCAGGGTTTGGAAAATTCATGTGAGTACAATGTCAGGGTATGGAATGTTCATGTGATTAAAATGTCAGGGTATGGAATGTTCATGTGAGTAAAATGTCAGGGTATGGAATGTTCATGTGAGTACAATGTCAGGGTATGGAATGTCAATGTGAGTACAAAGTCAGGGTATGGAATGTTCATGCGAATACAATGACACGGTATGGAATGTTCATGCGAATACAATGACACGGTATGTAATGTTCATGCGAAAACAATGACGCGGTATGGAATGTTCATGCAAATACAATAACACGGTATTGAGTGTCAGTGCGAATGCAAAGGTATTTCATGTTCATGCGTATGCAATAATACGCGGTATGGAATGTCCATGCGAGTACAATGACGCGGTATGGAATGTCCATGCGAATATACTGACACGGTGTGGAATGTTCATGCGAATACAAGACACGGTATGGAATATACATGCGAATACAATGACACGGTATTGAATATTCATACGAATACAATGACGCGTTATGAATTGTTCATGAGAATACAATGACGCGGTGTGAAATGTTCATGCGAATATATTGACACGGTATTGAATGTTCATGCGAATACAATGACACCGTATTCAATATTCATGCGAATTCAATGACGCGGTATGAATTGTTCATGGGAATACAATGACACGGTATTGAATGTTCATGCGAATACAATGACACCGTAGGGAATATCCATGCGAATACAATGACACGTTGTGGAATGTACATGCGAATACAAGACACGGTATGGAATATCTTTGCGAATACAACGTGTCTGTTTAAAGAGAGCATTTTACATCAGTTTCCATAAAATTGTGAAATAATAATTTCAAATCGTTATTCAAAAGAAAAAGAAAAAAAATCATTCAATATTATATTTATTATATATATTATTATCGACGAAATATGTTGTTTGCATTTTGCAAGAACTATTTTGAAATAAGAAAATCCACTTTTAATACCGTTTTATACATTTTATTCTGACAATGCATATTCTTTAGATAAAACGACAACAAACTGGTTTATCTTCATGACAGGATGCTATACAGGTACGCCGTTAATGCATCTGACCCATCCGCTTTGCCAACTTCTACTCACGGTATCATAACCGCAGATGGCTACGCAGTACCGAGAATGATAATAACCATAAATGGTCAAATGCCTAGTTCCACTTTAAACATTAACGAAGGACAGACTTTGAAAATAAATGTGACAAATAACCTGTACAGTGACATAATTGCCATTCATTGGCATGGAATTCATTAGATTGGATCCCCGTGGATGGATGGATGGTGCAGCTTAAGTGACCCAATAACCAATAATTCCCGGACAATTCTTCACTTACGAATTCGGGGTCTCTAGTGCAGGCACATTCTTTTTCCACAATCGCATTAGGATACTTCAAATGTTGGGGTTGAACGGCGCTCTTATTGTCAGAGAAAGAACTCAAAATGCGTCTGAGGAGCACGTCGTCTTGATATCAATACAACAATGAACCATCTACAGCTTCAAAAGAATATGTTTCGTGATAACAAACCATTTGAGGCGCCATTTGAGGTACCGGTAATCGACGGCACATCGTTCACGAAAATGAAACGGCATGCAGGGCTTATAAACGGTCGAGGAAGATATGTCAATGAAAACAGCCTACACACAGGAGCTCCGCTGCTATCATTTAAGGTCGCAGCCGTGGGAAAATATCGCTTCCGAATTATTGGCGAAGGTAGTGCTTTTCCATTTAGATTCTCTATCGACGGACATAGTCTTAAAACAGTGGCTAGCGACGGATTCGACATAGAACCGATAATTGCTGAGTCGATAATATTACACAATGGAGAGAGGTGCAATATTGAAATGGTAGCAGACCAAAGTGTCGGTATCTACTGGATTAGAGCGAAGACTCTTGAAGCCGAGGTGGACCACTCTGCTTACACCATTTTGCAGTATAACGAATCGGATACTTCTAAATCATTGACATCAAATCGGGCGTGTACCTCGAGCGACAGGTGTGTTGTTGTAAGTTGTCCATTTAAGTGTATCCTGGTGAACCAAGTGTCGACTGTGTATCTTTTAATGATATAAAGTTTCCATCGAGTATGCCAGCGTTTGGTGCCAACCAACAAAACATTGAGGAAATGTACTTTAACTTTGTATTTCCCGGTGGATCAGGGTACAGATATGGTTCCGTTAATGGAAGATCCATGATGTTGTCGCCAGTATCTGCTCTTACTCAACCGCGTGAATTATACACTTTGTGTGACAACCATGATTGCGGAACCGCTAAAATATGTGTGTGTACATATGCAGTTAGTATTGGAGATAAGGACCAAATAACTGGCATGTATAGTGAAGAGAATGGAGATATTTCTTGTAATGGTTCGTACTGCAATGGACATTATTGGAACAACACCTCATGGAATGTAAATACTATACCAGGACTAGAAACACAAATACCACCAATGAAGGACACGATAATGGTTCCAAAGGGTGGCTATGCTGTAATATTAGGGTAATATCTTTCAGATAGGATAGTTAATGTTGTAGGACCCACATTAATATATTGGTGTACATCAGAGCAGGTCAGGTACACGACTCAGCTTACGTCGGTCATATTGAAAATAAGTGAATGTGCTTAATAGCATTGTACTAATAGCAACAGTGACACCGATTTTGGCCGCTATATAGTTGGCTTCTCGTCGTTCATTCTCCAACACGCGTTCACCGATTTACGCTGGCGGCACTAAACTAGACTTAGCAAGTTGTGTGTCGGCAACCAGCATACGATGTAGTGAGTATGTGCTCCCGGAGGTTAAGCATAGAATAT
This sequence comes from Mya arenaria, assembly GCF_026914265.1. NCBI lineage: Eukaryota > Metazoa > Mollusca > Bivalvia > Myida > Myidae > Mya > Mya arenaria. The sequence continues at coordinate 19,868,739 of NC_069135.1, read as the reverse complement.
AACTGTGGCAGCAAATGATTTGTTGTGACGGAAAAAAGGATATATATACTCTCAAAAATGGTTCTTGCCATTTCGATGACCCTATCCCTTTGGCAACGCTCGCACATTAAACTTAGCTTGGGTAGTCTGTTCGATATCCTGAAATTTCATTTGATAAAGATGATCTTAACGTGAATATTCACATAAAATTTAATGTTTACACTACGAATCCAAAAGCGGTTGAAGTGAAGATTTCTTGTTAATTTGGAAAAACAATGTAGTCCTAATTTACACCAGGTTAAAAAAACTTCAGACTAAAATCAGCTTTATATGAGGGAAGGGCCTGGGGAAAATGTTTCCCAAACCCAACCACACCACGTACGAAGCGTTCCTCTCGGTTCCTGGGAGAGGGGCGCACGTGATCTTGCGATCTCGAAGTGAAATCCTCGGTATCCCCCTGTTTACAGAACATTCAATTAAGGATATTTATATAAATACATAACTTCTTTAAAGCTAGGAGTTGGTATAAGTCCCAGGTAAAAGTTAACTACAAAAGGACACCAGATTGACATAAACAATATCTGAGGCTTTATAGTTATATCTTAATTGTCCTGTGTTATGATGATCTTATGCGAGGAAGCATTATTTAACTGATATATTCTTACTGATTACAGACTCCAATATCGCGAAAATTATTATACATGACACGCATTTCATTAAACCAAATCACTTACTTGAGGCTCAATTTTTCAATTAAAAACATATAGTTTATCGTATTAATTTAACATATAGTTTTCTTGAAAAGCTTCAGTGCTCTTTAAAATTTGAATATTTTACAAACCAATCAAATGTTGTTCATATTTGTAATATGCAGGTCACTTATTTGTTTTCATTGTATCTTTCTTTCTTTTTTGTTTTACGAAAGTTTAGTATGTATCTGTTGTTATTTATTTATATTATTATTATCAATAAGTACATTAAACAGTCATACCTTGGTATATGAACAATTATCTTAGTGTCTTTTCACTTATTTGTCATCGAACGACAATTCCTAGTTAAGGAAAACATTCTTACATGTTTGCTACTTGTTTGATTATTTTTGCATTTAAGTATAAATCGGATCTTAAAGCTTCAATGATTGTATTTTTACAATATAAAGTTACCAAAATATGATACTTGTAAACACACACACACACACAAACACACATGCACGCACGCACGCACGTACATGCACACACACACACACACACACACACACACACACCCACACACACACGTGAGCGCGTGCTCGCGCGCGACAAAAACACACTCTGAAACTCGTTTTTGTGTTTGTTTTGTTAAATAAGATGAATTTTTACTGAATGAGATGAGCTATATGAAATAGAAATATATTAATTATTGTATATACACAAGATGATACAGGACACAATTCATGAATTGTTGGTTTTCCTACCAAGATTTTAAGAGTGTAGATTTTTTTCATTTTGGTCGTTCTTAAATTTGTAGTGAAAACGAAAATATGTTTTAAGGCTAAACAAATTTACGGGTTGGGGGTTTTATTAGTCGGTCGGATAAAGCCAAACAAACTCTTTATTAACTGTGGCCTCGGTGTAAAAGGGATTTACACGAGTGGATCCTGGATTTGACATTAGAGCGGGACCACTTAATGTTGTGTTTGGTCTTAATTTATGCATAACACCTCTACAATTCTGAGTATGATACCAAAACTTCACTTGGCTCAGCTGGGTGGTGGGGTCGTGTGTGTCCTCGCCCGAGTCCGCTAGTGATACATAAATCCGCTATCTGCACTGGAACAAACGTGACACCAATATGTGTATATGGTAGGTTGAAGATCAAACGCGACAATCCTTCTATTTAATCGGTTTGACATCGAACTTACAAGTATTAACATTGTTTACGGTTCATTTATTTTTAATTTGGTACTTTCGGAATCATTGCATCGTGAACTCTTTCTCTTATTCTTTATTCGATAGGTTGCGGAACGCCATGTGTACGTGTTGTTATGGAGCGAGTAAGTGTGGCATTTTAATTCCTTTCAATGTAATAGTTAAATGAAATTAATTAAAATGTTAATGATTAAGAATGGGTGGTTTGAACGTAGCGAAGGACCTCATCTCAATTATTGAGGTTAATTCAGGTAATCTAACTGACTTAGAAAACAACCTCATTGGCTGACACATTGTCAACGCAATTTCTGACATCCGCAAAAGTTGAAAATCTTAATGATTAAGTCTAGTACTTAATGATTGCCAATCTGCAATTTCATTGGCGGTAAATGTAGGTTAAATTCTAAGACCGGTTGCATTCAAATTAAGACTGCGCACGTATCTGATTGGCTGAGTGCACGTACTTCAATGCAGTTCTACATGTACCCGAATGCCGCTGTGCACGTTCTTAAATGCCCTAGTGCACGTACCGAAATGCCGTTGTGCCCGAATTTGAATGTCGTTGTGCACGTACCGAAATGCCGTTGTGCCCGAATTTGAATGTCGTTTTGCACGTACCCGAATGCCGTTGTGCACGTTCTTTTATGCCCTAGTGCACGTACCGAAATGCCGTTGTGTCTGAACTTGAATTCCGTTGTGCACGTACCGAAATGCAGTTGTGAACGTACCCGAATGCCTTTGTGCACGTTCTTAAATGCCCTAGTGCACGTACCAGAATGCCGTTGTGCACGTTATTTAATGCCCTAGTGCACGTACCGAAATGCCGTTGTGCCCGAACTTGTATACCGTTGTGCACGTTCCAGAATGCCGAAGTGCACATTAGGTTGCTCTTGCATACATGAACAATTACTGTTTCACGGCCTCTCAAATATCTTAACACTTGAGATTACCTATAAATTTAACTCCTAGTGACACGCTTTTTTGGCTTACTTGTATAGAGTTTCAACATTTATTTTGAGATCAAGTCCACACACCGTGCAATGCAAACTTGTCTCTTACATTAAAAAAAATCCAAGGGAGGCAAACGAAGCAGATTATCGAATTTAAGTCGTTGTAGAGTTGCGTGAATAGTTAAAACTTTAAAAATGCGCGATGAAGTAACATCCAACATTATGTTTTATCATTGAAATTAGATTGCAATTCATTAAATATCATTTTAAGCGTGTTTATTTCACTTTATGACAATGAATCGGTACCATATTGGAAAAGCGGTGATGTTGGTTATCGAAACTAGGACTGGTATGGAACGAGAAAAATGCCAAAGAACAAATTGTATATGTGAGTTTTCAATGGATGTTAACTATAAGCGGTCAATGGTATATCAAAAAGACAAGCTTGTTTACCTACTTGACGGAAATATCTTTGTATACAATGTGAATGTATTGGACCCGGAAGCAGCAACCGTTTCAATATACTTTGTATTTGCATTTGGGTACCACATTTCATGCCATATCATTACGATTAACAGGCAAATGTCGAGTCAAACTCTAGATGTCTACGGAGGATAGAGGATCAAATCTTGTGCGACAAATAAACCTTTTAACGACAATATTACAAGACTGACATGCATTTAATATGAGAAGGCCACTGTGGATTGATGTTTCTAGATTTGTTACCCAATGTCCGATTTGCCAGAACGATTTCATTGTTAATAATGCCGAAACCTAACTTATATCGCAAATGAGAAGCAAGAGCGCATTCTGAGTTTGACTGAATACAATCACGCATGGAGTGAGGATCTGCATTTGGTAGGAAATATCCGTGGTTACCAAAATGACTGACAACACAGGAATCGAGTTTGGGCCTTTCGGTAATACCTTCTTTACAAACCTGGAGATGTACTCTGTGCCAATGAACGGAAGAGGTAGATCGTTAAAAGATGACGGGACACATAACAACACTCCGTTTCACATTTTTTCGAGATGAAACAAAATATTGAATACAAGTTCAAGAAAATTGGAGGAGGAATATCATTTCCATTTCAATTTCGATCGACGGACATCTTATCACTCTAGTTTAATCGGACGCTTCAGATACTAAACTTATAAGAGCTGATGCTTTTATTCTATTGAACGATGACATATATTATTTTTAAGACAGATTAAGAAATTGACAATTACTGGAACTCTTGAAAGGGATGACCATACTGCCTTAGCTACTTAATGCAACGAAATCCGATCGACGAAGTTTGCTGAGAAATCGCAATCACCTTTAATGACATTAAGAGGAAGAATGTCATCCCTGATTATTGTCAAGATCATACTGAAATTTAAGAGTGTTTTCTAAACTTTGCTTTTTCCTGGTGCTCCCAGCCGGCCCGGAATGCATCAGCAAATGTTTATGCTGTCATTTTGCAGACAGTTTCATTATTAATAAAATCAGAAGGTGAACAATATCTATAGTGCTGTAGTGCTGAGGAAGCGATGTGATGCAGAAAAGATCTGTCATTGCGCGAGTACAATGTCAAAGGACGGAGGACAAACAAACCAATTTGTATTCACTAGCCATGGCAATGAGTGCCCGGAGCATACCCCATTCACATACACGGACATTCATCATGTTCATTTCAGGTCATTAAAATAGTAGGATAAATGTATCTATCTATGTATGAAGATTGTAAAGTTTAAAGTAATTGCAATGACTTCAAATGGGAAACACTCTTCTTCTTCTCATACGATCCCTGACATTATCCTGATATATCTCTGACTAAGGTTACCGTCGTTATACATCGGGGTTCGTACGCTGCTGTGTGTATAATAGCCGACACTCCAGTCGATTTGTTTGTGCATTGTCATAAGGCTACACATACATTAAAAGGCATGGGTCTTCTACTGAACAGATATACCTCAGTCACCAATTGGAATAACAGATTGTAAAATTGAAGCGCCGTAGTTCAGTAGACAAATTACATAAAGTAAATATATCAACGGAACAGACATCGAGCCTTAACATTGTAACAACTGTACATACCTTAGAACGTTCAGATTCATCAACTGAAGCGGGCGACAGACATGCATGTGAACCTGTGGTGGCAGAAAACAGTATGTTTTATCCTTAGATTAGATATTTTCAAAAATTGAAAATTGAATTTTTGTTTGACCTTGAGAAAATGGCTTTTATATAAAATACAATTACTGTGTTTTATTTTTTGTAAATAAAAGATAACCTGTAAAGAGGCACACTATCACGGATGGGCACACACTTAACGATAGACGCACAATTTCTCAAAACAACAAAGAAATACTTCACAAACATCTAAATATCTTTATTGATAAATGTTGAAGTAACCGCCTCCCAACGATCAGTGAAACATAGAGGTTATTGGAGTTTTTGTAGTTTAAAAGAACTCAACCTCACAGTTTTCCAGATATTCATTTATAATGCAGAATGAATAAAGGCACATTCATTAATATGTCTCTTATTTGCGAATCAGGTTAGATAATGTTCAGGTGATGTTCGGAGCCATAATAACCTTTTGTCTATGGTCTATGTTTATAATCGTCGGTATGTTTGCTTACTACAAATGTAACTCAATACTTCAATATTCTCGACTATAACATTTAGTGTCATGCAAGGTTATAACTTGTTCGTAAAATTGGCAACACCTTAACAAGGAATTACCTGATTTTTTTTTACTTGAATTGTATTGTATTTATTAGATAATTTGTACTGTTCCCTTCAACCCAACTTAGAAATTCCACAACTTCTTAATGAATGGAATTGTAAATGTATCAAACTAAGATGTTTTTGTGAATACGGGCCCTGGCTAACCGAAATCTTTTTCTTCTTCTTTTAGTTCTGCTTCGTCTTAATACTGTATTATGTAACATGAGAGTCTTAATGTTCCACAAATAAGTACATATGCTAGTTATTTATGGCGAATAACGTGTACAATGACAATGCAAGATCGAATCATTTTTTCTTATTTCTTCTTCTATTTTTTTTTATCGTTCTGCGGAATGGTAGCCAATATTTTATTAGTACAATATTAGTGTATTACTATATTACTATATGCCATATAAAACACAGTCTCTTATTGGTCTAGACAGCCATCGACGAATATTTATCATGTTTACTTGGGTTTTCTACAGATATCTATTAGGGCCATCGTGACCCCTCCCCGCGTCTTTTGAAAATGTCCAAGAAAAAACGCGATATCTGTTTGCTAAAATTTCGCCTTTTTTCCAGTGAGAGTTAGTGTAAAATCTGCATTGATGTAAACGAATATACGAGGGATGTTCCAAAATTTCATAGACCATATGTAGAATTTCTGTTTATATTACTATTTTATTAAGCAGACTTAAAAAAGAATGATAAAAAGCAACACCATTATCGCGAGAATTGTCAGACGTTCATTCTGCACCTCATACTCAAGATGACAAATTTGTATAGTTTTATATTTGTTCGTGTTTTTTGTTCTAAAAACATGTTGTAATGCGAGATGGTGCACCCAAATATGAAGTCAGATTATGTAATTTTCAATGACGAAAAAACAACTTTTAAATCTTACTGAAATGCTATTTAAAGTTCTTACTTCTATAACAACAACAATAAAACTTCAGTTCTTTTCTATTTCAAAATCAGTCCATTTTTTCATCTTTCTGTTCTCGGAATACACTTGTATTTTTCTCAATTTACTCATCATCTTATCATCAGGGTGTGTATACCACGTGATAAATTGCGCCATAACTGCTACGTCGGAAGGCAATGTTTTGCTTCAAATGCATAGTTTAAACAAAGATAACTTTGATATTTCTTCACCTTTTTAAATGACACATAGCGCAGTCTACATCGCTTACGGAGATCCGCCTTCGGTCTTTCACCAGAAATTGATTGAGGGTTTAGTTTCTGAAAACACTTCGACAAACCTTTTCACAATACGGCCGTCTGACGGAGAACGGTCAAAACATCATTTTGGAAACAGGTTTGTCGAAGTGTTTGATGAAACTAATCACCCTATAAAACTTCGGTTATAAAACGAAGGCGGGACTCTTTAAGCGGCTTAGACTGCCCTTTGTTTTATTTAAAATGGTAAAAGAAAAGTTATCTTTGATTAAAGTCTTTATTTTAAGCAAAATGTTGCCATCCGACGTTGCATATATGGCGTAATTTAACACGTGGTATACACACACTGTCATGTATTCAGATTCATTTATATACCCAGTTGACTTCTTTAAATTGATAAGTGAATATTAACAGATATTCATTGGCTTATACTGTTCAGATTTATATATTGAATTTTGGCATAGCCTTTGGTTCATTCAACCGATATCATTATTCAATAAGGTTCAACTCGTATGGGAAAATTTATACAAACCAGAACGTCATTTAGGATATCCAATAAAAGGAATGCAATGTCATACTAAAAATACCCCAACGCTTCCCGATATTTGACACTCTCACACTTGTATTCATCAAAAGAATTTAATACAATATACGTTTAAGAACCTTTAACCTAATTGTCTGTGAAAAACCACTAATGATTTGTCTATTTTATTACCATAAACATTTTAAGTAGACGGTGGAGGCATTTAGCAATTAGAATTATATAATGAAATGGACAGTTTAAAAACAGACTATCGTTTTTCACACGTGAATCACGGACCTTTAAATAGTTCTTTGTCAAAGAATCCGGATTCCTTATTCTGAAATTCATTTTTTCCCAGAAGATTTATACCACTTGTGCATGGAACTTGTGCATGTAGTTATAGTATATATATTGACATTGAAATGATTTTTTTCGTGCAATTACTGGCTTTTCATATTGTCCATGGTATGTAGAACATTAACTGTTTATTTTATTGTTATCTTTTTTACCAAACAAAATGTATTTCCGGCTTATACAAGAATTTAAACAAAATTAAAGAATACTTCTCTGTGAAATTAAGCTTAAATATTATAGATTTTCTGACGTCGAAACGGACATTTGTATATCTCTGTTTCAATTATTCTCGATTCCGTAAAAATTAAAGTAGCTGTACGGTTGTTTATGCTTGAAAAACAACGTCTTATTATAATTGATATTATATAAATAAAATTATTGTTAATTGCTAACGAAACTTCGTGAATTCCAATACAACTATGTACTGAATATCCTTCCAAATAGTGCCAACCTGTATACATATACTTTTGATGTTTTGAGGTTGTATGACCTTTGTTAATTAACATTGTCTATTCCGTATGATTCAAATACTTCGGGGTGAATACAGAATCCGTTCACTAACTCATTCAACGGAGTTGCATCTATTACGTTTTATGAGTTGTTGCCAAGCAAAGGAACGTATGACTGTGAAATAATTTTATGATACGTTAGCTATAATGAAAATTCCTTTAATATGAGATGGAAACAATTAGAAAATATATTGTTTATGTTTTAAGCCATCTGCCGCAAGGCCCAGAGTTTTAATCATGTTGCAAAAATTATTATAATGCTCGTCAAAAACCCCACGAACATTCTCTTTGTTAAAATGGCCGCGTTACGTCTTCATGGAATGACAATTATTGTATAATCGTAAAAAGTACCGTTCATGTTTTGTTTTGTGTTTGTGCTTTGACATTTAGTAATTGTTTTTGTATTAGTAATTCTTTTATTTTGCATGGATATAAAACATTTTCTTCTTATTTTGCTCAATTATGTGAATTCTGTAACATCTTACTTCGTTTCGCTGGAGAAGCCTCCCTTGATTTCAATACACAAAAGTACGTAACACATTCATACGCGCAAGCCATTCAATATTTGGACATTCGAGAGGCATATTGAAATAGTCAGATATGTAATAAATGGAATACTACGACAGGATGCCTTTCTGGTGACCTGCACCACGTCTCGTTTGTTGTGTTTACATGTAGCCTTCTCAACCTTAAGTCTTGATGGTTACATGTTTACACACCGAACTCGAAGTGATACATCTCACCAGAAAAGCGTCCTATCATAATACATCATATTTATTGCGTGATATTTACATGACATCAGAATGTTGCGTCATTAAAATAACTAACGTTTATATGTATAAGTACTGATTTTGATCCGGGAAGTTGTATTTGATGCTAGCCCTTCGTGTAGTCTGCAGAAAATCCACTAGAGTTGAATACAACAATCCAGAATAAAACGCAGTAATATTATCAGCCTTTTTATAGGGTTTAAGAAGGACGGGTAAATGTAGATTGTTAATATGAAATACAGTTTCATTCAAGTACACATGAATAACTGTTTGTAATGTGATACAGCGTTTCTACAGACTTATCGTTTAAACGTATGAATTTTGTAAGAGTACGGTGACATGATAACATTTGCATTAGGTCTTTATTTTTGAAAAGAAAATCTCAAGAAGTTTGGGTACATTACAGTGTTGTCAAATTAATGATATTCCTTTTAGATATCGGCGATGACAAAGACAAATTCGGGATCATTAGGCTCGGTGATTTTAAACAAGAAATATATTTGAAAAAAATAAAATAAACGTCGTTCGAGTGATGTTTGTGATATGTTAAAAATCCGCCGTCGGAGCGGGAGGTCGTGGATTCGATCTGTGGTCGCGTCATTCCGAAAGACATTACAAGTTGGTACAAGTAGCTTCCTTGCCTAGTGCTCAGCAATTAAAGGGTAGTGCTAGGAAAAGTATTGGTTTAACATAGGAAAGTTGTATCCCGTGTTCGATGCTTTACACCTAGCACGTAAAAGAACCAAGGGTTCTGTTCGAAAAGGAGCTATGGTATCGCACCCGGACTCCTTGTATCCAAACATTGTCTCTTCCGCGTGTTGTCCCTTCAGCAAAAACAAAGGACCCCGTTGGAAATAAGTGCTTGCACTTTCATAGGTTTCCTTGACCGCAAGTTCTAAAGAAATACATATAGTTTAAAAATATCCAATTTGCTACAAAATCAAATATGATATCTTGCGTAATAATTGAGGCTCTAAAGAGGGTGGCCTATCAATAGGTCAATATTTTGATAGTAAATACTACACATAACAGTACATTGTATTTATTCCTTAAATATGATTAACAACACTATTTTTGTTCTTTGCAACTCAAAAAAATAAGATGTATGTATAAGACAAATTCATGAAATAAACCTGTAATGAAGTCATTACTTATATGCATGAACCGAACGAATTATTATGGATTAAGTTGTTTGACCCAATTATTGATCAATAAAATAAGATATGTCCTAACGATTTTTAACACGAAGGCAACGAGGTATGGAGTTTCATTCGATGACATAACTGATAACTATGAATTTGAAAGAAATCATTTCAGGCTTTGCACGCAAATATGTTATTATATTTTCAGGGACTTTTGCCCTTGGTACTTTATACAAAAGCACCGCTTCTTGTTTCGGCGTTATCTCACCAGCAAGTAATTCTATGTCTTCTTCGTGTCCACCGGGGGAAGTAATTGCAATAAAGACTTTTACCGTCGCCTACAAAGCAGCGGCACTGAATTGCACTTTGGACAGCGTTCGTATCCAAAATCAGTTTCAACTTTGTTGTTCGAACATAACCGAACAAGACTGCCAAATGTCATATAATATTCACCCCAATAATGCAGTTCAGTATATAGAAAAATGCAATGGTAGACGTAGTTGCAACGTGATGGCTACTGTTGTTCTGCCACAAGATTGTATTGGAGTACCTGATCACTATCCAAACTACATGCATATAAACTACTATTGCATACCTGGTAAGTTTGGTCATACACGTCAAATGTAGTTTATCCTCCACGTTTAGTTATGTTTTAAAAAATACATTCTTGAAATGGCGATCCTTCAAACTACATCTAGGTATGAAAATAATTGGAAATGTTTATTGACAGTGATGCACGTGCAACATTTTCACATTTCAAATGTAACAATAGCGGTGAATTATTTCGATGGAAATAAATTCAATTTCCCATTAACATCATCATTTTTTATGCGTATAATAAAACTGACTGTATTAAAAATGTCTGTTCACAATGTTTGATTTTGAAACTTTTCAGGGACTGAACTATCTCTGACGTACCTGCTATTAATTTTTTGATGGCATTTTGTTTATTTTTAGAGACGGGTATTCTTAGCAGCATGTCAGGAACGATAACCTCTACGAGCTTAGGGCAGCATGTTTATTTGCAAAGTCCCGGTTTCAACAACAGTCAGAAGATCCCGTCGGGAAAAACTCTGACTTGCTCTGTCCACACGTGTGATATGGGCTCAAAACTCTCTATAACACTGCGGCAGATTGTGATGGAAAACAAGTATAGTTACCATTCATTAGTATATGAACATTTGAATACGCGTATATAAAACAAATATCGAAAGTATTTTGTTTGCAAAGCAGCATTCTGTTTCTGTGTTCGAACAATGAGTTCATTGAGTTAAGGCAGTCATATTTACCTTGGTTAAAATGTTCTGTTTTATTGTTCTATTTAGATACCTTCATGATAAGTAAAAATGTAAACATCTTAAGGTGGGGTCAATGCCAACAAAGACTTATTGTGAGACGACCCGACGGTATCATTATCGGTATTTGGAACTGTCAAAATAACACAGCTTCGCCGAAAACATTGCAAACAAGCGAACAGTATCTTATCATTCAGCTAGAGAACAGCCTGACATCTGATTTAGGCTCGTTTTGGCTTGGATTTGCTGGTACGTATACCACGGTTTCGGAGTATGAAATATCATTGACCGGTACCACTTTAACAATGCCGTTAGAATTAATAGTTGAAATAAAATGTTAACTTATAAAGAACGTTTAACACCATCATATATTATTCACATGTATGTTATATCCAATTGTTTCTTTCACTGAAGTACGAACTGCTAGTACGAACTCAAGTGCTAATGAGAAACAAAAGAGAAATACCAAATTATTACTATGATCAATGCAACAAATGTCAATGCAAAAAGACACACGGAGCCATAAGCAAAAACAAACTCAAGTTAAAAGTTATATGAATAAATTTTCAACCAATATTTGTAGTTTTTGCAACGGTAAGCGGAAAACCAAGGCATAGGGCATTATTTTCTATCCATCAGGATCCTCCCCGGATGGTAGGGTAACAGTCTCATGTCCTCCTGAAACAAATCCATGTGCTGGTGCCTCTTCAACAATATATTCAACATCGACAGCTATGACGACCACCACCAAAGCAACAACAACAATGGATTCAACATCTACACCAATGACGCCGACCACCACAACCACTACCACAACAAGAACAACAACAGATTCAACATCTACACCAATGACGACGACCACTTCAGCAGCAACAACAACGGATTTAACATCAACACTTTTGACGACCAACACCACAGCAACAACAACAGATTCAACATCTACACCAATGGTGACGTCCTCCACCACCACAACCACCACCACCACCACCACAGCAACAACATCGATCTCAACGACTGCTGGACAATCCAGCACTTCAAATATAACAGAAGAGAATACAACATCAATAATAAATGTAGAAACTTTATCCAATTCGAAAACAACTTTGGGGTCAACACTATTGGACACATCAACTACACCAAAACATAAAAAAGGTGATTTTGTGGAAATAATTCGATCAATTTCATTTCATGCACTATAAAACTTGTATAACAATGACATATTTTGCATAATAATTAAGTATTTACATGTGTATGTTTGTTTTTTTTTCATTTTTTAAGTTTCACAATTATATGATGAAAAGTACAGGGACTGGCACTGTAGTCGAAAATTAAAAAAATAAATAGATAAATAAACCCTGTTAAGAGGCCAGGCCGAACGACCATGAACTAGAGGTATGAACGTAACAACACCACATACATAAAAACCAACACCACAGACCGACCACACACACAACAAAATTGCTTTGCCATCAAACCTTAGTGATTTACAATGAAATTAACAACTTTTAAAGTCTTGTTGAGGGTTTTCTTATCGACGTTTATTCATCATTTTGTTAAAGATAGTTGACGTTTTCAAATGTGTTTATTCAGGTTTGAGGAACGCAAGTATTGGTATCGTCGTAGGAGGAATAGCGGGTTTTGGTCTTATTGCTTTTATACTTTCGATCGTTTTTATTCGAAGGAGGATAAATAATGGAAAGGCACATCGAACTGCCAATCCCCTACCATCGTATCCACGAGCAGGTATTCATACTACCGCATGTAGTTTAATTAATAATAATAATAATAATAATAATTAATAATAATAATAATAATAATAATAATAATAATAATAATAATAATAATAATAATAATAATAATAATAATGATGATGATGATGATAATTGGGAAGATTAGCCCATAAAATGTCCCTTTAAGGTGAGGGATCTGTTATAGATGTACGATTATCGTCCCTATGTTACCATTATGACAGTTAAACATATTCTTATTATCAAAAACCAGTTAATATCACTTTTATAAATTAACAAGGCAGTGTTTATATACGACAGTATATAAGTGTGTCCACAACAAATATATACCTTTCTTTTTAGTACCAATTTGGAACCCCAACGAAACGACAAATCCTGGTTACGCGTAAGTGATATTCGAAAACAATAAATCTGTAAACTTTCAAAATAATTATCTTTACTGATGTGTGTATATGTAAGCATATTTATACTTGCAGTCGGGACTTGCCCATTTGGCGAGTGCTTCGAGAAGAATGTTATTTATTATTTATTTTTTATTTTTGAGGGGGTTGGAGGGGGAGGGGAGAAAAAGAATTTAACGATGGTTAGAACTACCGTGGTTCTTGAACGTGCAATTGTATAACACTGTCACACCAGGCCTCCATTTAACGTCCCCCCCGGATTGACAGTCAAATGTGTTACCACAATACCACAGATCCGCCAGACTTAACTGAAAACACTACCAGAACCTACGTATATGCAAAAGAGATTTAATGCTTAATAAGTAAACTATATATACATTTCAGACCTTCAAGTTCATCATCATACGAGGTTTTTGTTAGAATTGCCGAGGGCGCAAGCTAAAGGACCAACTTCGTTCCTATCCGAAATAGCAACATTTTAAGATGGCTATATGCACATATTGGACTAATTTAAATGAAATTTGATAAATATAATCTTACAGTGAATATTGTGATAAAACTGCTTGTTCGGGAAAAGTTCCAGCCACTTCTGCTATTTCTTTTGTTACCTTTTTGCCAACACGCATTGGTTTAAACTGTGTTTTGCCTGACCTTTTGATATTTTATTTCAAAGTGTGTGTGTGTGTGTGTGTGCGTGCGTGCGCGCGCGCGCGTGTGTGTGTGTGTGTGTGCGGAGATTTCTTTGTCCCAGCAACTCTGAATGTTTGAATACTTGTTTTTATCATGCAAAGTTATCAAAATACACACATAAAAACTACTCTAAAACTTGTTTTGTGTCTTCTTGATTTTAAACATGAAATGTAAGGATTCGTTCGCAGATAGAATATAGTATTATTGATTCAGTTAATGCATGCTTGAATTTTTAAACTAGGCTTTAAATGCGACCTTCCTGGTTTAGAAAAGACGCTAATAAAATCCCCTACATTTGCCGAGATATATCCGATTACCATTATTAAAACAGATATACGTATTATTCACTAAATGGGTAAGCTTTATGAATATAGAAATATAATACTCCAAATACATCACCTACTGTATATATACAATATAATTCAGAAAACAATTACGAATAGTTGGTTTTCCAACCAAGATTGCGAGAGTGGAGACTTTTTGTTTTATTCATACATATTCCTTCACATAAACCATTCTCCTCATCCTAAAAGAGTTATAATGTACACTTACCTGAATGCCGTAGTTCGCGTACCTGTGCATGTACCTGAATGCCCGTAGTCATGTACCTGAATTTCCATAGTGCACGTACATGAATGCCCGTAGTGAACGTACATGAATGCCCGTAGTGCACATATCTGAATGCCCGTAGTGCATGTACCTGAATGCCCGTGGCACGTATCGGAATGCCCGTAGTGCACGTACCTAAATGCCGTAATGCACGTATATGAATGCCGTTATGCACGTACCTGAATGCCGTAGTGCATATACCCGAATGTCGTAGTGCACAAGAAAAAGCACTCAATTACATGTACAAGTAGTGTTGCACAACGTCTCAAATATCTGTACACATGAGAAGACCTATAATTTAAACTTATAGTAACACGACATTCTGGCTTACTTGTATAGAGTTTCAACAGATATTTCGAGATTTAGTCAATTTGAATTATCAATTTAAATATATTTATACGTTGTTTTTTAATAAAAATCCACAAGAGTCCAGGCCGTATTAATAAAACATCATATTGAAAAAATCAACTTAATGATAAAAACGTTTTTTCAAGTTGAATTTGAAGAAAACTGCATTTGACATTAAATATTGCATTAAAAATTACAATGAAGATTTGTCGATGTGCTTTTAAATTTACACGCATATTATGCATGTCAAATAATATTAAAGAATAATGGTAAACATATAAAATTATTCTCCATAAAACTCGAGTTTCGTCGTTCAGTCATTGTATTCGACAAGCCGTTTGGTCTATGTGGTAATAATATATCATGGTTAAAAGGTATTCGCTGTCAATGCTCTCTCATAACAATGTTTACGTTATTTAGTTTACAGTAAGTTTCAGGTTGAAGGTTTGTATGATTTAATTTTTGTGTTAATCAATGAACTTATTGTTTTAAGAATAAATTGACTTGACATTTCTTTTATGAATAAGGAATGTCTGGGGTTTATTTCAAGTCAATTAGTGGGTTTTGTTTTGTACTATATTACTACAGCGTTGTGGATGCAATTCGCTTTTAGAAAATAAATATAAGGAAAATGTGTCATCTTTGTAAGAATAAAGTAGAATATGTTAATCTCGAATAAATAAATATTATCTTAACTTAAGTCATCAAAAGTAAGCATCTTTTGAAATAAACCATACACAAGCATGCAACGACAACAAACAAAATACAATGATATAAAATAATATTAATTTCTTTACTTTTTTAAACAACGGACATATTTGACAACACGCCTGTCCATAGAATTTCATCCAGATATGGCCAATGTTATCGACATTCTGTCTTCAAAACAAAATATTTGTAAAACCTGTCTGTAATAACATATTCCATTTATTTTTGCCGCTGTCAGAAGACTCCATTGTGCTTTCCCATATATCATTAATTATGCTTCTTAGAGGTGATTTTATTTAAAACGTGATACTTTAACATTAGATTGTGGAACTGGTTTATATGACTCCTATGCTGGCATATAACTGCCGGAAGATAACCTGTTAACGTTCGCAAATTGTTTTGTGTTAACCACCTAATTAGCTATCTATTCAATATTCGCGTTACCTCTGTGGTAAGATGAATATCTTAAAAGGCCTAGTTTAAGGAATGTTTTGCATGACAATCCCCTGCTGTGCATCTTTTGCTAATTGCACTGGTGTCACAGTACGGGCCAATATCCTGTTTATTCGATAATTGGCTCAGGGACATTTAGGGTCCATTTCTATAATAAAAATATTCAGAACTGCACAGCAGGATACTCAGATCGGAGATCTGATAAGACAATTAGGCAATTAGATTAAGATCAATACACAGAGGTTCTGTACTATACTATTTTTTTTTTTTTTTTTTGGGGGGGGGGGGGGGTGGGGGGGTGGGGTCAATTATAGAAATAATGGTTGGCATGATAATCCCGTGCTGTGCATCTCCTGCAAATTGCACTGATGTCACAATAGGGACCATTTTCCTGTGTAATTGTTTTTGGCTCAGAGCCATTTAGGGTTGACACTTTTCGAGTAGATTTTCTCATTGTCTCACATGTTACTTATTTAATGGAATTTGCAAACCATAACTAGTTAACCTGTTAGTGTTGTACTGCTGAAAAGATAATAGGCGGCAGTTCTGGGCACTTTCAATCCTGACTTTACTAGATAATTAGCGCGAAAATATAGTGGTTAACAAGAAACAATTCGCGAACGTTAACAGGTTATTCTACGGAAGTTATATGCAACCATGGTTTCTAACTGTTATTTTGTATTGACCCTCTATTAATATTTATATGTCAAAAAATAAACATAAACAGTTTCACTGACATATTGTGACTGTTCGTAAAACATTTTGCCAAATGTTAATTTTGTAATGCAAGAAATCAAGTCAGTATGTGTAAAAGTTTCAATCGTTGGCCTCTGTGTTATATTTTCTTATTTGTAATCCCCAAATCTGTTCCAGCATGTATTGAAATGAGTGAATGACGGTAAAACAAACATAAGGATATTTAACTACATGTAAAACCAAATGCAATCGATTGGTAAACATTCGCTTCAGTGTGTGTATTCCACGTGATAAATTACGTCATGTATGTTAAGTCGGAAGGCAACATTTGGCAAAATAGATTACTTTTGATTTGCTACACCATTTTTAATAAAACAAGGGGCAGTTTATGCCGCTTAAAAAGCCCCCCCCCCCCCCCGTTCGTTTAATTACCGGAGTTGGATAAGATAATTACTTTCATGAAACACTTCGACAAACTGTTTCCAAAATAATGTTTTGATAGTGCTCCGTCAGACGGCCATATTGTGAAACGCTTTGTCAAAATTAAACTCTCAATCAAAATCTGGTAAAAGACCGAAGGTAGGACACAGTAAGCGGCGTAGACTGCGCTAAATGTGACTTTAAATGGTGAAGAAGTAGTGAAGTTATCAATGACACGTTTTGAATGTTCATGCTTATACAATGACACGGTTTTGAATGTTCATGCTTATACAATGACATGGTATGGAATGTTCATGCTTATACAATGACATGGTATGGAATGTTCATGCTTATACAATGACACGGTATGGAATGTTCATGCTTATACAATGACATGGTATGGAATGTTCATGCTTATACAATGACATGGTATGGAATGTTCATGCTTATACAATGACACGGTTTTGAATGTTCATGCTTATACAATGACATGGTATGGAATGTTCATGCTTATACAATGACATGGTATGGAATGTTCATGCTTATACAATGACATGGTATGGAATGTCCATGCTTATACAATGACACGGTATGGAATGTTCATGCTTATACAATGACATGGTATGGAATGTCCATGCTTATACAATGACATGGTATGGAATGTTCATGCTTATACAATGACATGGTATGGAATGTTCATGCTTATACAATGACATGGTATGGAATGTCCATGCTTATACAATGACATGGTATGGAATGTTCATGCTTATACAATGACATGGTATGGAATGTTCATGCTTATACAATGACACGGTATGGAATGTTCATGCTTATACAATGACATGGTATGGAATGTCCATGCTTATACAATGACATGGTATGGAATGTTCATGCTTATACAATGACATGGTATGGAATGTTCATGCTTATACAATGACACGTTTTGAATGTTCATGCTTATACAATGACACGGTATGGAATGTCCATGCTTATACAATGACATGGTATGGAATGTTCATGCTTATACAATGACACGGTATGGAATGTTCATGCTTATACAATGACACGGTATGGAATGTTCATGCTTATACAATGACATGGTATGGAATGTCCATGCTTATACAATGACGCGGTATGGAATGTCCATGCTTATACAATGACATGGTATGGAATGTCCATGCTTATACAATGACATGGTATGGAATGTTCATGCTTATACAATGACATGGTATGGAATGTTCATGCTTATACAATGACACGGTATGGAATGTTCATGCTTATACAATGACACGGTATGGAATGTTCATGCTTATACAATGACACGGTATGGAATGTTCATGCTTATACAATGACATGGTATGGAATGTTCATGGTTATACAATGACACGGTATGGAATGTTCATGCTTATACAATGACATGGTATGGAATGTTCATGCTTATACAATGACATGGTATGGAATGTCCATGTAAGAACAATGACGCGGTACTGAATGTTCATGCGTATACAATGACATGGTACTGAATGTTCATGCTTATACAATGACATGGTATGGAATGTTCATGCTTATACCATGACGCGGTACTGAATGTTCATGCTTATACAATGACACGGTATGGAATGTTCATGCTTATACAATGACATGGTATGGAATGTTCATGCTTATACAATGACATGGTATGGAATGTCCATGCTTATACAATGACATGGTATGGAATGTCCATGCTTATACAATGACATGGTATGGAATGTTCATGCTTATACAATGACACGATATGGAATGTCCATGCTTATACAATGACATGGTATGGAATGTTCATGCTTATACAATGACACGGTACTGAATGTTCAGGCTTATACAATGACGCGGTACTGAATGTTCATGCGTATGCAATGACATGGTATGGAATGTTCATGCTTATACAATGACGCGGTATGGAATGTTCATGCTTATACAATGACGCGGTACTGAATGTTCATGCTTATACAATGACGCGGTACTGAATGTTCATGCTTATACAATGACATGGTATGGAATGTTCATGCTTATACAATGACATGGTATGGAATGTTCATGCTTATACAATGACACGGTATGGAATGTTCATGCTTATACAATGACGCTGTATGGAATGTTCATGCTTATACAATGACGCGGTACTGAATGTTCATGCTTATACAATGACGCGGTACTGAATGTTCATGCTTATACAATGACATGGTATGGAATGTTCATGCTTATACAATGACATGGTATGGAATGTTCATGCTTATACAATGACACGGTATGGAATGTTCATGCTTATACAATGACGCGGTATGGAATGTTCATGGTTATACAATGACACGGTATGGAATGTTCATGCTTATACAATGACACGGTATGGAATGTTCATGCTTATACAATGACATGGTATGGAATGTCCATGCTTATACAATGACATGGTATGGAATGTTCATGCTTATACAATGACATGGTATGGAATGTTCATGCTTATACAATGACATGGTATGGAATGTCCATGCTTATACAATGACACGGTATGGAATGTTCATGCTTATACAATGACATGGTATGGAATGTTCATGCTTATACAATGACATGGTATGGAATGTTCATGCTTATACAATGACATGGTATGGAATGTTCATGCTTATACAATGACATGGTATGGAATGTTCATGCTTATACAATGACGCGGTACTGAATGTTCATGCTTATACAATGACATGGTATGGAATGTTCATGCTTATACAATGACATGGTATGGAATGTTCATGTTTATACAATGACATGGTATGGAATGTCCATGTAAGAACAATGACGCGGTACTGAATGTTCATGCGTATACAATGACATGGTATGGAATGTTCATGCGAATACAATGACGCGGCTTGGAATGTCCATGCGAATACAACGACAGGGTATGAAATGCCCATGCGTATACAATGACACGGTATGGATTGTTAATGCGAATACAATGACGCGGTTTGGAATGTCCATGCGAATATAATGACACGGTATGGAATGTTCATGCAAATACAATGACGCGGTTTGGAATGCCCATGCGAATACAATGACACGGTATGAAATGTCCATGCGTATACAACAACACGGTATGAACTGTCTATGCGAGTACAATGACATGGTAAGGAATATTCATGCGAATACAATGACACGGTATGGAATATTCATGCGAATATAATGACACGGTATGGAATATTCATGCGAATACAATGACACGGTATGAAATGTCCACGCGAATACAAGACACAGTATGGAATATTCATGCGAATACAATAACACCGTATGAAATGTCCATGCGAATACAAGACACAGTATGGAATATTCATGCGAATACAATGACAATGTATAGAATGTTCATGCGAATACAATGCCGCGGTATTGAATGATCATGCGTTTACAATGACACGGTATTGAATGTTCATGCGAATACAATGATGCGGTATGGAATATTTATGGGAATACAATGACGCGGTATGGAATATTATTGCGAATACAATGACACGGTATAGAATGTCCATGCAAATATAATGACACGGTATTGAATGTTCATGCGAATACACTGACGGTATGGAATATTCATGCGAATACAAGACACGGTATGCAATGTTCATGGGAATACAATGACATGGTATTGAAAGTTCATGCGAATACAATGACACGGTATGCGAATACAATGACATCATATGAAATGTCCATGCGAATACAAGACACGGTATGGCATGTTCATGCGAATACAAGACACAGTATGGAATGTCCATACGAATATAATGACACGATATTGAATGTTCATGCGAATACAAGACACGGTATGGAATATTCATGCGAATACAAGACACGGTATGGAATGTCCATACGAATATAATGACACGATATTGAATGTTCATGCGAATACAAGACACGGTATGGAATGTCCATACGAATATAATGACACGATATTGAATGTTCATGCGAATACAAGACACGGTATGGAATGTTCATGCGAATACACTGACACTGTATGGAATGTTCATGCGAATACAATGACACAGTATGAAATATCCGTGCGAATACAAGACACGGTATGGAATATTCATGCGAATACAAGACACTGTATGGAATATTCATGCGAATACAAGACACAGTATGGAATGTCCATGCGAATGTTATGACACAGTATGGAATGTTCATGCGAATACAAAACACGGTTTTGAATGTCCATGCGAATACAATGACACGGTATGAAATGTTCATGGGAATACAATGACACGGTGTGCAATGTTCATGCGAATATTATGACACAGTATGGAATGTCAACGCGAATACAATGACACGGTATGGAATGTTCATGCGAATACAAACCACGGTATGGAATGGCCATGCGAATACAATTACACCGTATGTAATTTTCATGCGAATACAAGACACGGTATGGAATGTCCATGCGAATACAGTGACACGGTATGGAATATTCATGCGAATGAAACGTGTCTGTTTAAGAGAGCATTTTAGTTCAGTTTCCATAAAATTCTGAAATAATAATTTCAAATCGTTGTTCATAAGAATAAGAAAGTCATTCAATATTATATTATAGATAAACAATTATCAACGATAAAGACGAAATATGTTGTTTGTATTTTGCCAGAAGTATTTTGAAAAAAAAAACAACACCTTTTAATATTGTTTTATACATTTCATTCTGACAATGCATATCATTTGGATAAACAGTTCGCATTTCATTTGTCATCATTTACATGGATTACATCGGAAGATAAATTTAATAAATACATTTATTTATATTATTATTCTTAAGGAGTACATTAATCAGTTATCCTTGGTATATGAACAATCATCTTAGTGTCTTTTCACTTGTTTGGCATCTTACGTCAATTCCTTGTTAAGGAAACATACATGTTTGTTACTTGTTTGTTCAATTTTCTTTTTGCAAACATTCATCGATTCTTAATGCTTCAATGATGGTATTGTTACCATGTAATGTAATCGAATTATGACACTAAAGAACACACACACACACACAAACGCACGCACGCACGCACACACACACACACACACACACACACACACACACACAGTCGACAAAACACACTTTGAAACTTGTTTTGCATTTGGTTTGTCAAATAAGGTGTATTTTTCACTGAATGAGATAAGCTGTATGAAAAAAGAAATATCATACTGCAAATACATTTATTATTGAATATACACAAGATGATTTGTTTTCCTACCAAGATTTTAAGAGTGTAGATTTTTTCATTTTGGTCGTCCTTAAATTTGTATTGAAAACGACAATATGTTTTAAGGCTAATCAAAATTACGGGTTGTGGGTTAGTCGGTCGGATAAAGCTAAAAACAATCTTTATTAAACTGTGGCCTCGGTGTAAATCAAGGGATTTACAGGGGTAGATCCTAGATTTGACATTAGAGGGGGGGGGGGGGCACTTAATAAAAAATGTTGTATTTGGGCTTAATTTATGCATAACTCCTCGACAATTCTGAGTATGATATCAAAAATTCACTTTTAGCTGGGTGTTGGAGTCGTGTATGTCCTCGCCCGAGTCCGCTAGTGATACATTGAAACGCTATCTGAACTAGAACACACGTGACACCAATATGTGTATATATGGTCGGTGGATAAGATCAAACGCGACAATCCGTCTATTTAATCGGTTTAACATCGAACTTACAAGTATTAACATTGTTTACGGTTTATTTATTTTTAATTTGGTACTTTCGGAATCATTGCATCGTGATCTCTTATTCTTTATTCGATAGGTTGCGGAACGCCACATGTTCGTGTTCTTATGGAGCGAAGTAAGTGTGGCCTTTTAATTCTGTTCTATGTAATAGTTAGATGGCATGAATTAAAATCTTAATGATTAAGAATTGGTAGATTGAACGACCTCATCTCAATTATTAAGAGTACAATTCAGGTCATCTAACTGAGTTAGAATACAACCTCATTGGCTGACACATTGTGAACGCAAAATCTTACAAAAGTTAAAATTCTTAATGATTACGCCTAGTACCTAATGTTTGCCAACCTGCAATTTCATTGGCGGTAAATGTAGGTCAAAATCTAAGACCAGTTGCATTCAAACTAAGACTGACGTTTAATTCTTAAAAATTATTTATTTTGCTCTTCCTATTATTATTTTCTTATATAATGCAGATATTTTTTTTCAATTCGGCAGTGCTAATTAGGTCTCCAAAACTCGAGCGATTGCGGGAAATCATGTGTACGTGTACAGATACACGACTTTGTTAAAGATATAGTTAAGTTTTAAAGTCGTTTACAAATTTTCAATTTAAACGTGTACATACATGTTCGACGACACTCGTGTGAATCACTTTCCTCATGCTTCAACGTAAAAAATGTACTAATACCATAATGCCGTTGTGCTAGTACCTTAATGTCGTTGTGCTTGTACATGAATGCTGTAGTGCACGTACCTGACTACCGTTGTGATATAACCTGAATGCCGTTGTGCTACTACCTGAATGCCGTTGTGCTAGTACCTGAATGCCGTAGTGCACGTAATTCAATGACGATGTGCTTGTACCTGAATGCCGTAGTGCCCTTACCTGACTACCGTTGTGATAGAACCAGAATGTCGTTATGCTAGAACCTGAATGCCGTAGTGCCCGTACCTGACTACCGTTGTGATAGAACCAGAATATCGTTAAACTAGAACCTAAATGCTGTTATGCCCGTACCTGACTACCGTTGTGATAGAACCAGAATGTCGTTGTGCTAGAACCTGAATGCTGTTATGCCCGTACCTGACTACCGTTGTGATAGAACCAGAATATCGTTAAGCTAGAACCTAAATGTTGTTATGCCCGTACCTGACTACCGTTGTGATAGAACCAGAATGTCGTTATGCTTGTACCTGAATGCTGTTATGGCCGTACCTGACTACGGTTGTGATAGAACCTGAATGTCGTAATGCTAGAACCTAAATGCTGTTATGCCCGTACCTGACTACCGTTGTGATAGAACCTGAATGCCGTTGTGCTTGTACCTGAATGCCGTTTTGCACGTACCTGAATACCGTTGTGCTAGTACCTGAATACCTTTGTGTACGTACCTGACTACCGTCGTTCTTATACCTGAAATCCGTTGTGCACATACCTGACTACCATTATGCTTGTACCTGAATGCCGTTGGGCACGTACCTGACTACCGTTGTGATAGAACCTGAATGCCGTTGTGCTTGTACCTGAATGCCGTTGTGCTAGTACCTGAATGTCGTTGTGCTAGAAACTGAATGCCGTTGAGCACGTACCTGACTACCGTTGTGATAGAACCTGAATGCCGTTGTGCTTGTACCTGAATGCCGTTGTGCTAGAAACTGAATGTTTTTGGGCACATACCTGACTTCCGTTGTGATAGAACCTGAATGCAGTTGTGCTTTTACCTGAATGCCGCTGTGCTAGTACCTGAATGCCGTTGTGATAAAACCTGAATGCTGTTGGGATAGAACATTAATGCCGTTGTGAACGTACCTGAGTTCCGTTGTGCTTGTACCTGAATGCCGTTGTGCTTGTACCTGAATGTCGTAGTGCACGTACTTGAATGCCATTGTCATAGAACATCAATGCCGTTGTGCTTGTACCTGACTAGCGTTGTGATACAACCTGAATGCCGTTGTGCACGTACCTGACCACCGTTGTGCACGTACCTGAATGCCGTTGTGCTTGTACCTGAATGCCGTTGTGCACGTACCTGATTGCCGTTGTGCTTGTACCTGAATGCCGTTGTGCACGTACCTGATTGCCGTCGTGCTTGTACCTGAATGCCGTTGTGCACGTACCTGAATACCGTT
The DNA here is from genome assembly GCF_026914265.1 of Mya arenaria. Taxonomy (NCBI): domain Eukaryota; kingdom Metazoa; phylum Mollusca; class Bivalvia; order Myida; family Myidae; genus Mya; species Mya arenaria. Next base: position 19,843,495 of record NC_069135.1, on the reverse strand, counting down.
GTGCACGTACCCTATTGCCGTTGTGCTTGTACCTGAATGCCGTTGTGCTAGTAACTGAATACCGTTGTGCTTGTACCTAAATGCCGTTGTGTTTGTACCTAAATAAAATTGTGCTTGTTCCTGAATGCCGATGTGCACCTACCTGAATGCCGTTGTTCTTGAACCTCAATGCCGTTATGCATGTACCTGAATGCCGTTGTGCACGTACCTGAATACCGTTGTGCTTGTACCTAAATGCCGTTCTGCATGTACCTAAATGCCGTTGTGCTAGTACCTGAATACCGTTGTGCTTGTACCTGACTATCGTTGTGCTTGTACATGAATACCGTTGTGCTTGTACCTGAATGCCGTAGTGCACGTACCTGACTACCGTTGTGATATAACCTGAATGCCGTTGTGCTACTACCTGAATGGCGCTGTGCTAGTACCTGAATGCCGTAGTGCACGTAAGTCAATGACGATGTGCTTGTACCTAGATGCCGTAGTGCACGTAACTGACTACCGTTGTGATAGAACCAGAATATCGTTATGCCAGAACTTAAATGCTGTTATGCCCGTACCTGACTACCGTTGTGATAGAACCAGAATGTCGTTGTGCTAGAACCTAAATGCTGTTATGCCCGTACCTGACTACCGTTGTGATAGAACCAGAATATCGTTAAGCTAGAACCTAAATGCTGTTATGCCCGTACCTGACTACAGTTGTGATAGAACCAGAATATCGTTAAGCTAGAACCTAAATGCTGTTATGCCCGTACCTGACTACCGTTGTGATAGAACCTGAATGTCGTTATGCTTGTACCTGAATGCTGTTATGGCCGTACCTGACTACGGTTGTGATAGAACCTGAATGTCTTTATGCTAGAACCTAAATGCTGTTATGCCCGTACCTAACTACCGTTGTGATAGAACCTGAATGCCGTTGTGCTTGTACCTGAATGCCGTTGTGCACGTACCTGAATACCGTTGTGTTAGTACCTGAATGCCTTTGTGCACGTACCTGACTACCGTCGTTCTTGTACCTGAAATCCGTTGTGCACATACCTGACTACCATTATGCTTGTACCTGAATGCCGTTGGGCACATACCTGACTACCGTTGTGATAGAACCTGAATGCCGTTGTACTTGTACCTGAATGCCGTTGTGCTAGTATCTGAATGTCGTTGTGCTAGAAACTGAATGCCGTTGAGCACGTACCTGACTACCGTTGTGATAGAACCTGAATGCCGTTGTGCTTGTATCTGAATGCCGTTGTGCTAGAAACTGAATGTTTTTGGGCACATACCTGACTACCGTTGTGATAGAACCTGAATGCAGTTGTGCTTTTACCTGAATGCCGCCGTGCTAGTACCTGAATGCCGTTGTGAGAAAACCTGAATGCTGTTGGGATAGAACATTAATGCCGTTGTGAACGTACCTGAGTTCCGTTGTGCTTGTACCTGAATGCCGTTGTGCACGTACTTGAATGCCATGGTCATAGAACACCAATGCCGTTGTGCTTGTACCTGACTAGCGTTGTGATAGAACCTGAATGCCGTTGTGCACGTACCTGACTACCGTTGTGCACGTACCTGAATGCCGTTGTGCTTGTACCTGAATGCCGTTGTGCACGTACCTGATTGCCGTTGTGCTTGTACCTGAATGCCGTTGTGCACGTACCTGATTGTCGTCGTGCTTGTACCTGAATGCCGTTGTGCACGTACCTGAATACCGTTGTGCACGTACCCTATTGCCGTTGTGCTTGTACCTTAATGCCGTTGTGCACGTACCTGAATGCCGTTGTGCTTGTACCTGAATGCCGTTGTGCATGTACCTGAATGCCGTTGTGCTTGTACCTGAATGCAGTTGTGCACGTACCTGAATGCCGTTGTGCTAGTAACTGAATACCGTTGTGCTTGTACCTAAATGCCGTTGTGCTAGTAACTGAATGCCGTTGTGCACGTACCCTATTGCCGTTGTGCTTGTACCTGAATGCCGTTGTGCTTGTACCTGAATGCCGTTGTGCACGTACCTGAATGCCGTTGTGCTAGTAACTGAATACCGTTGTGCACGTACCCTATTGCCGTTGTGATTGTACCTGAATGCCGTTGTGCTAGTAACTGAATACCGTTGTGCTTGTACCTAAATGCCGTTGTGTTTGTACCTAAATAAAATTGTGCTCGTTCCTGAATGCCGTTGTGCACCTACCTGAATGCCGTTGTTCTTGAACCTGAATGCCGTTATGCATGTACCTGAATGCCGTTATGCACGTACCTGAATACCGTTGTACTTGTACCTAAATGCCGTTGTGCATGTACCTAAATGCCGTTGTGCTAGTACCTGAATACTGTTGTGCTTGTACCTGACTATCGTTGTGCTTGTACATGAATACCGTTGTGCTTGTACCTGAATGCCGTAGTGCACGTACCTGACTACCGTTGTACTAGAACCTAAATGCCGTTGTGCTAGAATCAAATTGCCGTAGTGCACGTACTTGACTACCGTTGCAATAGAACCTAAATGCCGTTGTGCTTTTACCTTAATGCCGTTGTGCTAGAACCTGAATGCCATTGTGCACGTACCTGACTACCGTTGTGATAGAACCTGAATGCCGTTGTGCTTTTCTCTTTAATTATTTTAAGATCAAGTCCACACCGTGCAATGCAAATTTGTCTCTTACAATGATAAAACTCAAAGGGAGGCAAAGGAAGCAGATTATTAAATTTAAGTCGTAGAAGGGTTATGTGAATAGTTAAAACTTTGAAAATGCGCGATGAAGTAACATCCAACGTTATGTTTTATCATTAAACTTATATAGCAATTCATTAAATCTAATTTTAAGCGAGTTTATTACACTCCTATGACAATGAATCGGTATCGTATTGGAATAGCGGTGATGTTGGTAATCGAAACTTAGACTGGTATGGAACGAGAAAATTGTCAAAGAACCAACTTTATTTGTGAGTTTGCGATGGGTGTTAACATTAAGGGGTCAATGGTTGAGCAAAACGACAAACTTGTTTACCTACATGACGGAAATTCATTTCATTAGTAATTATAATTACGATTAACAGGCAGATGTCAAGTCAAACTTTGGTTGTCTACGGAGGACAGAGAATGGGATGCCCGGGATGATTTGTTGGCACCGGTTTCCAACGCGTCAAAGATTGACCAAATTTGCGACATTTCGTACTTTTTCAACGTAACCAAAACAAACCCGCTACTGGAATGCGAATCCCGTGTAATTCCTGTATCAAAAGGGCTAGGAGGTTGGTTCTGGTCCTGAAATTTAGCACTCTCGATTTTCTACGTAACGCCGCCATCGGCGCATCTCTGATGTCATTGCATCACCGTTTCCATTCGCCTTCAAGGCTATTTTACACTCTAAAATGCAGCGAAAAATGCCTAAAACTGGGGTGATCAGTGTCGAACATATCTCAGCATCCCTGCACTTGTTGCGGCTGGGACCAGTTTTCAATTTAGGGGACGCTCTAACCTACAACATGCACCTGCTGTCAAAGTATGACCAAATTTGCGACATTTCGTACTTTTTCAACGTTACCAAAACAAACCCGGTGCGGGAATGCGAATCCCGTGCTACTCCGGTACCAAAAGGGCTAGGAGGTTGGTTTTGATCTTGAAATTTAGCACTCTCGATTTCCTACGTTACTCCGCTATCGGCGCCTCTCTGCTTAAAACAACGTCTCATTATAATTGATGTTATATTAATAACGTTATTGTCAATTGATAACGAAACTTCGGGAATTCTAATACAACTATGTACTAAATATCCTTCCAAATAATGCCAACCTGTATGCATACACTATTGATGTTATTGATGGTTGTATGACCTTTGTTAATCAACATTGAGAATTTCGTATGATTCAAACACTTCGGGCAGAAAACAGAATCTGTTAACTAACTCATACAACGGAGTTTGCATCCATCTATTACGTTGTATGAGTTATTGCCAAACAAAGGAAGGTATGGCTGTGAAATAATTTTATGGCACGTTAGCTATAATGAAAATCCTTAAATATGAGATGGAAACTATCAGAAAATAAATTGTTTATTTTTTTAAGCTATCTGCAGCAATGCTCAGAGTTTTAAGCATGTTGCATAACTTATTATAATGATCGTCCACGAACATTCACTTTGTTAAAATGGCCGCGTTACGTCTTCATGGAATGAATATTATTGTATAACCGTAAAAAGGACCGTTCACGTTTTGTTTTGTTTTTGTGCTTTAACATTAAATAATTGTTTTTGTATTAGTTATTAGTTCATTTTGCATGAATATAAAAAAAATCTTATTTTGCTCAATTCTGTGAATTCTATAACTTCTTACTTCGTTTCTCTCTGGAGAAGCCTCCCCTGACTTCGATACACAAACGTACGTAACACATTCCTACGCGCAAGCCATTCCATATTGGGAAATTTGAGAGGCATATTAAAATAGTCAGAAATATAATGAATTGAATATTACGACAGGATGCTTATCTGGTGACCTGCACCACGTCTCGTTTGATGTGTTTACATGTAGCATTCTCAACCTTACGTCTTGACGGTTATATGTTTACACACTGAACTCCACGTGATACAGGTCACCAGAAATGCGTCCTATCATATAATACCCCATATTTATCGCGTGATGTTAACATGACATCAGAAAACAAAAGACAATTTTTTGCGTCAAAGATTCACTAACGTTTATAGGCATAAGTACTCGATTTTGATCCGGGAAGTTTTAGAATAAAACTCAGTAATAATTACAGCCTTATATAGGGTTTAAAACATGTACATGTAGATTGCTAACTACGAAATATATAGTTCCATTGAAGTGCACATAAATAACTGTTTGTAATGTGATACTGCGTTTGTACAAACTAATTGTTTAAACTCATTCAATTTATAAGAAAACGATGACATGATAACATTTGCATTAGGATATCTCTTTGAAAACATATATCAAGAGTTTTGGGTAGATTTAAGTTTTGTCAAGTTAATAGCCCTTATAGATATCTGCGATGACAAAGATTAATTCAGGATCGTGAGGAACGGCGATTTTAATCAAGAAATATATTTGAAAACATAATCGCCGTTTGAGTGCTGTTTGCGATATGTTAAAAAATAGACAGAACACAACAGAAGTTTGCTGGCTTACATAGCATTAATAACACAGTATTTCTGTAAAGTTAAAACATATCAGATTTGCTATAAAATCAAAAATAATATATTGCTTAATAATTGTGGCTCTAAAGAGGATGGAAATTAAATAGGTCAATATTTGAATAAGTACATGTATTTATTTCTAAAATATGAATAACAATAATATATATGTTTTTGCAACTGCTAAAAATGAAGATATGTGTAAAAATCATATTCATGGCATAAACATGTTATGAATAAATTACTTATACGCTTGAACCGAACGAATTGTTATGGATGAAGTTGTTTGAGCCAATTATTGATCAATGAATTAAGACAGGATATGTCTTAACGATTTTTAACACGAAAACAACCAGGTATGGAGTTTCTTTCGATGACATAACTGAAAACTATGAACTTGAAAGGCTTTGTACACAAATATATCACTATATTTTCAGGGACATTTGCTCTTGGTACTTTATACAAAAGCACCGCTTCTTGTTACGGCGTTATCTCACCAGCCAGTAATTTTATGTTTTCCACATGTCCACCTGGAGAAGTAATTGCAATAAAGGACATAACGGTCGCATACAAAGCAGCGGCACTGAATTGCACTTTTGACAACGTCCAAGATCAGTTTCAACTTTGTTGTTCGAATATAACCGAACAAGACTGCCAAATGTCATATAATTTTCACCCCAATAATGCAGTTCAGTATATAGAAAAATGCAATGGTAGAAGTAGTTGCAACGTGATGGCTACTGTTGTTCTGCCACAAGATTGTATTGGAGTACCTGACCACTATCCAAACTACATGCATATAAACTACTATTGCATACCAGGTAAGTTTGGTCATACACGTAAAATGTAGCTTATCCTTCACGTTCAATTGTGTTAAAAACTACATTCTGGAAATGGCGATCCTTCGAACTACATCCAGCTATGAAAATAATTGGAAATGTATATTGACATTGATGCACGTGGAACACTATCATATTTCATATGTAACAATAACATTATCACAGGAAATAAAATCAAATTCCCATTAAGACCATCAATTTTAAGCCTATATTTAAACTGACTGTATACAAAAAGTCTGTTCAAAATGTTTGAATAAGAAACCTTTCAGAAACTAAACCAGCTATTAATTTTTGATGGCGTTTTGTTCATGTTTTAGAAACGAGTATTCTTAGCATTATGTCTGGAACGATAACCTCGTTAGGGCAGTCGGTTTATCTGCAAAGTCCCGGTTTCAACTACGGTCAGAAGATACCGTCGGGAAAAACTCTGACTTGCTCTGTCTACACGTGTGATATGGGCTCAACACTCTCTATAACACCGTGGCAGATTGTGATGGAAAACAAGTATAGTAACCATTCATTTGTACTTGAATATTTGATCCATACATTTCATTGTGTAAATATTTTTATCATCTATAAAATATATAAACAAAATCATTGAAAGTGATAACTATTTTGTTTGCATAGCAGCATTTTTTTCTGTGATCTAACAAGGAGTTTATTAATTTAAGGCAGATATATTTACCTTGGTTAAAATGTTCTGCATTATTGTTCTTTTTAGATACCATGATAATAAGTAAAAAATGTAAAAATGTAAATATTTTAAGGTGGGGTCAATGCCAACAAAGACTTATTGTGAAAAGACCCGACGGTAATACTATAGATAGTTGGAACTGTCAGGATAACACAGCTTCGCCGAGAACATTGCAAATAAGCGAACAGTCTCTTACAATTCAACTGGAGAACAGCCTTGCATCTGATTCGGGCTCGTTTTGGCTAGGATTTGCTGGTACGTTTATCAGGGTTTCGGAGAATAAAATACATCTGACCGGTACCACTATAGCAATGCCAAAATCAAACTTAAGTCAACAGTTATATGAAGAAATTGTCTACCAATATTTGTAGATTTTGCAACGGTAAGTGGAAAACCAAGGCATAGGGCAATATTTTCTATCCTTCAGGATCCTCCCCGGATGGTAGGGTAACAGTCTCGTGTCCTCCTGAAACGAATCCATGTGCTGGAGTATCTCCAACAATAAATTCTATATCCACACTTATGACGACCACCACCATAGCAACAACAACAATGGATTCAACAACTACACCAATGACGCCGACCACCAGAACCACTACCACAACAAGAACAACAACAGATTCAATATCTACACCAATAGTGACGACAACCACCACACCCATCACAGCAACAACATCGATCTCAACGACTGCTGGACAATCCAGCACTTCAAATATAACAACAGAGAATCTAATATCAACAATTTATGAAGAAACTTTTTCCAATTCGAAAACAACTTTGGGGTCAATACAATTTGACACATCAACTATACCAGAAGAAGAAGGTGATTTTGTGAAAATATTCGACTAATTTCATTTTATGCACTATGACAACAACATATTTCGCATTATAATTTAGTATTTTTAGTATTTACTTTTTCACTTTTTAAGTTTCACAATTATACAATGAGAAGTACAGGGACAAACACTGTAGTTTTTTATTAAATAACACGCAACACAATTGTTATACCGACAAACCTTAGAGATTAACAATGAAAATAGGCAGCTCTGAAAGTTTTGTTGAGGGTTTTTTTTATGGACGTTTTTCCGTCATTTGTTAAAAATAGTTTCTTATTGTGTTTATTCAGGTTTGAGGAAAGCAATTATTGGCATCGTCGTAGCGGGTTTTGGTTTAATTGCTTTTATACTTTTGATCGTTTTTTTTCGAAGGAGGATAAATAAGAAAAAGGCACATCGAAATGCCAATCCCGAACCATCGACACCAATAGCAGGTATTCATACTACCGCAGGTAGTTTAATAATAATAATAATAATAATAATAATAATAATAATAATAATAATAATAAAAGTAATGAGGGATTAACCTATATCAGCCCCTTTAAGGCGAGAGATTCGTTATAAATGTACGATTATCTACCCTCAGTAACCATAATGACAGTTAGACATATTCTTATTTTTAAAAACAGTTAATATCATTTTTATTAATAACCACGGCAGTGATTATATACGACAAAGGTATAAGTGTGTCCACAACAAATATATACCTTTCTTTTTAGTATCCAACACCAACACCAACGGAATTCCAAATCCAGATTACGCGTAAGTATTTTTCGAAAACAATAATTCTGTAAACTTTCAAACTAATTATTGTTACTCAACTGAAATGTGTGTGTATGTAAGCATTTTTATACTCGCATCCGGGACTTGTCCACTCGGCGAGTGGTCCGAGAAGAATTTGTTTATTTATTTTTATTTTATTTATTATTTATTTATTTTTATTTATTTATTTATTTTTTTGGGGTGGGGGGGGGGGCAGAAAACAGAATCTTACGATGATTACAGCTACCCAGGTACTTTAACGTGCCCCAGTGTATAGCACTGTCACACCACACCCCCATTTAACGTCCTTCTCGGTAAGTATTTAAGTTGGTGCAGCGTGGATTCAAACCTTCGACCCCTGGATTGACAGTCAAGTGTGTTACCACAAAACCACAGATCCAGACTTAACTGAAAACACTACCAGTACCTATGTATATGCAACAGAGATTAAATGCTAGTTTGATGTTTAATTTATAAACTATTTATACATTTCAGATCATCAATTTCAACATACGTTTTTGGTAGACTTGGCCGTGGCGCAAGCTAAAGGACCAACTTCATTCTTATCCGAAACAGCAACATTTTCAGATGGCTATATAAAAGTAATGGACTTATTTAAATGCTAGTAGGGTAATATGTGGTGTCAACATTGTTCAGATGGTATAGTTATTGTGTTATGACCTACTTTAATATGTCGGCGTACATCAGTGCAGGTCAGTCACACTACTCAGCTTATGTCGGTGAAATTGAAAACAAAGTGTGTGTGTGTGTGTGTATGTGTGTGTGTGTGTGTGTGTGTGTGTGTGTGTGTGTGTGTGTGCGTGGGCGTGGGCGTGTGCGTGTGCGTGTGCGTGTGTGTGCTTTGCGGAGATTTCTTTGGCCCCGCAACTCTGAATGTTTAAATACTTGTTTGTACCATGCAAACATATCAAAATACACACACATAAAAACTACTCTAAAACTTGTTTTGTGTCTTCTTAAACATGAAATGATATGATGCGTTTGCAGATAAACTATTGCTGTGGTCTAGCTTTTTAAACTAGGCTATAAAGGCGACCTTCCTGGTTAAGTAAATCAGTTAATAAAATCCCCTACATTTACCGAGATATATCTAATTACCGCTAATAAAACAGATATATTATTCATTATTCACAGACTGTGGTAAGTTTTATGAATATAGAAATATAATACTGTAAATACACCACCTACTGTATATATATACATGTATAATATGATTCAGGAAACTATTCACGAGTAGTTGGTTTTCCAACCAAATTGTGAGAGTGGAGACTTTTTGTTTTATTCATACAATTTCCTTTCCATAAACCATTCCCCTCATCCTAAAAGAGTTATAATGTACATATACCTGAATGCCGGAGTTCGCGTACCTGAATGCCGTTGTGAACATACCTGAATGCCGTAGTGCACTTACCCGAATGCCGTAGTGAACATACCTGAATGCCGTAGTGCACTTACCAGAATGCCGTAGTGAACATACCTGAATGCGGTAGTGCAACTACCTGGATTCCGTAGTTCACGTACCTGAATGCGTAGTGCACATACCTGATTGTCGTAGTGCACTTACCAGAATGCCGTAGTGTACATACCTGAATGACGTAGTGCACATACCTAAATGTCGTAGTGCAATTACCGGGATGCCGTAGTTCACGTATCTGAATGCCGTAGTGGACATTCCTGAATGTCGTAGTGCAATTAACTGGATGCCGTAGTTTACGTACCTGAATGCCGTACTGCACATTCCTGAATGCGGTAGTGCGCTAACCTGGATACCGTAGTGCACATACCTGGATACCGTAGCGTACATTCCTGGATGCCGTAGTGCACTCACCTGGAAGCCGTAGTGCACTCACACGGATGCCGTAGTGCGCTTATCTGGATACCGTGGTGCACATACCTGGATACCGTAGCGTACATTCCTGAATGCGGTAGTGTAGTATAGTAGTATAACCGTGGAAAATAAAAATTCCGTTAATTTTTTTTTTGTTTTGCGAAAAAATTAACGGAATTTTTATTTTCCACGGTTATACTAGCTTTTTTGTACACTATTATTTTATTGTCCGGAGATATTCACCCAAATCCTGGTCCCAGTTCAAGTCACAATTCATCCACTGTCAGTTTGAATGGTGAAAGTTCTCTTAATATTTCGAATTTCTTGTGTAGTCCAAACTACCTGTCCCTTATACACTACAACATTCAAAGTCTTTTACCGAAATTGGATTTACTTACAACTGAGCTAGCCTCCTTTGATATTCTTACCTTTTCGGAAACGTGGTTAGCTTCTTCAATATTAGACGACCAAATTCTTATTCCTGGATTTTCGCGGCCGGCCCGGCGAGATCGTTGCGGTGATTTGTATGGTGGTGTTGCCGCTTATATCAAAGAAGGTGTCAATTTTAAAAGAAGAAACGATTTAGAATTAAATGATATCGAGTGTCTTTGGTTGGAAATTAAGATCCGCACAACTAAGCGTATTCTGCTTGGTGTCTTTTATCGCCCTCCTAATTCAGGTAACAACTACTTTAATAACATTGAAAACTCAATAGGTTTGGCGAGAGAAAGCGGTATTGATGATATTATTGTAACAGGTGATTTCAATCTTAACATTCAAGTTAATAATTCAGGGCGTAAGATTCATTCTCTGTCACAGCAGTTTGGCTTTGAGCAATGTATCTCAAAACCAACACATTTTACTGAGCATTCGTCCTCAATTAATGACCTCTTATTCGTCTCTAACTCAAACTCTCTTGTCCATAGTGGTGTTGGTGAGCCTTTTCTCGAGCAAAACATTCGATTTCATTGCCCTGTATTTGGAATTTTTAGATACCAAAAATCAGTACAGAAGTTCTCTCGTCGTAAAGTATGGAAATATGATATTGGCAATTATGTACAATTACGACAGAAGCTTTCGGATACTGATTGGACAACTGTTAGAAATGCTAATGTAGATCTGTTTACCTCTAATCTAACACGAACTATTACTGATATTGCCGGCAGTTGTATTCCAAGCAAGGTAATAAATATTTATCCAAATGAACCTCCTTGGATGAACGCTAGAATTAAATTAAAAATCCGGCAACGAAAACGTGCCTTTAGAAAAGCTAAACGCTCAAATAATCCGACACATTGGACAAGGTTCCGCAGCTTGCGAAACGAAGTAGTTGCTCTCGTCCGTAGTTCTAAATCACTTTATTTTGATAAACTTGCTTCGAATCTCAAATCCAGTGAGCTCAGTTCAAAGGACTGGTGGAAAACTTTAAAATCATTCATTACTCCGACAACATCAAGGGGCATTCCGTCACTAGTCAATCCACTTGATGGTGAACTTGTTACGGATGAACAACATAAGGCGGATATTCTCAATGACTTTTTTGTCCGCCAAACATACGTTGACGACTCTAGTCAAGCTGTTCCCCAACACGAAATTAGAGCTGAACAAGGGAAATTAGGAGGGAACAAGGGAAACTAGAATCCTTAATCATTTTACCATCTGAGGTTGAGGATGCAATTAATTGTCTCAAGACAGGTAAAGCATCGGGCCCAGATGGCATTAATAATCGTATCCTACGTGAAGCATCTGTCCAACTTAGCCAACCTTTATGTGAATTGTTTAATGTTTCGCTTAATTCTCCGGTTATGCCATTAGAGTGGAAATGTTCAAATGTCTGCGCCGTCTTCAAAAAAGGTGATCCTTCAAACCCCTCTAACTATCGCCCAATCTCTCTTCTTAATACAATGGAAAAGGTCTTTGAAAGAATTGTATTTAAACATGTATTTAATTTTCTTCGTGATTCACACTTCTTTACCAGTTTCCAATCAGGTTTACTGCCCGGTGACTCTTCTGTTAACCAGTTAACTTATCTCTATAATACATTTTGTCAAGCTCTCGACGATGGACTTGAAATAAGAGTTGTCTTTTTCGATATAAGTAAAGCCTTTGATAAGGTTTGGCATCGTGGTCTATTGTACAAACTTGAACTAGCAGGACTTTCTGGTCGTATACTGTCTTGGTTTTCCAATTACTTAGGAAATAGGTCTCAGCGCGTTGTAATTCCAGGAGCTACTTCCTCATTATCTGAGATTAAAGCTGGAGTCCCACAGGGATCAATTCTAGGTCCTCTTTTGTTCCTCGTATACATCAATGATATTGTTAAGGAGGTTGATTCAAATATAAACCTTTTTGCGGATGATACGAGTCTCTTTGTTATTGTCGACTCCCCTCAGTCTACAGCCTTAAAACTACAGAATGATATTAACAAAATATCTCTCTGGGCCGACAAATGGCTCGTTAAGTTCAATCCATCAAAATCAGAATCAATGGTCATATCTCGTAAAAGAAATAAACCCATTCACCCACCAGTGAATATGTTCGACACAGCTATTCCTTCTGTTGAATCTCACAAACACCTTGGCATTTTTCTCTCTGATGATTGCAGTTGGCATGCTCATATTAACTATATCAAAGATAAAGCCTGGTCCAGAGTTAATATAATGAAACGTCTTCGTTATCTACTTGATAGGCGGTCTCTGGAGGTAATATTTCTTTCCTTTATTAGGCCTATCTTGGGGTATGCAGATGCTATCTGGGATAATTGTACACAATACGAAAAAGACGAACTGGATAAAATACAAAACGAATGTGCACGTATAGTTACTGGTTGTACTAGACTTGTTTCTCTGCATTTACTACAAATTGAATCTGGTTGGGAAACTTTAAGTACTAGACGCGAGAAACACAAACTTCTTCTCTTCTTTAAAATGAAAAATGGTTTTACGCCAGATTACTTGTCGGTTTTGGTTCCCCAGACAGTAGGACAAGCTTCATCAAGAACACTTAGAAATTCATCAAATATATCTAGTTTCCGAGCCCGCACATCTTTGTTTATGAATTCATTCCTTCCTTCTACAATATCTGCATGGAATTATCTTCCAGTTGACGCAAAGGCTATAAACAATATCGTTAGTTTTAAATCATACCTCTATTCTGATAAGCCCAAAACACTTAGAATATTTTATTACGGGAAACGCCGGCTTCAGGTCCTGCACACTCGCCTACGCAACGATTGTAGTTCCCTGAATCACCATCTCTATGTTAAAAATATTGTTCCCTCACCATTTTGCATGTGTGGAAGACAGCAGACTACATACCACTATCTCTTTATTTGTCCTCTCTTTACTGAACTAAGGCAAAATATGTTTAATACTGTTCAATCTCTAACTGAAGTTACCCTCCGTTGCTTACTATATGGTGATGACACACTGACTGAAGAGCAAAATAGTACTCTGTTTGATGCAGTTCATCGTTTTATTTATTTGTCAAAAAGATTTGAAAGCCAGTGATCGACTCAAACCACCAACACTCACTCATCTTTTACTTTGCCTCTCATTCTTTTCTTCTTCGTTCTTTCTCATACTATATTTTTTCTACCTCAATACAGTTGATTAATTTAGAATAAAGTTTTTGTTTTTTTTCTACAATAAATGTTTTTTGCATTTAACGTCTATCATTCAATTGCCTAAATTTTAAACATCATTTAATATGAGCTTGTATATTAATATGATTATAACTCCATCACTAGTATCCGCCTCAAATGCTAATTGTAATTTATCATAACAGGGAAAGGAACTCTATTAGTTTATTTCTACCGTTCCAATCCTGAAATTTGATTATGTATTTGTATTGAAATGTTGATAAATTTTGCTCAATAAAATATGTTTAAACCAATGCGGTAGTGCACTCACCTGGAAGCCGTAGTGCACTCACCTGGATGCCGTAGTGCACGTACCTGAATGACGTAGAGCACTCACCAGGATGCCGTAGTGCACGTACCTGAATTCCGTAGTGAACTCACCTGGATGCCGTAGTGCACGTACCTGAATGCCGAAGTACACATATCTAAATGCCGTTGTTAACATACCTGAATGGCGTAGTGTAATATTTGAATACCGTTGTGTACATACCTGAATGCCGTAGTGAACATACATGAATGCCTTAGTCCACGTACCTGAATGACGTAGTGCACATACCAGAATGCCGTACTACATGTACCTGAATGCCGTATTGCTCATACCAGAATGCCGTAGTGCATGTACCTGAATGCCGTATTGCACATATTGGAATGCCGTAGTCCACGTACCTGAATGACGTAGTGCACATACATGAATGCCGAACTGCACATACCGGAATGCCGAAGTCCACGTACCTGGATGACGTAGTGCACATACCAGAATGACGTAGTCCACTTACCTGAATGACGTAGTGCACATACCAGAATGTCGTAGTGTATGTACCTGAATGCCGTATTGCACATAGCAGAATTCCGTAGTCCACGTACATAAATAACGTAGTGCACATACCTGAATGTCGTAATGTACGTACCTGAATTCTTAGTGTACGTACCCTAATGCCGCAGTAAAAATACCTGAATGCCGTAGTGAACATACCAGAATGCCGTACTACAAATACCTGAATGACGTAGTGCACATACCAGAATGCCTTAGTCCATGTACCTGAATGACGTAGTGCACATACCAGAATGTCGTAGTCCACGTACCTGAATGACGTAGTGCACATACCAGAATGCCGAACTGCATATACCTGAATGACGTAATCCACGTACCTTAATGACGTAGTGCACATACCAGAATGCCGTAGTCCACGTACCTGAATGCCGTATTGCACATACCAGGATGCCGAAGTCCACGTACCTGAATGACGTAGTGCACATACCAGAATGCCGTAATGTACGTACTTGAATTCTTAGTGTACGTACCCTAATGCTGCAGTAAAAATACCTGAATGCGTAGTGAACATATCTGAATGCCGTACTGCACATACCAGAATGCCGTAGTCCACGTACCTGAATGACGTAGTGCACATACCAGAATGCCGTAGTCCACGTACCTGAATGCCGTTTTGCACATACCAGAATGCCGTTGTCCACGTACCTGAATGCCGTAGTGCACATACCAGAATGTCGTAGTGCATGTACCTGAATGCCGTATTGCACATACCAGAATGCCGTAGTCCACGTACCTGAATGACGTAGTGCACATACCTGAATGTCGTAATGTACGTACCTGAATGACGTAGTGCACATACCAGAATGTCGTAGTCCACGTACCTAAATGACGTAGTTCACATACCAGAATGCCGATCTGCACATACCTGAATGACGTAGTCCACGTACCTGAATGACGTAGTGCACATACCTGAATGACGTAGTCCATGTACCTAAATGCCGTATTACACATACTAGAAAGCCGTAGTGCACATATCTTAATACCGTAGTGCACAAGAAGAAGCACTCAATTACATGTACAGGTAGTGTTTCACAACGTCTCAAATATCTGGACACGTGAGAACACCTATAACTTTAAATTATAATGACCTCGTGACACGCCATTTTGGCTTACTTGGCTAGAGTTTCAACAAATTGTTCAATATTAAGGCCATCCCGTAGTATGCTAACTTGTCTTTTGCAATGGAAATAACTCAAAGGGAACCAAACGAAACAGATCATTAAATTAAAGTCGTTGTAAAGTTGTTTGAAAAGTTAAACCTTTGAAGATACGCGATAAATTAAAAACCAATATTGTGTTTAATTATTGATAATAGATAACAATCCATGAAATATGGACTATATTTAAAGATCTATCAAAAACATAGATGTGCTATAAAATGGACACACATATTAAAGAATAATGGTAAACATGTGAGATTGTTCTCCATGAACCATGAAGTTTTGTCGTTCAGTCATTTTACCCGACCATTATGCCTTTGGTCGATGCGGTTATTAAACTTCATGGTCTAAAGATTTTCAATACCAATTCTCCGTCTATAATACCACTCAAGTTGTTATTTAGTTAACATTAAGTTGGAGGTTAAAGGTTTGTATGATTTTTCATGTTTATCTTTCTTTCTATTTATTTATTTTCTAAGCATAAATGGACTTGACATTTGTTTTATAAATAAGGAATGGCTTGGTTTCAATTTTAAGTCAATGAGTTGGTTTTGCACTATATCATTACTGCGTTGAGGATGCAATTCGCTTTTAGAAAATAAATGTAAGAAAAATGAAACATTTTTGTAAGAATAATGTAGAATATGTTAATTTAAAGTGACTCGCACATGTTTTAGTTTCCCGGTAATGCATCTGACGACACTTATTTATCATTATTTTACTCTGTATCGAAATTGCAGTAATAATAAACTGAAAGCATAAAAAGTACTTTGATTTTAGTTGGGTTCGAACCCACGCCGGTAAAGTCAAGAACAAATTAGAAAACAGCCGGATAGTTCACGCGTCCACCGGGACTGTCAAAACATCACGCGAAAATGTCAATCAACCAATCACGCAACACACAGCCGAAATGAATTTTCAATCGCGTTATAAACGCTAAAGATAATTGTGGCCTTCAAAGACGATATTTGAGCAAATATCAACATTTGCAGGAGGGTTCAAGCATTCGGAAATTTTGTTTTAACACTCCTTATGATTTGCCACACATTTATTTCGTAATTAATGATATTGCACTTTACAAACCATGAGCGAGTTCCTTTTAATCATCGATATCAAAATTCTTTTGAAATAAACCATACACAAGCATGCACTGACAATAAACGAATACAATAATAGCAAGTAATATGATTTTGTACTTATTTGAAAAACGGGCATACTGGATAAAACGTCTGTAAATATAATTTAATCCAGATATGGACAATGTTATTGACATTCTGTCTTAAAAACAAGATAGGTGTAAAACCTGCTGTAAACATATTCATAACATATTCCATTTATTTTTACTGCTGTCAGGTTAATCTATTGTGCTTTTACGATCTATCATATAAATAATTATTCTTATTTAATTATACAGTTCCAAAAGGTCATTTATTTAAAACGCGATACTTAAAAATTAGATTGTGGAACTGCTTTTGTGTTTCCAACTGTTATTTTGTATTCACCCTCAATTCATACTTATGTGTCAAAAAATAAACATAAAAGTTTCACTGTCATAGTGTGACTGTTAACAAAATATTTTGCCAAATTTTGATTTTGTAATGCAAGAAATCATGTGTGTATGTGTAAAAGTTTCATAAGGATATTTAACTCAAACAAAATTCAATCGATTGGAATTTTTTATTTCAGTCGCTTAGGTATCGATCGAATGATATCGCTATTTATATATCTATATATCGCTCGATCGGTCAATTGTTTAGTTGTTATAGATTTATCTCCTGTTACTTATACATCGCTTGTATCGGTCTTTAAGTGTTACCTAGAAGTCAAATGTATCGCAATTCATCAATCGATTAAACCGTTGTTCATCGATTCATCGATTGATCGAAAATTCATCAACCAGCATGCCTGACGACACTTACGTGGTCTTGCTTTTAATACTTTTAGTGTCAGTTTTCAAGATCGTGCCATACAATATGAAACGGACAAACCAAGAAAGTGCAAATGTGAAAACATGGGAATATGACACGGTATTGAATATTCATGCGGAAATACAATGACGCGGTATGAAATATCCATGCGAATACAATGACGCGGTATTGAATATTCATGCAAATACAAGACGCGGAATGGAATATTCATGCAAATACAATGATGCGGTATTGAATGTTCATGCGAATACAATGGCACGGTATTGAATGATCATGCGAATACAATGACACGGTATGAAATTTTCAAGTGAATACAATGACATGGTATGAAATATTCATGCGAATAAAATGACTTGGTATGGAATGTTCATGCGAATACAATGACGCGGTATTGAATATTCATGCGAATACAATAACGCGGTATTGAATGCTCATGCGAATACAATGGCACGGTATTGAATGTTCATGCGAATACAATGACGCGGTATGAAATTTTCATGCGAATATAATGACACGGTATGAAATGTTCAAGCGAATACAACGTGTCTGTTAAAAGAGAGCATTTTACTTCAGTTTTCATAAAATTGTGAAATAAAAAATTCAAATCGTTATTTGAAAGATAAATAAACAGTCATTCAATATAATATCAATATATCATAGATAAACAATTACCAACGCAATTTATTGTTTGCATTGTGCAAGTACTATTTTCATATAAAGAAATCCACTTTAAATATCGTGTTATACATTTAATTCTGACAAATGCATATTCTTTAGATAAAACAGTTCGCATTTCATTTGTTATTATTTACAGAATGGAATGCATCGGAAGCCGTCTGATTTTCGTCATTTTGCTCCTCTGTTCGGTAGCTGCCCACAAAACCTTAGAATGTGACCCGACGGATGACATTTGTGAGTTTACGATGGACGTTGGTTTCAAACAAACCATGGTCGACGGCGACAACAAACTGGTTTATCTTCATGAAGGGATGCTATACAGGTACGACGTTAATGCTTCCGACCCATCCGCTTTGCCAACTTCTACTCACGGTATCATAACCGCAGATGGCTACGCAGTACCGAGAATGATAATAACCATAAATGGTCAAATGCCTGGCCCCACTTTAAACGTTTACGAAGGACAAACTTTGAAAATTCATGTGACAAATAACCTGTATAGTGATGCAATTGCCATTCATTGGCATGGAATTCATCAGATTGGAACTCCTTGGATGGATGGAGCAGCTTACGTGACGCAATGTCCAATAAATCCTGGACAATCCTTCACTTACGAATTCAGTGTCCCTAGTGCAGGCACATTCTTTTACCACAATCACATTGGGATGCTTCAAATGTTGGGGCTACACGGCGCTCTTATTGTCAGAGAAAGGACACAAAATTCGTCTGAGGAGCACGTCGTCTTGATAACAGAATACAACCATGAATGGGAGGCAGATCTACAGCTTCAAAAGAATATGTTTGGTGATTACAAACCATTAGAGGCGCCATTTGGGGTACCGGCAATTGACGGTACATCGTTTACGAAAATGAAATGGCATGCAGGGCTTATAAACGGCAGAGGAAGATATTTCAATGAAAACGGCCAACACACAGGAGCTCCGCTGACATCATTTAAGGTCGCAGCAGGAGAAAAATATCGGTTCCGAATTATTGGCGGAGGCAGTGCTTTTCCATTTAGATTCTCTATCGACGGACATAGTCTTAAAATAGTGGCTAGCGACGGATTCGACATAGAACCGATAATTGCTGAGTCAATAATATTACACAACGGAGAGAGATACGATATTGAAATGATAGCGGACCAAAGTGTTGGAAACTACTGGATAAGAGCGAAGACTCTTGAAGCCGGGGTGGACCACTCTGCTTACGCCATTTTGCAGTATAACGAATCGGATACTTCAGATCCATTGACATCAAATCGGGCGTGTACCTCGAGCGATAGGTGTGTTGTTGTAAATTGTCCATTTTCAGTGTATCCTGGTGAACCAAATGTCGACTGTGTAACTTTTAATGATATAAAATTTCCATCGAGTATGCCGGCGTTTGGTGCCAACCAACTAAACATTGAGGAAATGTTCTTCAACTTTGGATTCCCCGGAGGATCTGGGTACAGATACGGTTCCGTTAATGGAAGATCCATGATGTTGTCGCCAATATCTGCTCTTACTCAACCGCGTGAATTATCCACTTCGTGTGACAACCATGATTGCGGAACCGATAAAATATGTGTGTGTACATATGCAGTTAGTATTGGAGATCAGAAGGCATATCAACTAGTGTTCACAAATTACGGGAATGGGGCTTCCGGTCCCCATCCTATACACAGTCATGGTCACGCCTTCCAAGTCCTGAAGGTTGGGTACCACCAATATGACCAAATAACTGGCAAGTATAGTGACGGAAACGGTGATATTTCTTGTGATGGTTCGTACTGCAATGGACCATATTGGAACAACACCTCATGGAATGTTAATACTATACCAGGACTAGAAACACAAAAGCCACCAATGAAGGACACGATAATGGTTCCCAAGGGAGGCTATGCTATTGTTAGAATTACTGCCTCCAATCCGGGTCTTTGGATGCTCCATTGTCACATGGATCCACATACAATGAGAGGAATGGCTATGCTTTTGAATGAATCATTCTCTGAGGTTCCACCTGCACCTTCTGGTTTTCCTCAATGTAGAAACTTTCCAGCACCTGAGTTTACTAAGCCAAATGATATCCCATGCAGTACACCTACGCCGCAACCTAGCACAGGCAAGAGCGCTAAACAGGAAGAATCACCTGTAATGCTTGACGAAGGTAAAGTTATATCGGTGCTTTTAAAGTAACTGCAGAAAATTACTATGATGTAATCGACAATTATTTGCATTGATGAGAGTGCTGATTTGATACTGATGGTATTAAAATAAGTACGAACATATCGATTTAAATCGACAAATGACCTCCATAAGCAATAGCTGATCTTTGGATAAAAACATTTTAGTTTCTGTTGTTTTTTTCGATTTCAGACACAATTCCGATCGCGACATTTTGGGGAATGTTCGGAGCTCTGATAGCGGTTGCTGCAATTGAGCTGTTCATAATCATAGGAATGTGCGCGTATTATAGACGAACTGCTACAAAAACATTTAGTTAAGATTGTTGATAAAACAAGTGTACAGCACTAAAATTAAATTTGTACATATTAAAAATATAGTCACTAACTGTGACTATGAGTCTGTGTATTTGATATTTAACTTTCAAGGCTTACATGTTCTTTGTGATTTGGTTATTAAAGTGACACTCTTATTCAAAATCAATACATACACATGTTTAAAAAACATAAATTTGAATGATAAACCTTAAACTACTCACTAAATAATGAATATATGTAAAATATTAACTACTGATAACAAGATTGTAACCGTGAATTTAATAGCGGAAAGCGCTAAAATAGTAAATGATTGGTGAATGCTAAAAGATTTACTGTAGACTACATTAGTCTCATAATGAAGAAATATGGTGTTTTATGCTCATTTCTTTCCAATTAAACTCAGTATCTTTCAAAATATCTATTTTTTCTGACATTTATTCATCCTTTTGGGAATTTGAAAACAATATTATGAATTGTGATAAATCTTGTTTGGTAGTAAGAGTGCATCTTTAATAAACTTGAAACTTGCAATTTGAAACTAAGCTATTAAAATTGGACATTTTCGATATATTATAAAGTTGTATAGTGCATTGATATATTCATCGTTATGTTAATCTTATATTAACAAAAAACATTCATTTCTTTTTTTCTTTATTCATAAGTAAATTATCTGCTACGTTTGTTTTGCTTTATTTACGTGTCCCGTAAAAGATAGTGTCCGCTTGAGTCATTACCAGTTTTTTCTAAAGCCGATACATTGTATTATTGCAGTACATGGAGATATATTTATGTACGTCATGTTGAAAATAAGCGTTGAACATAACAGTAAATGTGATCAATGCCAGTAACTAAGATTTAAATGTCGGGCTTTGGAAACATTCTCGTTAATTACCCGAGACGTTTAAAGAAATGTATATACAAGTTGACAAGCATGTATCGTAAAATGGTTCAACGGTGAATGATGTTACATATTTTAAACTTCTTGAAAGAATCATCTAGAGAAGTAGACCTACTGATAAATCGTAGCTCTATTAAATTTGAGGCTGTCTTATGTTTCATGTAACCAGAGATAGGCTCAGATCGTAGTTTCTCAAGCTTAACAGGGTTAAGGAGTTTATTTCAGTTATTTAAAAGACATACTTATATTTGATTTTAATGAATGAAAAATAGTTTAATGTGATGATAATGAATATCATTCCTATATATGGTTTAAAACTTTATCAAGAAGTAAATATTACGAATATTGTAGAAAAAAAAAATAGTGAGTTCAACAGAATCCTTTTTTAAGGGGCATACGATTTTTGAGAAAATGGGGCCAAATCTAGACTTTCAGAATACTAAGTAATACGCTTGTGTACATTGTTAGAAAAACGTGTCAGCGCTCTACTTGTGCATGCTTTTAGAAGCAAGTGAGCGTACTATCGGCCAGACGAGAAAGCTTTACAATAAGTCCAGCATAATCTCTAAAATTAACCATGCTTCGTAAGCTCTCTGGTAAGCATGTTTGGCTTTCTCTCCAGTTACTTTTTAGCTTGGACATATCGAAACGCGAATGTTCTCTACTTGACAAGGCAGAATATGTTTCAGCATATCGTATCATCCAGTCTATCATTGATCCAATGACGTGTGTTGCAGTATTGCACAAAACATTCCCATCGTACCACAAACATACCATCAGTGTAAGCATGAGCGGATTTTTCAAAAAATTCTGCATGAAACTGCCTTTTTCAGATTTGGTTACATCGAAATCTGGAAGGTCATCAACCTTTTTTCGAAACTCTTGAAAGGTAAAGTCTTCCTCTGAGCATTGTTCCTGTTTTGGGAAATATGATTTCAACTGTTCAATCACACGTTCAGCAAGAACTTGCACATTTTCTACACCCATTATTTTTACAATTTTATCAATTTTGCTAGATTCGTTTTTACAGGCAAGCGTGAGTTTCCTGTAAGGCCTCGTTGTGACAATAACTGTGGCACCGTGCAACTGGTCAGGCTCTGGGAATATATCCTCGTTTTCATGATTCCATTCATCCAGTCCATCAAGAACTATGAGACAACGGTCAGCTTCTTCTCTAAGTATATTCACAATTGTGTCACCATGTTTTTCGTATTCTTTGAACAATGGCTGGCCCAATATCATGTCCAATACTTTGCTACTTCCCTTGTGTTGTCTCAAAGAAACATGAAGGAGTACGTCGATGTGCCGTAATACTTTTTCGTCCGGACTCCACGACTTGTCATCCTCGTTCTCGACTTTAATTTTTCGACGAACAGACAACCAAGTGTTTATGACCTTTTTACACCAAGTGGTTTTTCCCATACCTGCATCACCTAGCAAGTAAATCAGTTTATGTCGATGTCCTTTCCCATATAGAACATTTTCCATATTATTGAAGCCACGTTCAAATTTGTCATCTAGCGAGTCCCTCCCTTCATACATTTCTAGATCAACATAAACATCATCGACCTTCTTTGTTGGCGACTTTATCATTGGTATCAATGACACTGAGGTCAAGCAGCGATAATACTCTTCTTCAATTGTTTTTATTAGTTCTGGAAAAAATGGTGTAAAATTCGGTTTATAATAGTCAAAAACATATCAAAGCATTTATTTCAAATGTTACAGTCCAGGGAAATTGCCTCCCAAACTCCTCATTTTGAGAAAAGGACTTATCAATCCATGCAATTGCACTAGTCAATAAATCACCACTTAGCATGTCATTCTGCTGGGCTATTTACTGTGTGAATTCCCAGATGTTTCTTGTACTGACCAATTTCAGTATGTAAGCATTGAGTTTTCATGAATGAATTGCATGAATAAACAAAGCACTGATAGTGCTGAACGGCTTGAAAGATGATCAATTCAGATCACAGCTTAAAAAGAGAAAGAAATTAACAAATTATTTGCAAATGTACATATGCACCAGACCTTCGAGTAGTTTTTCAGTTTATGGGAGTTTTTCCATCCATATCCGATAGTAAATATGTGTTTTACTGTTAATATACGCAAAATATTTCATACTCGTACATGAACTTATTTTGTAAATAATAAGTTTTTTTCAGGTATGTTTCAGAGACTGATTTTCATTGAAAATTGGTACTTTTGAGTATGATTTTCAACTCCAAGTGGACAATTTTTGTGATCTATAACATAAGTCTTGAGCTAAAGCTCAAGCCTAAACACGTCCTTAAAAAGGAGGTACATGCTTCCATACAAAAATTA
This sequence comes from Mya arenaria, assembly GCF_026914265.1. Classification (NCBI taxonomy): domain Eukaryota; kingdom Metazoa; phylum Mollusca; class Bivalvia; order Myida; family Myidae; genus Mya; species Mya arenaria. Next base: position 19,819,420 of record NC_069135.1, on the reverse strand, counting down.
TATACACAAACCCTTCTAGAGCATTATTCCACCTCATTCGTCTACACAAATTTGAGAATTAAAAGTTAAAACGTGAACCCACAGTGTTTTCTTTTCGGTTCTTGTGTTTAATAAAGGGTGGAATATGCATTACTTAGCTGCTTTTTTGTTATGCTTATTTTTGTTAGCATTTTTTTACAAACCAATGCACCTGATCTGTTTACGTTATGGTCACAGAAAACAGTGTATTCATTATATTCCCGCCTAACAGTCGGGTGGGGATTATTTGCTTTGGTGTTTGCTTGACACATGATGGACTTAAATGTAGCTGCATTTGTGATTAATTTGAACTGAGTTGGATGTAAAAGAGCCTTACTGTGATATGTTTGACACTAGATAAACTTCATTGCAGCAGATTTAGATTTACAGGGCACTTAATTGACTTGATTTATTTACACTTAATGGTCCCAAGTAATAGTATTACAAAACTATTGTCAATTGGGCACTTCATATATAGAGCTTTATAGATCCCCTTTTGTGTTTGTTTGGCACAAAATGTTTATTGGACACACAGTTTGTCTGTGGTGAGTGTATGACAGATATGGGTTGATGGTAGCCATAATGAGATTAAATGAGCTCAGGCTTGACTTTTTAGAACCTGTCTGGGGCTTGTTTGACCATGAGTGGGCTTGTCTGTAACCAGAAAAAGGATGCATAGGGCCGCTGGAGACCTTTTTTGTCTACAAGACACAATTTGAAATTGCGTTCTAATGGGGTTTGAGAAATTTAGTGGACTTATAGAAACAAGTGTTTGCTTTCTAAATACTGTTTCGACCTGGGGAACGATGTTTATTGTGCTGTTTGGTACTAGAATATTAACACATTAGGTTGGGAAAACACAAAATGGACTTAAAAGGGGATACTTCCGGCTGAATAGGCATACATGAGACTCATAAACACATTGCACATGTAGCTTGTTTATTACTGGATGCGCTTAAGTAGGGACATTGTATGGTTGACTTGACTTGACTTTTAATATGCGAAGAGCTGAAATATACTTATAAGCTGTATTTATGTTATGATGTCAATCAAAACGAAGATTTAATCAAAACAGCGCTGTTGATATTGATAATATTTGCATTTTTACATGCGTAGTATTGAATGTCCGTATGAAGTATATTATGAAACAGTTATATCATCTAATCATAACGATATGTTGCGTTTTTATGCCAAGTATGCAAATTTGCACCTGTGGTATTTTTGGACGCGTTTATATGGTAATTGATAACATTGACTTTTTTAATAAAATGCCATTAGTTTGCGTTGAAAAGAACATTAGACATAATGATAAAGCTAACTTTATTCACGTAAGATATCAATATCAATATTAATTACAACTTTTATTCACTGAGCGATATTATGTTGCAGTAATTAAAGAGAAATAAAGAATGTTATCCTGTCCAAAAACATTTAAACTGCACGTGTTCACGATTTTCTTTTTCATTCTTGAAATAAAAAGAATCAAGAATGTGTTTACTTCCGAAGTATCAGCTGAAATAATAGTGTGATAGCTTTTCATGATAATTCACTGTATTTGAAATATTAGTAATCCATGTTTATAGCATATGAGTCTCAAAGAAAGTACAAATATATAAATGAACTTTAAAAGAAGAAATGAATTTTGAAAAAATGGGGAATTTTCATACTCTGGCCTTGAAATGATCATTCCATGTACCTTGAAGTGTTCAATGTTGTATGTAAATATTAAATGTCTTATTAAAAAATATACAATAAAAATAATTCTTCCACTTAAATTATATAAAGTATACTAAATCGTTTCGGAAATTTCTGAATGACAAAAACAAGTGAAAATACTATGTACAGCTCGGTTCTCAGAAATATGTTTTATAAATTTAATACCAGCTGGGCAGTCAGTATTAATTTATAACTCTGTACTTCGCTTTAGATCATTATCACAGAGGTGTTAATAAACACTGACCCTGGGTAACCCTCAACATGATAAGTTTGGAGGGCAAAAACTCTGGACTGGTTATATTAAACCGCTTTATCAAAATAATTAATTAATTAAAAAATGCTTAAACATTATTTTTGGTAAGACTAAACATACCATAGCATTTAAATCCCAACGTTATATTAAACAGTTCCTTTATAAATACAATATAGAAAAAAAATTGTAGTAATTAAATGTTCGAACCTTCTTTTTTAACCAAATACTGAAGTCTTTTATTCTGTGTTTCTATCGCTTTATCCAGAAGATGTTGTTTGATATGCTGATTTTCATTCGTGAGGATCTCTATGTTATGACGAAGACTATTTACTTCTGCTTGCGTTGAGATCGAATGATCATGATCCATGAGCTATAATGAACAAATTGTAGAATAAGAAATCAGGCTATATATTAACAAGTTTGCACATGTGTTTTACTGCAAATTTATGTATCATATATAATGTGAAATCATTTATATTCGTTGGCATGAAATTTCGTGGTTTGCCGAAAAAATACAATTTCGTGGGTACTTGAATTCGTGGTTTTTCATTTATGAAAAATAAATCGAATATGCCATTGTCCTAGATCGTCTGCATAATCTCCACGCGCTGGCCTGTGATTTCCGGGATCTACGTCACACGGTTTATGACACTCGCTAAAGTGGTATGAGATGCCAATTAGTGCATATACCCATGTCAATTATCGATTTAATTGGGAATTAAGGTCATAAAAGAAGATGCACCCTGATAATAAATACAGATAGGGGAAGCCATTGAATACCAATTAAGAATTTTGCAAACTGTGAAAACACCGAAAAGGTGCGTATATTTGAGTAAACAAGATCATTTTAATATTTATTCACACGTTTTTGTTTAAGAAGCATTTTGAACGCGTTGGTTTGTACTTTGTCACGTTGGGTGATCATTAACCTCCAATGTAATCGATTAATTATTTCATTAAATAAAAAAATCGAGTACCGAGACTCATCACGCACATCTTGTTAACCTGGAGATTTTCACAAACAGCACACGTTTAAACACGTGCTTCTGTCATTTGGTTCATAAAAAACACATTTTATTGATTTGGTTTATTATTTGTTAAAGGCAGATATAATATATTAATAAAACAAAGATAGTAAAATATACAGTGAGACAGGTATAAACGCTGTATACTGCGACTTCTGTAACGAATAAACTAGTATGTACATAACATGTCGATTAAAAAAGTGAATAAAGGGTCTATATTTCGTGGGCTCTTAAATTCGTGGATCACCCTACCCACGAAAACCACGAACATTAATGCCCAACGAACATTAATGATTTCACAGTAGTGTTATCTATCAAGTCATGGTATAAATTTCCAGAGTATTTACCTGTTGCAGGTTTTGAAGAGATGATCCACATTCAGAAGCATATGTACTGTCTAAGCTGTTCAAAAATGTAACTATATTTTTCATATGTTGTAGTATGTCCATTCGCCTATTGTCATCCACTCTCATATCATGTGAATGCAGAATTTCATTTCGGATGTTTCTCATCTGAAAAGAATGTTAATAACTTATTGCTTTAAGCTATTGCTTTATGTTTCATCATCATCATCATCATCATCATCATCATCATCATCACCACCACCACCACCACCACCACCACCATCAACATCATCATCATCATCATCATCATCATCAACAACATCACCAGCCCCATCATCATCATCATCATCATCATCATCATCAACAACAACAATAACAACAACAACAACAACAACATCATCATCATCATCAACAACAACAACAACACCATTAGCATCATCATCATCATCATCATCCTTCCCCATGTAGGTATTTATGTTTACCGCACATTGCATATCATTACACATACAGCTTTCCACGGTATTATGTTGTTGTGTAACATTGTTATCATGTTGATCATGTTTATGAATAATGCTAACTTTGAATTTGTTATGCTGATTGTTATATTGCTATATAATTATGTATTTGTATGTATGTAAATATTGCTTTAGAGGGCCCAAGGAAGATTAGTTTACACTAATTGGGTTACCCTCTGTAAATAAAGACTTTCATTTCATTCATTTCATTCATTCATCATCATTTGTCTCACCGTAATGAAGTCGTTAATGCTTCCACTTCCATCTACAATGCTTCGGAGGTACTTGTTGTTCAGCACGATGTGTAACAAACCGCTGCAGTCTACCTCTTCGGCTGATCCGCATTCCTTGTAACTATTTATGTTGATGTAACATTTTCCAACAGCCCAATAGTCTCCAGCCCATTGTTGCATTTCGGTGTTTTTCCATTCTGGTTGTCCATAAAAGTGGTCGTCTATAATTGCATTGTACATAGAGCAACAAAAGTTTGTTGGACAACTCTTTCGACCACTACTTTTAGAAGTACATAGGCAATTTCTTCTGTTTAATGAGCATTGTTTTTTACTCGGGTTGCTATGCTTCAAAAGCAAGGTATCTAAGTGGCATCCTTGACATGCATTATTTGTTCCAGCACTTCTTAGAACAAGCGTATGCCGTTCTTTCAATTTTGATATAACAAAGGGAACAAGCGCTTTTCTGACAAAGTCTAAACCAAAACAAGTTTCAATCCAGTTTTCTCTTTCGATATTTTGTTTAAGTGTCATGTAACTTTTTGCCATTTCATGTATTTCAGTATGAGATTAGCGTCACAAATTGTGAATATATTCTTGTTCTTGTTGTTGTGGCTATCAACAGTTTTTATCCTTTTAATTCCAACCAATCCGTTATTAACACAATTATGTCAGTCTACGAATGACGATATATGGTTACCATGTCTAAATTTGACTTTGCCAAATGGTTATATTTCAGATAATAATTTTGTGCCAACCACTGGTGTATAAAGAGCGGGGCGCATTAAGAGCGCGCCCCTATATAGTTTGGCTTTCCAGATATTACATACATGTTATCTTAAAGACACGCAACATTTTATGAAGAACAAAGTTAATTTTTAAGTTTATTGAAAAACAAAGATAAAAAATGAATATGACATGATCTCGTCATTAAAAATGTTTTGTCATTATAAAGGCCAAATGTAAGCAACGCGTCGAGTTGGGTTATAAAATTGCGTCATTGACGCCACAACGGCACTCTCACTTGTGATTGTTTTTCATCAATAATAAATTTCAAATTTAAAATGTAATTGAATATGAACGAAACTCTTGTGTAAAACTTAAACTATGAATACATCCTTAAAGGTAATAATGACGTTGAATGAAATTGAATTGAATTGATAGTAATTCGCGTGGTTGTAAAAAATCTAGATTAAGCATGCTTCTTTTACTCCTGGTGATTTGGCAAGATACAGTATAAGGATTGTAATGTTCTATATGATTAATATGTTATCAAGTTCGTTCCTAACTAATGGCGGTCACTGGCTTGAGGCTCACACCAGGCGTATTGTTTGTACATGTTTAATATGTTATTGAATGTTATAAAATCAAATGTATTGTTATGTTTATGAGCTGAATCAAGGATTGCTCCAATGCAGATGCACTGGAAGGTAAATTATATTGTAGATTGTGTGTATAAAAGACAGTTTCAATAGTGTTTATTTAAAATAATAGTTACTCTTTTTCAAGCATGTATTTTTAACTTATAACGATGTTTATAGAAATATACTTCTTTAAGTTGTTATTTTTTGTTAAAATATATCGACGGTGATAAAAAGATGACTTAAATAACATACACGGCCCAGTTTTGATAAGATATCTTATTGGTAAACCTGACGCTACTTAAGAGTGTTCAGGTACACAAGGCTGAGCTCGAAAACAATGGTTCTTACGAATGAAATCGTGTTTAATTTGAAAGAAAGGTGCAGATAATACGGTATTTCTATCTTATGGGACGATAGTCGATCACTGTAAATCTGTGAAATGTCACCAGTCATTTGATATTTGTGCGATTTTGGCTATTTAGTTCACGGTTACAATCATGTTATCAGTAATTAATATTTTCCATCAATGCATTAGTTCGTAATTGTTTCAATGTGTTTCATTCAAAATTTATGTTTGTTATTATTTGTATGTATTGATTTTAAATACGAGTGTCACTATATTCAAGTATCAAAACATGTTAAAGTATAGATTTCCGTTTTTAACAACTAGCTGTAAAACAACTTTTATTTGAATGAATACCAAAATATTTCGTTCAACATTATTCATGAGAAAATTCTTCACGGTTTTATGTTATAGTTTCCTATGGGCACAGGTAACGCCCTCGCCCCTTCTCTAAGTCCGCCCATGATTAGATTAACAAAACAAGTATACCTGGATGCACGCCAAAAATAGACACTCCAAAACAAAGTCAAAAGGAAGTTATTTTGAATGATTCAATATAATTATGCACTGAACACAGGTTGCCTTTTGTCCAGACATAAAAGCGATGAAATATAATAGCCTAAACCGAGCCAAAAAGCAGATTTCATAAACTATCATTCGACACTTCAGCAAGCGATGACAAAGATACGTGCACTTGAAAAATATGCAATTTCTTCTAAGCAATTGGTATGTATATCAGATATAATTATGCCGTATAAAATATAGTTAAAAGGTTCAAATAAGTATCTTTATAGTACTACTACTATGGTGATTGCCTTTCGAAGGAGTAGTACTGGTTTATCCAAATACTTATCAAATTGACTCGTCTTGTTTTTTACGATTTATATAAAAAAATTAACATTTCTGCACGAATATGTATGTCACTTTTCTTTTGTTTTATTCTATAAATACTTATACCAAAGTACAGACAGATTATTTCTAATAATAACATTTCAAATCAATATGAACATGTATGAAGTTTGTATAACCATAGACCACTGGCACATGTCACAGATTCATCTGGATGGGGTCAATAATACAATAGTTATTGCGCATTAACTACGGGAAAGAAAGAGTAATCTGTAAGACGAGTTATTGCCATTAAAGTAATGAAAAAAGCAAAGGATTGTCCGTTCAACGCCATTTCTATGTCACTAATTCACACAATTTAGTTAAACTTATGTGTGTATATTATACTATATAACCAAAATGCGCTGGTGTATGCTTAAATTCCATCAGGATGGGGTCAGTAACAAAAGAGTTGTTGCCCTTTAAATAATAAAAACAAAAACACTAAAACTCTTTGTGCATTTGAAACAATTACTATGTCAATAATTGACAAAAATTAGCAGAGTCTATGTAATATGTATATAGCCATAATGTTATAGTACACGTGCAAGACTTTTATCGGTATTGGCAGTTGTTTACACAAGAGCCATTGCCCTTCAATCAATGAAATCTTCCTCTCTTAAGCAGTTGTGTATACCGTATACTGAAATGAAATTACATAAAAAGTATTGAAAAAAATCCCACAAAAACTTCCAATCAAATAGTTATCACCACTTGCCCTTTAAACACGTACTCCGATTGGCGTTCATTAATTATATCATTGAAATATAATTTTCCGTTATTAACTCTTTGCGGATTTTACCTTCAATTGCAGACTTGAAATGTTTGCTTCTCTAACAATGCATCACCAGATGGATAATATCAGTTGTCGAATTTGCTTTTAAATTGAAGATAAAGCCAACATTATTGGCAAAATTGAACATTTTCTGTCACGATTTCTGATATTAATTATCTATTCATACAATATATTGCTATCATCTAAGGACGACTTCAAATGGATACACGCAATGTATTTCAATTTCAACATAAAATCGAAAAAAATCGTTTAAATCGTATTATGGCTCAAGGCGGAAATGTCAAGACTGAATATAAAACACTCCAAAGCTGAAAGGTGGATATATTCTTCAGACACAGCTATGTACATCTTAAAGTGACAAATGGACATGCACTGTCATGTGCAACAGTTTGGTTTAAACTTATTTATTTCACATAAATTGTGAAACAAATAATTGCAACTTATATAATCTGACTCTCGCTGGCACGATGTTGCGCGAGACCTGTGTCTTGTGTTGTGGGGGAACCGGAGAAAACCCACTTGTCCGACTTGGTGCCCACAAACCAAACTAACATGCACGCAGGCCAGGACTCGAACCCGGGTCGCCTAGGTGAGAAGCGACTGCACTAACACCTGCGCTATCCGGACGAACAAACACTTTAAACTTATACAAATGGTAAAACAGCCTTTTTTATTTTAGATTGTGATATGTCTAAACTCATTGTTCATTTTACTGATCAACATCGTCTTTGTTAGCTTTCAAATCTAAATTACTCTGGAGGTTTCATGGACATGTTTATGATCTGCAGTAGTTCTTACACAGTTTGAGACAACTGTTTCAGCTGTGCTTGAATTATTTAAAAGCAAGCCATCAAATAATTTACCTTTTATATAACAACGATGCCGTTACTCATGTTCTTAAACTTAAACAAAATTCCGAACAATCGGCCCTTTGATAGGCATGAGATGCTCGAAAAATGTTTAAAAGTATATTAAAACGATGTTAAAGACTGGAGTTCGCTGCAATTAAAATACGTTTGTTTTAAAAAATATTTCAATATAATGCAGCGGGTGTTGATATCTGCCTATATGTACTATGTGACTTTGTTTTGTTTAGAAAATAAATAATTACTGCACTTCAAAAAACATATTATATTTAATGTTTTTTTATTGTTTACTCTTTAAATAATAGTATTAGAACACTAGGGATATTAAATATGTACTGGACGATCATTGTGTGTCCGAAAAGGCAAACTCAAAACGGATGCGGGTTTTTAAATTAAATCTGAATAAATTATCATATTCACCTAAGGCAATCATAGTGTCCAGAAAACGGAAATGAGAGGATAAATTTCAAGCATTCTGGGCACAAAAAAGTTCATGCACAAATATACACGTATACAATTTATCTTGATTTAAACTTACCCCGAATTTAAATTATGCCAACGTACATGTACACCAGCGTGTTGGTAATCATTGACACACGTAGGCATTAATTATCGTTATACTTCACCAGTACTTTTGATGTCTTGGTTCAACTACGCTATACGTTCGTAAGGCAGAACAGAACGTTTTCCATAGAGGCAACATATCTCAGGAACTAACGGATCCATATATTCTAGAAAAAACGTTATCCATATAAACAAGAAACGATTATATTTATACAAATTACTGGGTTTGTTTGTCTCTTACACCGATGAAGTTAAAAGGGGTGTTCGTTGACATTAGAATTCCTGATCGTGTATATTGACAATTTACAGTAGTACTTATATTTGTCTAAAAACTGCAAACAAATGAATCTAATAAATGTAAGTGCAAATTCTATATCGTTTAAACATCTTATAACAAACACCCATGGTGTTATTATATATGTCACCTGTATAAGTCGAATGTGAGTGGGGTGTATTTAGAAAATATTGTTCGAAAAATGAAATAATTTGTGGAAAGCCTAAAAAAATTTATCGTGTAGGCTATAATTCAAATTCAGAAACGACTTAATAATGAAGGACAATTTAAAATTTGATCATACTTGTATGTTTTCTTGTAAATATCTTGTGTGTACGTTCCTATTTACGACACGCGCTTTAATATGCAATAGAATCTCAAAAATACATGTAAGGGGAAGTCACTGTGTATATTATCCTACTCAGATGATTGTATTGTGTAACCGATATTGCTGTTTTTACATAAAGCAAATTTTATTTTCGGTTTGGAAAAAGAAATGAAAAAAAGATTGAACAAAAATATTAGATCAAACGGTAAGGTTTGAATCAGTAACCATATGTTTTGATCTTTTAAATTTTAAGGCCTGACATAGTCTGATTGAAAGTAAATCTACACATCTCTAGAGTATTATGTTAGTGAAATTCGGATAAATACTTTTCGGACGCATTAGTCGGTTAAACATCATTAAAATAAAAGCCTGGACGGCATTTTAGAATGACTACATTGTTCTTCTATTGAGTACAAGGGTTGTCATTCTTTTATTTGTTTTGCATACTTATACTTTATGCCAAAGTGTTCAAAAATCGTTTTTCAGTTTCAAGTTGAACCATGTCGAACCCATTTGGTTCCAGTTCGTCAAACAACCAAAATGTGTTTGGGACTGTTTCCTCTCCAGTATTTGGACAACAGCAGCAAGTGGGATCGTTCGCAGCTCCATCAAGCACATTTGGTCAGATAGCATCAAGTTCTAGTCTAGGTCAGACTACATCGTCAACTGTGTATGGGCAAACTTCAAGCACAAATGTTTTTGGGCAGATTTCAAACCCTAGTCTGGGTCAGTCTTCAAGCAGTTCTAGCATGTTTGGTCAGGCGGCTTCATCAACCAATGTAACACAGTCAAATACAAGCTTGAGTCAGATGCCTTCAAGTGCAAGCGTTTTAGGTCAGACAACTACAAACATGTTTGGGAGGACACCTTCAAGTTCAAGCACTTTTGGATCGATTGGAATGACAACACAATCAAACCCCTTTGGTCAAGATCCTGTTGGTGGATCAAATACATTTGGAGGAAATTTTGCTGCAACAACAGCATCAACTAATGTTTTTGGAGGCAATGAAAGGAATGCAATCTCAGCACTAAGACAGAGCTCAGGATCAAACATGTTTGCCAGAAATGTAAGCAACGGTAGCAACTTAGAATCGGCACCACCGTCAGAAGGTTCAAGTGCTTCCAATGCATTTGGTCAGACCTCTTTAAGCTCTGCATCAAACTTATTAAGTCATCCATTTTCAACAGCAGCAGGTTCATCCAATGATGGAGTCTCTTTTTCTTCAGGCGCTTCAAATGTATTTCAGCAAAATCTGTTCAGCAAGCCAGTTAGGGTAAGTGCGGTTTTTGGTGGAACTCCTTCACAATCAAGCTCGGTAACCTCATCAAATAATCCATTCAGCAGTGGAACAAGAGAAAATAAAAGCTCAGAACAAGAAACAAGTCTTTCATCTGCTTCTAATGCATCTACTGGAATGTTTGGTAAACCTGCATCTTCCCATGGTAAATCTGGTCCTTTTGGTGGCAATGCTAATCCATCCAGTTCTTTGTTCGGTGGATCAAAATCTGACACGGCAGTTACATCACAGGCATCGAGTGCTGGTTTTTCAAAGCAAGAACAAAACAACCCATTTGCTTCAAAGTCTGATACAGGTTTATTTGGTAAAGGGACAAATGATGCAAAGGATACCAATTCGTCTCGTATATTGTTCGGCAAGAGAAAGGTGATTGGTGAATCAACAAGGAGCTTTGGAACATTTCAAGAGGAAGAAACTGGTCAAAGAGTAGAAGGAAAGAAAGATGAACAGCCTGTTGGTGTATTCACTGGTTCCAAAAATAAGGGAGGAAATGTTTTTGGAAAAAGCTCTGGATTTGGCGCTCAAGGTCAGAGTCAGTCAAGTGCAGAAAGACAGGGACTGTTTGGAAAAGCAAGTAATGGTAAATAATTTCTGTCATGTCAATGCTAATATTAAAGGTACAATCATTTTTTTATGTGTACCAGTTTCCATGCTAATGTTCAAAATTAAAGGTGCCAGTAATGATTTATTTTTTTAAGTTATTTAGAATATTAATTCATTACAGGTGACTTTAAAACAAAGTTACATGTATGCTGTTTTTCTTGTGATAGTGTGCATATTCAATGTTCTCTTATTAACCGTGAGTTCTCCTATTGTTTTTACAGATGTAAAGGTTGGGTCGAAGCATCATGAAGAACGAGATTATAATGAATCTGTAAGTAGGGGTAGAAAAAAGGCCAAAAAGTATAATTTTATAGTTTATGTACATGTACATTGAGAAACTGCATTGTTTTTTCTGACCAGTTCAGGCTAAAACCTCAAATGCTTATTAAAGTACTTTTTCCAAAAGGAAACTGAAATTCTTCCATACACAACAGATGTCTGAGGTTCCCATTTTGTATGTTTATTTTATTTTTATTTTTTTTAAATGGACATCAGACCATTTTGCATGGAAGAATTGGTAAAACACAGAAACAAATAATATCACATTTTTTGGTCTATTTTTTCATTTCTAAGCAAATTTGAATTCACAATTGTAGTAATTCCACAGTGGTATTTACGAAATGGCTTCTTTTATAAATCATAAAATAATGGAATGCTAAGGCACACGGGTCTGCATTGAGTTCTCTTCTAGAGCTTTAATTCTGGAGTGTTACATATACTAACATTCATGTATTTAACTGTACATACATTTATGAAAGTAAAAAATGAATAATATATAAACCATAATGGTTTACGGTAGTTTTAATTCATTCGATAAATCATTTTGGAATTGGCCCGAAAGTAGGCAGACTTGATTGGGAAAAAATTCCTTTTCGCTCCAAGGGGAGTGAACTGAAAAGAGATATTTTATTTTGGCCAAGAATTTTCTACCTATGATGTGACAATAGTTGATTATTAATTAAAAGCTATTACTGGTATGGTTGAACAAGAATTCATTGTCTTTATTTCTTTATGGACAGGCTTCAGAGAGGGATGAAGAGGAGGCAAGGCCTGGAGCTTCCAGGGGATTGTTTGGGAAAACTGGAACATTAGGTAATAATCTTGGAAAAGCCCATACATTTACCATTTCGTCAGTACCTCTTTAAGCTCTGTCAGTGAGTGAAGTTTGACTTTTAGATAATCTAGCCCAAATCTAACACTTGTAGTATGCTTTGCAACAATTTTTTTTTTCAATTGTGAATGACATCTATTGTGCTTACATGTACATTGTATATAGGTTTGCTTTCTGACAATTGATGTCCTATGACCAGTGGCTCAGGTTTCGCAAACTATTTAAGGCTTGAAAATAGTTCTCCCCGCTTGAAAGCCTATAATTGGATTAGGCTGTGTTGATAACAACCGATCAGTTTGCTGAAATTTCTTGCTTAGTCAATTTATACAACCAGTTTGTTTAAGGAACTGGGCCCATTGCTAATAGAAACCAGAATACCCCATAGAACCCAAAGCTGGGGATTAAACCTAGGCCCTCTTGGGTTAGATACAGACATCTAAACCACGGTTTCATTGTGGTGAAGAAATTTTAGAGGTACAATGTACTAAGTCTTGATGGATGCACAGAAGAAACATATTCATTTTGATGTATTATTATGTTTATCTTCTTTTACTGTATATAAAATATTAGCGATATTTTGGCACTTTTGCACATAATTGAAAACCCCAATTAGTAAGGCTAATATTTTTTTCATCTGTACACAAATCATATGCTTTTCTTGTTTTGATCATTAAAATCAAACATTGTGATGAATTTGAATTTATATGTTTCTTTTGTGCATCTACATGTATGTAGACTTTTTACTTTTAAACTTCTTCACCACAATGAAACAGTACAAGCTTGTCTTGGTTTAGACTTACACTAAAGAAAGTTATGAAAGGGATATTACGTTCATCAGACAATTTTATTTTCAGAGTCGAGCACATCAGGTGCAGGTGCCAAAATTCAAAGACTAAGACAGCCATCTATAGGTTTGTATAAATTATTGAGGATAAACTTCTAACTGAAACAATAGCCTGCCAGAATTTGAACATTTTGGAAATGCTCTAGCAGAAAACAGTATTTCAGATTATGATGATACCCCTCATGAAATTTGCATTTTGTGCATAAAGATCGTTCGCAAATTTCTAAACGGCAGGTCATATCCATGAAGGAGAAAAGGGTGGACATTAAAAGTACTAGACACCAGTAAAATCAAGTGCATGAAAAAAGAAAATTTTCATAAACTTACATAAAGTTGACTTATTGTGTACAGCTCAAGGAATCTTACTTACTGATGTATAACATTGCTTATGACACATGCATCGTTTGCAGTGTTTAAGCTTTTTTCTAATTCAAAATATCCTAGGGTTGTCTACCAGATCAAGTAAATCCGAGTAAGTTTTTATGTAGCTTTGTTTCTTTTATCTGTACTCATAAGCAGATATGATATTTTAAACGTGGAAACACAGATTAGACAGCAACATGATTGTTGCATGTATTATTTAAACCATCATTATTTTTTATTATTTTAACCATGTTAAGTGATGTATTATCCGCCTCCTACTGGCTTGCATTGGCAATTCTAGGCTTACTTTTAGGAAATACTGTATTTGCCAATTTTTGGACCATTTGGTGTCTAGTCCCTAAGTTTAAAAAACTGACAGAGACTTAAGGTTTTGTTAATACAATGTACTGTCTAAAAGATTATATACATATAGACGATGGTCAAGGAGCAATTTAATTTTTCATGATTTGTCCATTGTAATTGTGAGACTTTCTTAGCTACAAAACTTAATGAACAATCCTTGAGTCAACGAAACAATTCTACAGAATTATGCCTGCAGAGAAAGACATTGACATGATTTTATTATGCAATATTCCCAATTAGACATTTGAATCATTTAAATTAAGGAATTATTACTGTCTGAACAGTACATTATATGAATACTAATGCCATTTTACGATTATTGAAATGTGCTTACTATGTATTATTAATTTCGCACTTCACTAAAAAAATAAATCATACGGGGGTATGTCATATTGCCTTTTGGGCCGAAGTCCTTCATCTACAATTATATACTATGTTATGTTATGTTATGATTATATAATTTTTATGTTAATATAAACATGCATGTGTGTTGTAACGTTCCATGGCTCTGCTGAAGTGGTAGAAAATAAAATTTACCGATACTTTCAAACAGATGGAAAAGGTGCCTCCCCAGGATCGAAAACACCAATGAGGAGACAGATATCTGAAGACACAAGCACAAGAACCGCCATAGTGTGTAGGAATGTTCCCCCCAAGTTCAACTCTCGTGTAACTATCAAGACTCACTTCAAAAAGTTTGGGGAAGTTCTTCATGTCTTTCCTAACCCATCAAAACTACAGGCCATTGTGCATTTTAAGACACATGTAAGTTGATTCCTTTTAGTGTTTCAATTAAAAGATACTGTCTGGGTAAAAAAAGTATCACAGTTTGTTACATGAAGGATAATTGTCTGAATAAGTGTAAGACCATAATATATTGCCCAAGAGTGAAATATTCACCTTTGATGTTCATGAGGTGAAGTATATTGCAATCTAACACTGAAGCTGACAATTTTTCATTACAATGAGAAATAATAATTTACCCACAATCCTTAGCATGCTCTGCAAGTATAGGGATATTCCGACAGTCAATTCTTTGATCAGCCATAGTCCGTGATCTCCATTTATTTCCGTTGCCACTGCTGATTATGAGGACAGACAAATTAGCAATTAGCTAATTAGCAATTAATATATTTGTAATTATTGTTTGTTATTATGGATAAGTTTAATTCAAAATATATTATGAATTAACAAATTTTTAATAAGTACGATAATTGATCAATAAACTCCTTTAATCATCGTACATTGATGAAATAGTTGGTTCGTCTTCAAGCTGTATTCAGATTTTGGGCAGGAATGTCACTATTGACACTATTCTAGAAAGACTACCATATAAGCAATAGAGACCTTTACTGAGAAATGATAAAAGTTTAAAGTCTAATGTAAAATAAAACTTAATGTGTTAAATCCAGTGGCTGCATCATATGTCAAGTGTATTAAAGGGCCATATATTTGGTGGAGGGCAGTGGGGGCGTATAACCATTATTATGTAAACATTCTGGAGTAAGTTCACATCCCCTTCATGAGAAATGATAAAGACATTAAGACTGCAGTGCGTTCAGTAAGGCGAGTGTTTACAAAACGCTAGCAACGTTTTGTTTTGTATCCCTGTTGCAACGCAGCGCATACTCTGCAAGCGGGAAACCAAACAGCAAATGTTTGCCGAAAACATGTTTACTGAACGCATAGAGGTCAAGCATAAGGCCCATATTTTGTAACAGTTATAACAATTAATATTATGGAGTAACAACACATCCCCTTTAATGAGGAATGAAAAGAAAAATTAAAACTAATTAAACCATTTTACCCACTTTACAGGATGCAGCATCAGAGGCTAAGCGTAAGGGTCGTATACTGGGAAGGGGCGTCCCACCATTGACAATATTCTGGAGTAACTATGAAAGGAGCCCTCGTGTATCTGATAGTGAAGATCGGACAGGGAGGAAAAGACGGAGTGAAGGTGAGGGTGTGAGGCATATGGGTTTTAATTTTTGTCTTGTCAATATTTTGAGATTTTTTTACATACTTTACCATTAACATATTTAGAAGGGTGTTTCACATTGTCCTTTTTTGGTGGCACCCTTCTACCCCCATGGCAACCAGCATGTTATCCCTCCTGCTTTCATAGAACTAAATGCTAAGGATAATCAAATATTTTTTTTTGTTTGATTAAAACTTATGATTATAAATTCATACAAACATATTTGACTGTAGAAACTTAAAATTACTTCAATTAGGCACATTTTCTAACAATTTGTGTCAAATTGATAATGTTCAAGTTTTTCATCGTCCCGAAATAATGCGCCCATTCTCCCTTTACATCCTGTCGCTTTTCCGCAGCAAACCTGGCTAAAACCCTAGTCTTTGACCTGATACATTTTACTTGTCCTTTTCATAGCAAAAATTGACAAATATTTATATCACTGACATTAATGTGACATTTTAGCTTGTCTGTTTTTGCAGGGATTGTCATAGCCTTGGTTTGTCATAGAACTCGTTCATGTTTTTGTAAAGTGCACTGTTTTTGAATGACAAAATAAAGAGTGGCAAACCATTAGGAGTTTTCAAACTAATGTACTCAAAGCCCTTCAGCAAATGTTGATATATACTCAAAAATCGTCTTTGAAGACCACAATTTTCATTAGCTTTAACAACACCAATAATCACTTAATAACAGCATTCTTTAGAGGTCAAAATATTGACCACTTTTGTCGAAGTTTGGTGGCCTTGTGGTTAATGCATAAGGAGAGCTATCCTACTCACCCAAGCGTCAGCGTAACCACTTATGTTAAAGTTTGCATACAACCTCAAATATTTTCAAAGTCCATTGACATATGGCTTTGAAACTTTGCACAATTGCTCACCATCATGCCCCCACCCTGTACACAGGAGGAGGAAACTCTTATAAGCATTTTGACAAAATTATGCCCCTTTTTTCAACTTAGAATTTACGTTAAAGTTTGCGTACCACCTCAAATATTTTCAAAGACCATTGACATCTGGCTTTGAAACTTTGCACCAATGTTCACCATCATGCCCCCAACCTGTACACAGGAGGAGGTAACTCTGTCAAGCATTTTGACAAAATTATGCCCCTTTTTCAACTTAGAATTTATGTTAAAGTTTGCGTACCACCTCAAAAAATTTCCATTCAATTTATGTAAATATCTCAGCGTCATGTATAGCATTAAAATCTAATTAAACAGCGATCCATAACAGTGTTTCGCCAAAACTTTTCAATCCATACACCGAAAAGCGGCAGAAAAGTCGAGCGTACTGTCTCTGTGACAGCTCTTGTTTATACTATAATTGTTGTTTTTTTCTGCAATTTTGATATCATAGAGTAGAGAAATGATAAAATAAGTTTCAGATGCATAACTCTGAAAAGTAATTTTTGGTCTAAAATTATGATTAAGTATCTTTAAACCTTGGCCATAAGCAAAAAAACAGTTCAAGATATTCAAATAAAACTTGGTATACATGTTGCCAGGTACATTATGTATGATATACACATGCATTGCAAGGCACATAGCATCTAGCTTTAGTAAGTCATTGTTGAGAATGGCCCTTTGTTTGACTGAAAAAACACCAGATGGGCATTGGCATTTGAACTTAGGGGTATTGTTTTCTGCTCACGTCCTTAGCAGACATTTTGAAATTGTATGTGTTGCTGATCTGAGATATATATTTTACTTTATGATTACATGTAATGGATGAAGATTTTTTCCAGTGTTCCAAGCTCAAAGAGATATTCTATGTAAGTCTAAAGTTTATCTGAAAATATTGAATTCATGGTTCATTGTTCAGTACAAATGTACCTCTCTTAAATTTTGTATGTCAATGAGTCAAGCGTAGTAACTTTCATTTTAGAAGGAACAATACCTGTGCCTGTACCAAGTTGAAGACCAAAGTGGCAATAAGAAGTAAATGAAGATGTTTCTGCAACATTTAAAAAAAGTTTGCTATCATATATGATTTCAACAGGTACAGTCCCTAGATACCAAAACATGGACAAAAATTGCAACAAGGAAGAAAGTTGCTATAATTGTTTGCCACTTTCTTAAAATGTTTGCCATGAATATCTGATTCCAGAAGGTGCAGCCCCTATACCAAAACGTGGACCAAAATGGCAACAGGGAGAAAATGTACAAGAGGAGCTGGAGGGTATGGCGGGAACGTCTGACATTGGTCGGTTCTCGGGTGGTCAGGATGCGGGGTCAAGGCCAGAGGGTGGGGCTAGGAGACCTGATAAGCCCCGTAGCTCAAGCCCTGCTACTACTGTGGCTTCAGCTTCTGATGTGAAGACAGGTAATGGAATGTTTATAAACAAACAAAATTTGAAAGTATTTTATTTCTATTTGGAACAAGTCTTAGGCCTAAAAAAAAAAAAAAATACATTTGGTTCGGGTTACCCGACCCTACCTACGGAATAGGCGCCTACCCTACCGTTTTTATAGTCAGTTTGGAAAAAAAATGAAAAACTAAAAAAAAAATGAAAAAAAAATTCGTTTTTTTTTTTAATTGCTTTTTAATATTAAGTTTAAACCTTAAATGCTTGTACAGTAGATAGCTTTAACACCATTCTCCAATGATGAAAATTATATTCTTATATAAAACCTAATAAAAAAAATAAATAAAAAAAAAATAAAAAGCCTACCTACCCTACCAATTTTTTTTAAGGATGTAACCCTAACCAAACAATTTTTTTTTTAGGCCTTATTAGCTGGTTGGGGTTTTTTTATGAAAAGAACTTAAAAGTTTTTTATACTTTTGGTGTTGTTGTCATCGTAGCAGGCAAAAACTGTTACCTATGCCATTTTGAAATAAAACTTGGTTCACAAGTTGTCAATAGGCACATGTATAATAAGGCACATAACTCTTGCTAAAATAATTGATCGGTTATGCCCCCCTTTTTTTTTTACTTAAAACAGCTCTACGGCGCTCTTGTGTGATGATATGTATAAGAAATTATGACCTTCAGATGAATACGTGTTTATTTTTTAACAGAACTAGGTATAATAGTTTTGGAAACTCTTCATTCAAATGTTGAAAAATACTTGATAGAAAGACTATTTATACGGTAGTCCAAGAAATTATCTAAAAATATGCATATAGTTGTGATTGTTAAAATGTAGTTACCATTCCACCTCCCTTGAACCTAATTTTCTGTTTTGCAGTGTCGGTGAGCATGTTTGAGGGAGTTGGTGCCTGGAACACAACTGGACGGGTACAACTGCTGGAACTCAGAGATAAATACATCAGACAGAGTAAGTCAACTTGATCATCAGTTGGCTGGCTTTCCCTTCTTTCCAAATTGACGAGTACAACAGTTACTGTTGAAACTCGGCCAAATACATCAGACAGAGTAAATAAACTTAATCATTACAACATTATTAGGCTGGCTTCCCTTCTTTACCAATTCATATTATCGTATTGGGAGTTACTGTTATTCCTGTCTACAATCAGACGAGTACAAACTTCCGACAATTATGTCAGGACAGAGAATGTCTACTGGTTAAGAGTTGTTGATTAGCTAGCTCTTTATACAGACTTAAACTCTTTCTCACTTAGATTGGTAGTAAGCTACATGTACCTCATTTGATATGTTTAAGAGTGTAAGTTCCTTGATCACAACCAGACAGCATAAGCTAGAATATTAGTAATTTTCCATTTTTACATGTAGGTGCTAGTTTTCCTATTTGACACGTTTGCGGGAGTTGATACACTGTACCTGGAAAACAGATACAATAGCTAGGAATTCAGGGACTCAAAGAAATAAAATAACTTTTTAGTTACATTTATTAGCTGAAAGTAAATATAAAATCAAAATATGAAAATGTTTTGAATTTTTGACAAAACTCATTTACCCTCTTATACATAATCTCTCTAATAATCGATGAAAATATTTCTGTCTTTAAATAGCAACAGACAATGTAGATTGTTTAATTTTCTCAATGTTCAAGATATTTCTCAAACCATTATGGCTAAGAATACCTGATTAAATATTCAATTCTCAATTTTCTCACTGATCATAAAAGTATTTTACATTGAAAACCTGATGAAAATAATTTAAAATCTCGATAATAGAATGTCGATGAGTTCAAAGTAATCAACAGTAATCAGACAAATGGTATCAAATCAGACAGATGATTGGTAGCAAATCAGATGGGTGATTGGTAGCAATTCAGACGGATGATTAGTAGCGATTCAGACGGATGATTGGTAGCAATACAGACGGATGATTGGTAGCAAATCAGACAGATGATTGGTAGCAAATCAGACGGATGATTGGTAGCAAATCAGACCATAAAAACAAACATGTATTAAAAACCACCACAAAATAGTACATTGATTAGTGATAACATAACCTGTATATACAATGAGAACTTAATAAACATGTATAATTCAAGTCTGCTAAAAATATGTGTATAATTTAAAGACTTCAGTTTAATGGTCGTACAATGTAGTCTTGATTATCTTCTACATAGTAATCATTTCCATTCTTTTTAAAGGTCCATAGTGTGGCTGTTGTAAAAAAAAAGAAAGGATTGCTATAATGGGTGATAACAAATAAATGTATGAAATATACACCCAAGCATATTCAAATTACTTCATAAATATATTATATATTGCTCTGTACATAAATTATATTGTTTATTAGAAGATGTGAAACAGGCAGTTCCATAGAAAAATACTATGTGAAACATGTGAAACAGGCAGCTCCATAGAAATATACTATGTGAAACAGGCAGCTCCATAGAAATATACTATGTGAAACAGGCAGCATCATAGAAATTAACTGTGTGAAACTGGCAATTCCTTAGATAAAGACTATGTGAAACGTTCCATAGAAAATGTGCATTAGAATTAAACTGTGTGAAACAGGCAATTCTATAAAAATATACTATGTGAAACAGGCATTTCTATAGAAATATATTTGGTGAAACAGGCAGTTAATAGAAATATATTATGTGAAACAGGCAATTTCATAAAATTATACCATGTGAAACAAGCAATTTCATGAAACATTTACTCCATGTTAAAAATAAACAATGTCACTAAACAAAACTGTTAGTAGCAAAATGTTACAGGTAATATTAAAAAACAAAAAAATAATGAAAATTGAAGGTATATATTGTACAAGATGTATCTTCTTATCAGTAGAATCATAGAAATTAACCCATCTCTTTATCAGTAGAATCATAGAAATTAACCCATCTCTTTAAAAACTCAGTATGGATGTCTTGAAGAAGCAACAAATGAGGAATTAGTGGCTCACTTGAAACCAAACATTTTAATCCTTGAAAACTCACACCTGGCCCCAATTTCTCAAAACTTCTAAAGTCCCTTATAACAGGATTAAGCTAAGCTCACTATTTTTGTCTTTCAATAATTTGCAATATATTTACTTCTTTAACAGTTTTTACACTTTAGGTAGGAATAATCATTATGAAAATGTTAAGCTTAAGAAGTTTCAAGAAATTGGGGCCAGTTTTGTACACATTTGATTACATTTAGTCATGATTCATTATTTCATGTATATATTATTAGAATTTTCCACTTGAAAATATATTTCAGCATATTGCCACGGAGCTGCTCACCGCAAATTGTAGGTTTTTTGGCAGGTACCGTTGGTACAAACAGAAAATTCTAAATTATACTGTGCTGATAGAATGGCTTTCACCTGATTGCTAGGGTATCAATCTCATCCCCCAAACTTGATAATTAGGTCGCTGTAATATTGATTGATACTAAAATATACCTGCTAAAGGGCTTTTACGCCTTTATGAAGTGTTTCTACCAGTAGCTCTGTTCGTTTTTTACATGACTTTGTTGGAAGAACATAGATTATTGCATGTTTTTGTAACAAAATTGAGTTTAGTTTTCATTAAAAAAAGTTATCTTTGCCTATTTATTCAATATAGTATTTATTCACATTCACACAAGTTAAACGAGGGCATTTGCAATTTAGATTAGTGTAAATAAGGTGACAATAGCGACTGAAAACTTTCACAATTGCATTTTAGCATAATTTTCAGGGATTAAACTACATTTTGAGTATAAACCAAGGTATTTGTAGAAAATTTGTAAAGTTATGAGTTAAAAAAAACTGAATATAATTATATTAATAGGACTGGAACAAAGCAATAACCTCCAGAAAATTGACAGCTACCTTAGATATCGTTAATGTACTCTTCGCCACGCTGGGTATAGCATTGACTCTAGGTAGTGGAATGCCGAAAATTAATTCAAATCAACACATTGGGCGTTATGCTTATAATGCGGGGTAAAGTGAAATTTAGATTATAATGATAACGTCTGCGGTAAGGAAAAATCGTGGCGATGTGTGAAATCTGCAAAAACGTGTGGTTGGTATGTCCCATAAACATAAATGACATCTATTTACATAAGGTTTTTTTGCATGTATATAACAAAATGCATGTACAGATCAAGCCTATTAATAAAATTGTATTACAAATATTCTTTATTCTAGGCCTAGCATTATGATTGGTTATTTAAAAATGTATTATCGAAAAAAACAGGCCTAACTGACTTCGAAAACAAACAACAACAAAACTATATCAATTATTATAATTCAATAAAGCAGGAAAAACAAGTTACTGATTTCACTATTTTCACTATCTCTGTATCACACTCTTGGTTGGAAGGGACCATCTTAACCCATTTGTCCATCTCTTCAAATCAAATGGGAATTTTTCGCGAATGCATTCATGATATGATCCCTAGTCTTCCTGATTTGATTGTTTTATATAGCCTTTCAATTTATGGGCAAAAAAGCCTTGGACAAACACTAATTCAATATACATTAACATTTAAGTTCATTAGATTCTTTCGTTTCACAGACTTGCATTACTTTGGATAGATATTATCCCTGGATGTTAACATGATTACAGTTGGAATCTTAATTCCAAACAGAACATCCATGTTTTTATGCACCTTTTCTACTTAGTAGTTGGTCCTTCTTGGAAATGGCCGGCTGTAAAAGTACATAGTATTATATGATCTCTAAATCAATCACATTATTTGACAGTCCTCCAATAATCAGCTTTTGTGCTCCTTTTTTGAACCATGTTGAAAAAGGAAGCTGACATTCATCAGCTTGTGTGGCCAGTATGCCAATTTGCTGTTTGCCCTCCTTGTCCACCTGGGTCACGTTGTAGGAATCCTTAAAGCAGACAAACAAATGTCCACTGTCACTTACAGACACTGACCTAGGCCCAACTTTGTCAGGGTAATGAAGCATTGACAGAATGTTCCCTTTTGTGTCAATGGTGTTAAGCTTACATTGATATGAAGCAGGAATGTAGATTTTGGAGCCATCTCTACTGACTGTGAATCTGTCCACTGTTGTCTCGGCACTGTTGTCTTCGAATATCTTTTTCACAAGCTGACCTGACATCCTGTACTGGTAAATTTCTGTTTCAGATCCTACATAGAGGGTACCATTGTGGTGAGAAATACCGAGACAATAATGTGGTATTTCTATTTTCCGGGATATACTGAGTGTATAACCTGCCACTATGATAATGCACACACCATTATTACCTAGTGGTACAGCAGCTTCGTTGCCATCAATATGACAGATAGTTCTTGGTCCAGGAGGGAGATGACATGTGTCTTTCATGTGGAACTGGGAGTTTAGCAGCTTTACTTTGCAGTTGTTTTGATCTGCGATGAGGATCTCTCCTCCAGATAGCTCACATATACCAGTTATACAACATGGATTTTTATCTTCTTTAATCTTAACATTGTATTGACGTAGGTCTCGCACTTGAATCATATCATTCTGAATAAATATTTTCCCAAATGTCTGAGTTCTGGAGATAACCTCTTCAATTCCAGGATCAGCTTGGAAAGTCAGTTTCACATCAGGATTGGCAGACATTTCTTTCAGCAAGTTTTCTGCTCCCTTCATTTCATCCTTGCATTTCTTATAGGCCATGTAGGCACTGGTTTCATCCTGGTCAGATTCCATGTTCTTTAAGTAGGTTTCAAGTTTGTCATACTGAGTTTTGCACCTAGATTTGTCCTCTTGGAGTGCATCACCATGTTCCTTCAACTTTGAATCCATTTCTTGAATCATTCCCTTCTCTACAGTGTCAAACATATCATTAATTTTCTTCCTTAAGGATTTGATATCAGTGAGCATTTTCTTTTCATCCTTCTCCAGAAACTTGATGTTCTTTTCTTTGTTATCCTGCTTGAGATTCTTGAGTTCATTTGTCATCTCTCTGACATCAGTTTGTACTTTCTTGAACTCCTTCCTATTTCGACATCCTTTTGCCTCATCAGAAATGAGACTAATATTTTGGCACATCCTGAAAGGTTAAATTCACAGGAAAAGATAATTACAAAATTTTAGGTCATCTTTTTTTTTTTTTAATTTCATGGCCTTTCTTTTGATGTCATCATTTGCCTCAACATGCAAAAACTTTAACACTGGCCTTATTTAAAGCTGCACTCTCACAAATTTGGTTCATTCAACAAAAAATAACAAAAGTTGTCAAAATGGTCAATTTGTGAGAATGCAGCTTTAAAGTGGCTGTACTCCGTATGATGAAATAGCGAAAAAATTAAAAAATGTTGAAAACTGACATAAACTTGGTATCGATGTGTACAATGCATTGAAACTTACTATCTGAATTAGTACAACATAGTTTACAATTTATTTATTTTTCGCAGTTTTTTCGTATTTTTCCATCAAAAAGGATTACTAGATATGTCTACCTAATAGAATTCATTCCTTATGCGTGATTGGCTAGTCGAAGTAATCACGTGATATGACCAAATTAGGTATAAAGCTTAAATATTCCGACTGTTTAGGGTAAGCCTTTGTAGCTCAGTGGATACAACGCTGGATTGTAATTTTGGCGACCCTCGTTCGAACCCAGTCTTCAACTCGATTTTTTTTTACATTTTGGTTTTTTTTTTACAATAATGATATCAAGGAGTAAAACATTTTTTTAAATAATTGTCCTGAGATTCTTTACAGAAAAAATCTTTTTTTGGTGCCAATCTGGTGTACAGTCCTTTTAAAGTAACTTTGTGTGAGAGGATAAAGATAAACAAATCATAACAACAGTGCATGTGTAGCAAGGTTCAGAGCCCTGGCTTCACCTAATTGTTTAATTATGGTCCTTTTCTAACATATTTTTCAGACAGGTGTTTGCTCTTGTTTGCTCTTATTCTTATACTGTGGTATGTTTTCTGTCACACATTGTCAACTATTGCCTCGACTTCTCCTCTTTAAGGAACAAGTCCACATATTTTATGGTGGCTACATTTCTTTTTCAATTTTGTTGAGTTATTTTACTGATATAAACAAACACTGAACAACTCAGGCAGATACTCAATTTAACAGAGTTTTGTTAAAGGGACTAGACACCAGATGGTTCCAAAATTGGCAAATACAGTATTTCCTCAAATTACTACAAGAATTGCAACAAGGAAGTGAAGTCCATTGTTTTCGTTTTGAGGCATAACAATTCATAGTTGAAGTGTGAAGTCAAAATGAAACTTGATATCATTACATGCTTTTCAAAATAAAGGCTTCTTTTGTAAATAGGGTATATGTACTTGTTGAACCTAGAACAATACTGTATCTGTAATACTCCTATACTTGTTGCCCCTGTAATACTCCCATACTTGTTGCCCTGGAATACTCACACACTTGTTGCCCCTGGAATACTCACACACTTGTTGCCCCTGGAATACTCACATACTTGTTGCCCCTGGAATACTCACATACTTGTTGCCCCTGGAATACTCACATACTTGTTGCCCCTGGAATACTCCTATACTTGTTGCCCCTGTAATACTCCCATACTTGTTGCCCTGGAATACTCACACACTTGTTGCCCCTGGAATACTCACACACTTGTTGCCCCTGAAATACTCACATACTTGTTGCCCCTGGAATACTCACATACTTGTTGCCCCTGGAATACTCACATACTTGTTGCCCCTGGAATACTCACATACATGTTGCCCCTGAAAATACTCCCATGCTTGTTGCCCCTGGAATACTCTCATACTTGTTGCCCCTGGAATACTCACATACTTGTTGCCCCTGGAATACTCACATACTTGTTGCCCCTGGAATACTCACATACTTGTTGCCCCTGGAATACTCACATACTTGTTGCCCCTGGAATACTCACATACTTGTTGCCCCTGGAATACTCACATACTTGTTGCCCCTGGAATACTCACATACTTGTTGCCCCTGGAATACTCACATACTTGTTGCCCCTGAAAATACTCCCATGCTTGTTGCCCTGGAATACTCACATACTTGTTGCCCCTGGAATACTCTCATACTTGTTGCCCCTGGAATACTCACATACTTGTTGCCCCTGGAATACTCTTATACTTGTTGCCCCTGAAAATACTCCCATGCTTGTTGCCCCTGGAATACTCACATACTTGTTGCCCCTGGAATACTCACATACTTGTTGCCCCTGGAATACTCACATACTTGTTGCCCCTGGAATACTCTCATACTTGTTGCCCCTGGAATACTCCCATGCTTGTTGCCCCTGGAATACTCTCATACTTGTTGCCCCTGGAATACTCACATACTTGTTGCCCCTGGAATACTCACATACTTGTTGCCCCTGGAATACTCTCATACTTGTTGCCCCTGGAATACTCTCATACTTGTTGCCCCTGGAATACTCCCATGCTTGTTGCCCCTGGAATACTCTCATACTTGTTGCCCCTGGAATACTCTCATACTTGTTGCCCCTGGAATACTCACATACTTGTTGCCCCTGGAATACTCACATACTTGTTGCCCTGGAATACTCACATACTTGTTGCCCCTGGAATACTCTCATACTTGTTGCCCCTGGAATACTCACATACTTGTTGCCCCTGGAATACTCACATACTTGTTGCCCCTGGAATACTCACATACTTGTTGCCCCTGGAATACTCACATACTTGTTGCCCCAGGAATACTCACATACTTGTTGCCCCTGGAATACTCACATACTTGTTGCCCCTGGAATACTCACATACTTGTTGCCCCTGAAAATACTCCCATGCTTGTTGCCCCTGGAATACTCTCATACTTGTTGCCCCTGGAATACTCACATACTTGTTGCCCCAGGAATACTCACATACTGGTTGCCCCTGGAATACTCACATACTTGTTGCCCCTGGAATACTCACATACTTGTTGCCCCTGAAAATACTCCCATGCTTGTTGCCCCTGGAATACTCACATACTTGTTGCCCCTGGAATACTCACATACTTGTTGCCCCTGGAATACTCACATACTTGTTGCCCCTGGAATACTCACATACTTGTTGCCCCTGAAAATACTCCCATGCTTGTTGCCCCTGGAATTCTCTCATACTTGTTGCCCCTGGAATACTCCCATACTTGTTGCCCTGGAATACTCACATACTTGTTGCCCCTGGAATACTCACATACTTGTTGCCCCAGGAATACTCACATACTTGTTGCCCCAGGAATACTCACATACTTGTTGCCCCTGGAATACTCCTATACTTGTTGCCCCTGGAATACTCACATACTTGTTGCCCCTGGAATACTCCTATACTTGTTGCCCCTGGAAATACTCCCATACTTGTTGCCCTGGAATACTCACATACTTGTTGCCCCTGGAATACTCACATACTTGTTGCCCCAGGAATACTCCCATGCTTGTTGCCCCTGGAATTCTCTCATACTTGTTGCCCCTGGAATACTCCCATACTTGTTGCCCTGGAATACTCCCATGCTTGTTGCCCCTGGAATACTCTTATACTTGTTGCCCCTGGAATACTCACATACTTGTTGCCCCAGGAATACTCACATACTTGTTGCCCCTGGAATACTCACATACTTGTTGCCCCTGGAATACTCCTATACTTGTTGCCCCTGGAATACTCCTATACTTGTTGCCCCTGGAAATACTCCCATGCTTGTTGCCCCTGGAATACTCACATACTTGTTGCCCCTGGAATACTCACATACTTGTTGCCCCTGGAATACTCACATACTTGTTGCCCCTGAAAATACTCCCATGCTTGTTGCCCCTGGAATACTCTTATACTTGTTGCCCCTGGAATACTCACATACTTGTTGCCCCTGGAATACTCACATACTTGTTGCCCCTGGAATACTCACATACTTGTTGCCCCTGGAAATACTCCCATACTTGTTGCCCCTGGAATACTCTTATACTTGTTGCCCCTGGAATACTCACATACTTGTTGCCCCTGGAATACTCTTATACTTGTTGCCCCTGGAATACTCTTATACTTGTTGCCCCTGGAATACTCTTATACTTGTTGCCCCTGGAATACTCTTATACTTCAGGGATGATAAAATTCCGGATTAATCCGGAATTCCGGATTTAAGGCCTCACGAATCGATTTTGAGATTAATGTAAATCCGTTGAGTTTTTTTCTAGGGGGGAGTGGTACAGGGAGCGATTTGAGCTCAGTTCGAACAATATGGGTACGAAAGGTGAGTTTTCCGGAAGTGTAAAGCCGGAAATAAACGAACCTATTTACGTCTTTGCAATCGAGCTATATGATTGGTTAAGAGAACATCCGGTGATTACGGAAATTACCGATGGGACCTGCCCTGCGTTCAGTAAAGATGTTTGCGGCGAACGTTTGCTGTTTGGTTTCCCGCTTAACTTTTATGCGCTGCGTTGCAACAGGGATACAAAACAGAACGTTTGCGAGCGTTTTGTAAACGCTCGCCTTACTGAACGCACTGCAGAAGACAGTATCCGGATATGACAGACGACGAAGACGAATAAACGGGTATTTGAAAATTGGGAAAAAAACGACCACCACCAACTTCTAAAAACATCGATTCGTCGATTTCAAGGGTATATTTGCCATTTATTTTTAAGAGAAATTCCCGAAACGTTTCTTTTTAAGTTAATAGAAAGTGATCAAACTGAGAATGAATTTTGCGCATGTAGCATTATTTCGGACATCCCGATTCGGATTGTGTCATAATAATCGATTTTTATTTTACAAATTTTATTTGGCCGATGGAAGTTTACGCTGTAAACCGTTTCTTTATTATTCTCATAATGTTTGAAGCATTGTTCTCAATAAGAAGTGGCTGTTGACCTCTATGGTTCAAATGAAAATTGGTTTGGTTTAAATTTAAAAAAAAATGAATAAATATTTTGTAGTAGTAATATATATTACGTAGATGCTTATTTTATATTTGAGACAGTTCAACAAAACTTCTTGAGGACCCAGTTTGAGTGAGATTTAAATTCTATAGTTGTAATTTGTATTTCCAGGTATGTTGATGGTTACAAAAGTCAGGGATGAACAGACAACTCAGCCAGTGCATCCAGTTGTTCCTGTCAATGACTGACAATTCAATCCAGAGGCCATGATACTTGGATTTATGGCTGAACATGCTCCCTGGCACCACAGTAGTGTATCTTACTTAAGACACTTGCCAAAGATACAAAAGCTCTCAGTGAATTAAAACTTCAAAGGTGTACAGCATCATACAAGATGACTTATGGAGTGGCTAGCCATTTCAATGATGAACATGTGGAGGAGTTAATGGATCTCGGTTTTGTTTCAACTAAGACACGTCAACAAACACAAACAATGAGAATACTGTTGCAGCTTTTTTTCTGCTATAGAAAAAGAAATAGTGTTGAGACATTTGGCCTCCTTAAAAATCAAAAGGGCTGATTCTGAATCAATTTTCATGGAATTTGAAAGCCTGTTTGAGAGACTTCAACTGCCGTGGGACAATCTAGTTTGTGTGCTACTGGACTCATGTAACACCATGAGGGGAAAAAATCTGGCTTGGGGACCAGAATATGTCAAAGTCCACCATGTCCACAACGGCTACGCTGCCAAAGCATTTAAGTCCCGTTTGGATATTACTTGGAATAATATATATATTAATTAATAACATTATATTCCCATCAAATGTGCAAAAAATGGAATAAATACTCTTATGATACATAAAAATTGAAGAAATAAAACTTTTACAATAAACATTTGCAAGCATGATAATTGATATGTTGTTCATTATTATAAATCAAACATCCCACAGTGTAGACTGTTCATACACAGGCATTTGATCATAGCCAGTTGAGTTTTATGGGAAGTGGACAACTGAACCAAAATGTCAGGTACATGTCTAATGCCTGTGACTTCAGGTAAAAAAAAAGTAAATTTAACTTTGTTTAAAGACAAAGGTGTTAAACTTCACTGCTAAGATACCTATTAATTGTTCTGATTGTGGATGTCTCGTGTTGAACATAATTATATCTACCAAACCGAAAGGTGTACTCCTTGAACACTATTCTAAGGCAAAAAAAAGGGTATTAGAATCCCTGAAATACGGAAAGCTTCGGGGGGCTTCGCCCCCCTTGTCCCCCACCAGGGCTTTGCCCTGGACCCATCGGGGGCCTTAAGCAGCCCCCCTGAACCCCACGCAGACATTTTCAGGATTGGCAACTTGGCTCTGTTATCATCCCTGTATACTTGTTGCCCCTGGAAATACTCCCATACTTGTTGCCCCTGGAATACTCTTATACTTGTTGCCCCTGGAATACTCACATACTTGTTGCCCCTGGAATACTCTTATACTTGTTGCCCCTGGAATACTCACATACTTGTTGCCCCTGGAATACTCACATACTTGTTGCCCCAGGAATACTCCCATGCTTGTTGCCCCAGGAATACTCCCATGCTTGTTGCCCCTGGAATTCTCTCATACTTGTTGCCCCTGGAATACTCCCATACTTGTTGCCCTGGAATACTCCCATGCTTGTTGCCCCTGGAATACTCTTATACTTGTTGCCCCTGGAATACTCACATACTTGTTGCCCCAGGAATACTCACATACTTGTTGCCCCTGGAATACTCACATACTTGTTGCCCCTGGAATACTCCTATACTTGTTGCCCCTGGAATACTCCTATACTTGTTGCCCCTGGAAATACTCCCATGCTTGTTGCCCCTGGAATACTCACATACTTGTTGCCCCTGGAATACTCACATACTTGTTGCCCCTGGAATACTCACATACTTGTTGCCCCTGAAAATACTCCCATGCTTGTTGCCCCTGGAATACTCTTATACTTGTTGCCCCTGGAATACTCACATACTTGTTGCCCCTGGAATACTCACATACTTGTTGCCCCTGGAATACTCACATACTTGTTGCCCCTGGAAATACTCCCATACTTGTTGCCCCTGGAATACTCTTATACTTGTTGCCCCTGGAATACTCACATACTTGTTGCCCCTGGAATACTCTTATACTTGTTGCCCCTGGAATACTCTTATACTTGTTGCCCCTGGAATACTCTTATACTTGTTGCCCCTGGAATACTCTTATACTTGTTGCCCCTGGAAATACTCCCATACTTGTTGCCCCTGGAATACTCTTATACTTGTTGCCCCTGGAATACTCACATACTTGTTGCCCCTGGAATACTCTTATACTTGTTGCCCCTGGAATACTCACATACTTGTTGCCCCTGGAATACTCACATACTTGTTGCCCCAGGAATACTCCCATGCTTGTTGCCCCAGGAATACTCCCATGCTTGTTGCCCCTGGAATTCTCTCATACTTGTTGCCCCTGGAATACTCCCATGCTTGTTGCCCCTGGAATTCTCTCATACTTGTTGCCCCTGGAATACTCACATACTTGTTGCCCCAGGAATACTCACATACTTGTTGCCCCTGGAATACTCACATACTTGTTGCCCCTGGAATACTCCTATACTTGTTGCCCCTGGAATACTCCTATACTTGTTGCCCCTGGAAATACTCCCATGCTTGTTGCCCCTGGAATACTCACATACTTGTTGCCCCTGGAATACTCACATACTTGTTGCCCCTGGAATACTCACATACTTGTTGCCCCTGAAAATACTCCCATGCTTGTTGCCCCTGGAATACTCTTATACTTGTTGCCCCTGGAATACTCACATACTTGTTGCCCCTGGAATACTCACATACTTGTTGCCCCTGGAATACTCTTATACTTGTTGCCCCTGGAATACTCACATACTTGTTGCCCCTGGAATACTCACATACTTGTTGCCCCTGAAAATACTCCCATGCTTGTTGCCCCTGGAATACTCTTATACTTGTTGCCCCTGGAATACTCACATACTTGTTGCCCCTGGAATACTCACATACTTGTTGCCCCTGGAATACTCACATACTTGTTGCCCCTGGAATACTCTTATACTTGTTGCCCCTGGAATACTCTTATACTTGTTGCCCCTGGAATACTCACATACTTGTTGCCCCTGGAATACTCACATACTTGTTGCGCCTGGAACACTCACATACTTGTTGCCCCTGGAATACTCACATACTTGTTGCCCCTGAAAATACTCCCATGCTTGTTGCCCCTGGAATACTCTCATACTTGTTGCCCCTGGAATACTCTCATACTTGTTGCCCCTAGAACACTCTCATACTTAGAGGGATCAAGGCAAGAAGATTAAGATCAATTCACAAAGGCCTAGTTTAATCCCCCCCCCCCCCCCCAAAAAAAAAAAAAATTATGGGTATTGTACACAACCTCTGTGTTTTGATCTTAATCTAATTGCCTAATAGTCTTATCAGATCTCCGTTCTGAATATTCCGCTGTGCAGTTTTGGAGGTTTTATTATGGAAATGGACCCTAAATGACCCTGAGACAATAAACAAATAAACTGTAAATTGGCCCTACTGTGACATCAGTGCAATTAACAGGAGATGCACAGCAGGGGATTGTCATGCCAAACATTCCTTAAACTTGGCCTTTAAGGAAAAAAAAGACCAATAGCTATACAACAATTAATCATTTTTACGCTTAAAAATCGACTTTGGTCCAAAAATCATGTGATGCGTCACAATAAAACAATGTGTTTTTACAAAAATTGAATTTATCATCGCTTATTTCTTGATGTTTCATCTTACAGACAAAGGAAAGCGACAGACTGACCTGCAGACAGCGAAGGCGTTCGTCGGCACTTGCCCAGATATGTGTCCAGAAAAAGAGAGATATGATCGTGAAGATAAACGATGCCTGAGTGTGTTTGAGATTATACCGGGTACAGAGAACATTGTAAGTTTTGTCTTAATTTTGTACTGTGTTTTTAGTTGTTATGATGGGGATGATAGGTGAATGTCCCTCGTCAGTCGTACGTTGTTACCATTTTTCCTTTAAATAACTTCTGCTTGTTTGCCACTAGGCCAATAATAGCCAATTTTCACAGGAATGTTTATAATGGATGGTCCAAAAATAAAATAGTTCCATGTAGAACTCGGCTTGCCGTGGCAACCAAAATTAAAAAATTTCTACTCAGAAACCGTTTGGCAGATTGAAAAATAATTATACAGAAATGTTCCTAAGATGGATCTTAATTAATCCCTTCAAGCCTCAGGGAGCAGGGCTATATGACTTTATGTGAAACTCTTTTCCTCAGAAACCACTGGCCAGATTTTAAAATTTTATACTGTTCCCTTTCGAAGGTATTAGTGCAGAGGTGTTCTTATGCAAACTCATGTGAGCATAAAGAGCCATCTTTGCAGTCTTGTTTGAAATAATTATACTTATGATGCATTTTTATTGAACTCGAAGAAATTGGAAGGACTTGAAAAAATGTCTATCCTCAGCAATTATTTTTAATGGTTTATGTTTTGATTGAATAAGTTTAATCTATATAATTCTTGCAAATCACTTCTTAGGCTTAATTATACCTAATAATACACTGCACCCTTCCTTGTGGCTCCAAACTAAGATAGGTTATTTATAGATAATGTTGCAGTATTAATTCATTAGCATTTAACATTTGCTGGTCAGACAAAGTATTTTTTCTACTCTCATTTAGTGTATATATATATCTTGATTACTGATGACTCCTCTAATACAGTACATTTTTAGATTTTAAAAATAAATATGGTATTGCCATACTCTTGGTGTTGCCATTGTTAAAAAAACTAAGGCTTAGTTTCAAAAAGCCTTTCAATCTATTCAAATGAAACTTGGTACATTCGCTTCCAGAGATGTTATGCTCATGTAAAGCAAGGGGCATTACTCTAGCTTTAATATTTATTTAGATATACTCCTTGGTTTACTGAAGAACAAAAAACTAAAAAAAGACATTGGCAGTCGCTCAGCAGCATTCTTATTACATTTTTTGGTCCTCTTAAAAACAAACGAACATCTATACAAAATATTTTCAAAAGAATTTAAGTTAAATAAAACTGTCATTTTAAATGGATTGTTTTTCTTAAAATCATTTTAGCCCGGGAAGAACCCACAGGTTGACCACTCCAAGGCTGTGAAGGAGTTTGTGAGGTCCTCCCCTGATCAGGTAATTGTTTTATGTGTATTGAACAGATTTCAGAATTCCTTTTGTATTTGACATTACGGGTTGACCCTTTCATCTTGAATTTCTGTAAGTTTTTCTGACAGGATTAACCATTACGTAATAAGTGAAGATTCTGTCAGCTAAAGTTCCCATGTTGTTGTTGATAGTTATTATGTTGTGTGTACAACATTGTTGATGATAGTTATGTTGTCCATGATAGTTACCATGTTGTGGAAAATAACTATTATGCTGTGGAAGGTATATGATAACCATACTTTGGATGATAGTTATTATGTTTTAGAGTTCAGTAAGGAATGGCTGCAGTCTAAATTGGACAGTTAAAATGCCAATCAGCTGGTTCAAATTTTGAAAAATAAGTGAATTTAAAGTAGCATAAGTAGTACCTGGTTTCTTTTTTAATTAACTTTACTGTTTTAGAGGGTTCAGCCGAAACTTATTGAATGCTGTAATTGTATTTATTATTCCTGTAGGATGAGCCCTTGCCACAGGACTTGCGCCCGATACCAGTGTTGGAGTCTACCATGATTTACCTGCTATCTGAGATTGCCAATCATGGCCAGGATGGCAGATGGGGAGACTGGTTTGATTTCCTCTGGAACAGAACAAGGGGAGTCAGGAAGGTACTGTACCATTATCTCATTTAATTGTATTATAAATATGACAGACAATGTTAGGTATAGTGTTTTATTGAAGTCACACTTGGTTTCAACTGCCAAATATTTAAAGTTAGTATGTTCTTATTATCATATTAGTTTAAATCAAAACACAAAAAATATTTCACATTCTTAAGTTTATTTCTATGAAGGGATTAGGATGACCATTCCAGTTTCCATAAGAGGCCAGACAGGTGTTTCTTAAAAAGAACAGGGTCAGCACCATATCTCAAGTAAAATTCAATTCATTTGATAAAAATGAAAGAAAAAAATATCTTAAGAACTTGTAATACTAGTATTTGGGTCATCAGCATTAACACCTTATATATTTCAGGACATCATTCAACAGCAGCTCAATGATGCGCATGCTGCAAGCCTGATTGAAAAGTGTGCCAGATTTCACATCTACTGCTCGGAGCGCCTTTGTGAAGAAGACATGCACTCATTTGATGCCAAGATCAACAATGAGAACTTGACAAAATGTCTTCAGACACTGAAAGAGTTTTACGCCGATTTGGAGACAAAGCAGAATTACCATTGTGAGAATGAAGCGGAATTTAGAGCGTATACGGTACTCATGAATCTGAATGAAGGAGACACTTTGAGGTATGGTCATGGTATGATAATTGCAAGCTGAGGTTTTCCAGTTCCCATGGACACAATAGTACATTGTTCTTTCTAAGTTCCGAATTGTCTTCACAGACTAGCCTGATCCTTTAATTTGAGAATTTCAAAAAAAAACAAAAAACTGCTTCAAAATAAAATTCAATAAATACTTCAATAAATATAACGTTGTGTTGTTTATTTTTCAGGGAAGTACAAAACTTAAGGTCTGAGATACGGACGTCAGTTTCTGTGAAGTTTGCACTTCAAGCTTTCTTTGCACTGAACAACAACAACTACATCAAGTTTTTCCGCCTCGTGAAAAAAGCATCATACGGAAATGCATGCATCCTGCACCGATATTTCACTCAAGTGCGAAACAAGGCCTTGACCTTAATGATGCGAGGATTCAGCATGGGATCCAAATCAGCTCAGGTATGAGGAAATATCATGTTTATGATTAAATTTATTGCAACTTAAGCTATTCTTCTTCTTTTCTCCCCACAAAAAAAAATATTAAAAAGTATTATTTCCACAATGACATTATTCATTTGTGTAAAAGTTCAGTAAGTCAGGTGATAATTAGTGTCGTCTTCTGGTGCTAAGGATGAGCTGTCTGTTTTACTCATTTCTTAATTTCTGTGTTTGTGTTTGTCACAGTATTCCACGTTCTTCTTAACAGTGGTTGAAAATAGAATTAGCTCATGAGCCTGGCAATGGTTAAAATGCTTACGGGGCTTGCTCAAATTCTTATTTTATATCACAGGGCTTGTTGAAAAATATAAATGTCAAGCCCTATGGTAAGAATTGTAACTTGTTCATTTAAAAGTCTAATTTCAATGACTGTTTTAACTGAAAGTATTCAGAAAACTTTGTAATATATAATGCTGCAAAAAAAACTGCTATATCTATATAAAATATCAATTGAGTTAATTTACAGCTGCATTAGCAAAATATCATTGAAAGTTCTGATTAATTAATTTGTTTTAAAACCACAAACAATCGTATTGTTTTAGGTTCCATTCCATGACCTTATCCGCATGCTAGCTTTTGAAGATGAAGACGAAGCTGCCACGTTTTGCCAGCACTACGGATTTCAAGTGACGGGAACCGACGTGATTCTTGATCGCTCAGAGTATATCGACCCAGAGAGCGCATGGCCACCGAGACGCTCACGATTGATTGAGTTGAAGTGTACAGTAACCCCTGGGGAGGTATGATATCAGTAACATTTATGTTTAGTCCATACAAAATGGTCTTGACTTTTAGATACTAATAAATTAAAATAAATATATTGGTAATATTTGATTTGGATGGCTTATAAATAATTCCATACATGCTTTTCTTGTCTCGGGTGTATTTTTTTCATTTTTTAAGATTTTAATATTCAGTAATAAAAATATTGGTAGTGTTATTTGGTTATTAGTTACCAAACATAATATCAATACAGTCACAACGCTTTCAATTCAAAGAACATATTTTGAGCATTTTGTGTATAATTCTGTCAAGGCTTCTGGCTTGTTTGGAAGTAAAATAAGTAAAATTTAATTCCAATCTCACAGCTGCATAGATTGTGATAAACATTTACAATTAGAAGCTTTCATTTAAAATTTTATTCATATTTGTTGAGCAGTTATCTTTATCCTCTGTATCTTTTCCTTCCAGTTTATGAATGGAGGACCATTCGGCTCTGTCCTGCATCTTCAGCCCACAAGCAGCTTTGATGATAGTGGAAGATTCCACAGTAGGGTCGACTTGCCCAAGAAAGGTGGTACAATGTTCTGTGTTGATTTACTATACTGGTTTATATGAAGGGCAGTCAAACAAAGATGTTTATTGATGTAAATATTTTTGTCAAAAAAGTAGCCAAAGATGATGACGTCTCACTTCCATTGTCAATAAAAATACATGCTGAAGGTTGTGATGTCCCTTTCTGAAGTGGTATGAATAGGCTATGTTGTACTCGATTTTTAAATTTCAGATTGCTGAATAATTTTAAGTTTTTAAATTTAAGTTTGTTTCATGCTGGCCATTTGCATTAGAAATAGTATAGAGTTTCTACACATGGCTATAAATGGTTTTCTAAACACAGGTTCTAAGCCCCTCAACTCTGCTCTCACCCTAAATACCATGTTATCAAACCCAATTTATATTAAGATTGGGTCTTTTTTTCTGTTATCATCCCTTGGGTTTTAGCTAGAGTGAAATGGAAAGGTATTGCACCCTATCCTTTCTTGCTAGCAACTTTGTGCCCTCTGGGAGATCAGCATTAGCACCCTTCTGCCGTCGTAAAATGAAATGCTTATGATAACAAAATATTTCCTTTCTTTTGGTAAAACTATATTAGTATACATACATACTCATCCTGACTTTTTTGCAATCTTTTACCCTTAGCACACTGTCCCTTTTCTGCAGCACCCTGTCCTTTAAATTCCTAGCTAATACCTATCCGCCTTGTGCACTTAACATGACCTTGACCTTTTACTACAGCTTGATGAAAGTGGTTTTGTGACCTTGAAGTTTTGTGACCTTAAAGATGGTCCAACATATATAGTATGTTAGTTGACTGCAATACTTTATATCAATACTGGGCACATGTAAGTTTCAAAATGATAGAAAAGTATTTCTTTCATGCTTTACGATGAAATATGGGGTTTTAACAGTGAAATAACAACAGTGAAAATATCAATTTGATATTTTCACTGCAAAATAAGGAGTGAAAATATCAATTTTCAGAACTACTTTTAAAATCCTTTGTTGTTACATGTACTTGCCTTGGTCAAAACAGAACACTGGACTTCAGTAAATTATGTCAAAACATGTTAAAAAAAATAAAGAAATATTTTATAAATTTAAATAAATATGTAATTGGAAATTAACAACTTACCGTTTATTACCGGTTATCCCGTTTATCAAACATTTTACTGATATTTGAAGCTGAATGTTCGAACATTTGCTTTCATTCCAAACAAATTACAGACAAAAACAACTGTTCGAACATAAATAAAATTTTATAGCATCGTTCAAATGTATTTTGAACTGTTAACCGTTGTAGTACGTAAAATGAGCTTCCTGGAGAATTCACACAACAATTTACAGATAGATGCGATATTTTTTACCCCACCCACATCTCAAAATGTGTCAACAAACTAGCGTGGCATTTACTCTTCTGGAAAACAAACATTTTATAGCGAAACAGACTGGTCTCTGACAGTAAAATGACTGAATATTAACTTACTATAAAAACACGTGTATATGCAGTCTTAAACTAAGAAGAATGGTTAAAATCCAATGAGTATCAACATTTGTTTTGCTAACACATTTGACCTTCCAAATTTTCATTCTATAAATAGCGGCGTAGTAATTTGGTTAAAATAAAAAGTGTTTTCATATTTTTTGGAACCTTTTTTGCACTAATAATACTTCATTTTTTACTGTCCATAAAGCTTTGCAATAAAAAACGAGCGAATATTAAGCTATAAGAATGAATAGCAGAGAACTATTTCTCAGCAAACCGAAAGTAGAAAAGTTGACTGCTATAATTATGCATGAGGGGCGCCCCACGGGTAGCGGTGTAAAGCCCACCCTTTTCAAAAAAGGGGGTAATTCAGAAATAAATAAAAAAACAAATAAAACTCCGAAAATAAGCATAAAAGAAACAGAAAATTTGTTAATTTCAGTGTAATTAAGATCGTATCTTATTTCACTCGTGATCATAAAAAAACTACATTTTCACTCGTGGCTTCGCCACTCGTGAAAATATGTTTTTCTATGACACTCGTGAAATAAAATACGATCTTACACTGAAATAAACAAATATCCTCTATATATATATTTTTCTGTCATAAATTTTCAAGGTCATGAGACACACCCTAAACAACCAGTGGCAAGTGAAGCTCCAAGGTCAGTAGAGCCTGTTGCCAAAGAAATACCCCAACAACTTCATCAACACCATCAACAACAGCAGCAGCAGCAGCAAGAACCTGTTGAAGATGTAAGGCCGTTGTTGAAGAGAGTTCCTCCAGAGGTTGGTTTTATTTGCTAAAATATTTTCTTGGAATAATTTTTTTTCAAAGCTTTGGTTACTCTTTATATAAATTTAGGGTATTAATGTAAAGACAAGGGTCCCTAATCACTTATGCCTGAGCCTCAAATTCAGACTCCTGATGTTAGTTAAAACGGGCCCAGATCCCATGATTAAAACTAAAATTATAGGCTAGTTGTTATATTGATACATTAATTATGCTTATCATTTTGATTATGTACCTCAAAATTAGTATTCAAAATGCTCAATATACTGTCTTACTTGTCAACAGGTATCTTCAGCACTTTTAGAGCTATTTGGCCTATTGTTGTGAATGTTGTTAAACTTCACAATGTTGTTAATGTCATTTAGTCATTTACCTTAATTTTCAAATCTGTATTGCTCTGGAAGTTGAATGAATACACTTGTGATCTCAGGTGTTCTTACTGACATTTAAGATGACTGTTTCAGCTGAACTTGTTTTATTTAAATATGTTAGCACATCATCAAATAGTTAAAAAGTTAACAGCCATATTGTTTATAACATTGTTAACTTGAACAAAGTTCTTAAAAATCGGCTCATTGTTTTCTAATCTTTGATTTAATAGAAATA
The DNA here is from genome assembly GCF_026914265.1 of Mya arenaria. Taxonomy (NCBI): domain Eukaryota; kingdom Metazoa; phylum Mollusca; class Bivalvia; order Myida; family Myidae; genus Mya; species Mya arenaria. The sequence goes on along the minus strand of NC_069135.1, from coordinate 19,779,043 downwards.
ATCAATAAAACAATCAAAGCAAAGGAACGTCCTTAGGTCCAAAAGTGCGCGATGCGACTCAAATGATCCATATGGAATATACATGTCTATCAAATAAGGTCATATCAATTTGTTTTCCAGTTTATCAAGGACTGCGCCAAGGTATTGTTCTGGGAAGTGATTGATGAGATGGTGCGGGGGATCGGTGAAGACTCCATGGTAGATGTGAATAACCGGCTGCACATTGCTGAAGATATATGTGCTACCACTACAGACACTGTTGTCAGCGAAGAAGTCAAGTAAGTGATGTCCTTGGTGTTCCTACAAATAAGTTATATACCAAACTGATCATTTATATAATGATTTGGGAATATTTTATGGTTGGCAAGCACATGATTGTTGACTTCTTTAAACAGAATGCAGAATAAATAAAAATGGAGAATTTTTAGAGGTTATAAGATTATTTATAATCATTTGTATTTACCGTATATATTGTCTTTAAAGTATTAAACCAAAAGCTTTTGAATTAAATATATTCTGTCCCTTTGAGTTAGAAATTGCTTAGCATAACAGTCAACAGGGTAATTGTACCCTCACAGGACCGACTCTGAAGGTTCTTGAATTGGTTATTTTTAGTTTCATTTCGAACTCTTTCATTTTCAATTCCCCAAAATACATTATATGTTTCCTTATTCCAGAATAGTCTCAGAAAATGTGTTAGGTGATGTTGAGAATGAGTTAAGGAAAGCGTTAAACAAGGAAAAATTTAAGTTGTTATAATGTTTGCAGATTATGTTATGTAAGACCTTGTTGACTAATAGGTCAGATTTCGGAATTTCATTATGTATTTTGTAGTTTACAGGGACCTCTCGGAAGATGTGTAAGGGGAGGCTGAGGTTGAGTTAAGGTGATTTTTACAGAAGGAAAATATAGAGTTTGCAGATAAAGTAATAAATGACCTTGTTTGTCAGCTCTCTGAACCTCATTTTGTATTTTGGTGAATTCCAGGGCTCTCTCAGAAGATGTGTTAGGGGAGGCTGAGGATGAGTTAAGGAAAGCTTTACAGAAGCAACTACAAGAGAGGAAAGATAGAGTGGCTGTCATGCTTGCAGACGATGTTATATATGACCTTGTAGATCAAGAGGTTTTGAACCTGGCCACCATTGAAATTAGGTTTGAAAGTTATGCTTTCTATGTTAATGGTCTTAAGCATTACTTCTAGAACATATTATACCTCAATTTCTCTATATTATGTTATAAATGTGATTTTGTGGAATTCTTCAAACAATGTTTGTTAAGGCTGAGGGAAACATTTCTGATGATGTTATTGGGAAATAAATGATATATATCGGTAATTGGGATTGCATTTGACATTTGCTGAAAGCTGTTCAAAGTACCTATAATTTATGTTCCCAGAGAGTTATGTTTGTATATATTTAAAAAATCGATGGTAAACAAGTTTTTGACTATTTGTTTCAGAGATGTAAAGGCCCAGCTGCGGAAAGAGTCTATTGAAAGAGTGACTGTTGACATTAGCCAGCAGATGGTTGCTCAGGTTGTGTCAGATATGATTGAGGAGGTGGCAGAAGATGTGTTTGAATCAGATGTAAGACAGCGTATAAAGCAACTGGCTGAGTTTGAAGGTAAATGGAATTTGTTTTTGTAAAATATTATATTTTATATTCATCAAGCATTACAATAACTACACTGTTCTTTAAATAGATTTATCACCTGTAGTATTTTCGTCCTGCAAGATGTTTTTAAAATTAAAAATTCGGCTTTTTAATTGGAAAATAAAAATCTTGCTGGTCTAAAACTCTAGGGGTCATTACTATATTCAAAGAACAGTGTAGTTATTGTAGTCACAACGGTATAAAGAATTAGTTCAATACATTCTGGAAGTTCGATCATACAGAAGGGCAAAATACACTTAAAGTATTAAAAGAGCAGTTTAAGTCTGAGACTGTTCAAAAGGTGGTTTCCTTGTAAAAGTTTGAAAAGCTCAATTATTTTTGTTCTTTATACACGATTTCCAATAATATCTGTCAAATAATTAGTTAAGACTGCGGAAGTGCTCAAGAAGGAAAAGCTGGGCTATGCATACCTGACACTTTTTACATCACCAGTAATGAAATATCAAGATAAATGGTTGACTATATAACTTTCAATGAACTTCATTTGTTTACTTTTGTAAATGATCACATTCCAGAGCTTATTAAGCTAAGTCGTGCTGGAAGATTCTTGCAGAGATGGAAGAAAGAATACAAGGCTGTGACCAAACTGAAACGAGCAATGGAGGAGTTTCCTTGTGCTCCTAACATGCAGGGCTACTCAGAACAGGTCAGTTAATATAGATCATTAACAATTGAGGCTTCTGACAAGTTACAAGAAAATTTATTTCACATCGGATATATACATAAAGCTCGCAGAGCTATTTTCCGACTATGTGCTTCTCTGGTTTAGAGTCTTTTAGTCATTAACAGGCTGTTTGGCAATTAAAAATTACTATTGGGCTTGTTTGTGTGGTTTCCATTGTATTCTTTTTATAGAAATGCGACAACTGGTCCCAATTTCTCGAAACTTATTAAGCTTGGGTAATTTATTTCAATTAGCTAAAATACTTAGCTTGATTTATGGAAAATAGTTTATTAAAATTTTCAATAAGATAATTACAATTTTAAGTATGTCAACAAAAAAAGTGAGCTCAACTTAGTTGTATTATATTGATCTAAAGTAGTTTTTAGAAATCAGGCCCTGGAACTCAACTCGTAACCCTTATGTTGACCTCAACCTATTGGTATCTGGAATTGAGACTGATATGTAATATTGGTAATACAGCCTTGTTTTTTTTCCTGCCATTTTGAGGGTTGTTAGCCCCAATCTCAAATGAATTGTAGGGTTCTGGGTCATCAGAAATCTGCTTACATATTAGTGATATTCCGATGAGCCATTATAATCGAAAATTGATTAGTTTGTCCTGAAATTTGCGGCACTTGATTGTATTTGCTCATAATTGATCATTTAACCCTCTTGTTATTTGCGTTTGGTAAATTTCCGCCAATTTTCTCCTTCTAGTTCATTTATACATTTGGAAGTGTTCAGTTGTTATTGTTAACAGAATGGCCCTACTGCAAAAACAACACTAAATAACTTCAAACATACACATAACATAAGCATAGTTAAGGATTATGAGTTATTATACAAGAATAAAACTAAAATTTAGGTATTATCACAAACCGATTGTACAATCGATAATCGGTTACTTAAAGGCAAACGATTATCGATAGTCAAACTGGAACCGATTCCCAACACTACTACATATTTTCAGGTCCGAGGCCTTATTGCTGTAGATGACCCAAAGGTTGCTAACAGGCAGTTCTATGTGAACCAAAAAGCAAAGCTGACCATTAACTCTGCTGTTGAGATTGAGAAACAGAGAGAGCAGGCTATGACCCAGGTTTTGGTGCATTCACTGTATCGGAGACTTCTGCAGAATAACGCCTGGCAACCTCTTGATCTGCCACGAATTGTGGGGAAAATCCTGGCTAGGAAAACCCCGTTTAAACCAGGTTTGGTTTTGGTTTACTGGTAACCATTTTTAGCTCCACTGGCCGAAGGCCATGGAGCTTATGTCGTCACAGATTGTCCGTCGTGAGTGCGTGCGTGCGTGCGTAAACTTTTACTTTAAACGACATCTCCTCTGAAACTGATAAGCGGATTTTGACAAAACTTCACAGGAATGTTCCTTTGGTGGTCCTTTACCAAAATTGCTCAAATGGTTCCGGTCCATTGCACAATATGGCCGCCAGAGCTAAAAATAGCAAAATCTTTAAACAACATCTCCTCTGAAACGGTTCGGCAGATTTTGATGAAACTTGACAGTAATGTTCCTTGGGTGGTCCTTTATTAAAATTGCTCAAATGGTTCTGGTCCATTGCACAATATGGCCGCCACAGCTAAAATAGCAAAATCTTTAAACGACATCTCCTCTGAAACGGATAGGCAGATTTTGATGAAACTTGACAGAATTGTTCCTTGGGTGGTCCTTAACCAAAATTGCTCAAATGGTTCCGGTCCGCTGCACAACATGGCTGCCAGGGCAAAAAAATAGAAAAACCTTTAAAGAACATCTTCTCAGAAACCGATGATCAGATTTTGATGAAACTTAATAGAAATGTTCCTTGGATGGTCCTTTATCAAATTTGCTTCAATGGTTTCGGTCCACTGCACAAGATGGCCCCCAGAGGTAAAAATAGAAAAACCTTATAAACGACTTCTCCTCAGAAACCGATGATCAGATTTTGATGAAACTTGACAGAAATGTTCCTTGGGTGGTCATTAACCAAAATTTGTTAAATGGTTCCAGTCCACTGCACACCATGGCTGCCAGAGCTAAAAAATAAAAAAAACTTTATACGCCTTGTCGTCGAAACCGATGAACTTTTTTCGATAAAACTTGACAGAAATGTTTGTTTGGTGCTCCTTTACTCAAATTGCCCAAATCATTTCGGTCCACTGCACAACATGGCAGCCAGAGCTATTAAAGTAAAAATTTTTTTAAATAACTTCTCCTCAAAAATTGATGATTGTATTTCTATGAAACTTGACGAAAATGTTCGTTAGGTGGTCTTTGCTTGAACCTTTTGGCCATTGGAGCACAGGCACTGATGTGCCTCTTGTTTAATTTAATAAAATAATAAATTTCAATGCACATATGATAGCAAGTAGACACATTATTACGTGATAAAAGATATTATCCCTTATTATTTGTTTAAAATAGCAAGAAAACATGCTACTAGCGTTAAGCAATTAAAGTTCACATTTACAGAATTGAGAAGTAAGCAAAAATGTTTTTTCACTTGAGGGGTGGTTTTTTATGTTCATATATGTTTTTGTATCAACAACAACTAATTTACTGTGACTTTGGAATGATAATGATAAAACACTAGTGATTCATGAACCCCACTATTCTAGGATTGTTTGTTGACCATTACCTTCAGTGATTAGTTTCCAGCAAACATAAACTGCCAAAGTTAAGCGGTTATATGTAAATGCATCACTGTGCAAATTCTTGATCAAGCAATTATGAAAGAAAAAAACCCCCAGATTTTTTATACATTACATTCTAATATTTCTAAATTTAATCTAGGAGATAGAAAGTCACGGTCCATCTTCTGGAAGCTGTTGCTGTGTTGTCCAGACGTTGAAACAAGCACCACCTCTTCTTCAGTTGACATGGCAACGAAACACCTGTGCAAATGGCTTATTAGTAAATGCAGCAAAGGAATGCCTCCCGCAGATCATAGCAGCATAAAGGTGATTGTAATACTGATATTTAATAATTTCGAAATATTATTCTTCATTAACTTAGATATGTGTAACAGACTACTCAAACTTCTATTACATTTGGTGGGTATCACACCGACGACCACTGGCACTATAGGCTTGTACTCTACCATGGGGCTATAAAAGCTAGCTCAATAGCGAGACAGTATAATTGACACTAGCCATTGTTAAATACTTCCTAGTTAATTATATTGTAGTATGAGTTGACCTGTTTAGAATATCCCTTTATGTCAATCTTCTAGGGCTGGTTTCAGATTGCTCCGAGATATTCTGCAGAGTGAAATGTCTTGAAAGAAAATTGAGATATCATTGCTGCTCCTTACAGGTTAATTTCGGGCTTAAATTTGCATACTGTAATACATTTCTGACTTCTTTCAGGGAAATGTGATCAGATTTTATTCTGTAATACATTTCTAACCTACTTCAGGGAAATGTGATCAGTTTGCATACTGTAATACAGTAAAACTGTGATCGCTCGAGGTCGCCAGGGACTGAGCCAAAACCTCGAGGGAACCGATGTTTCGAACGACCCGATTTTCAATTTTCCAGTTTTTCAGTGTATTTTAAGTTTGAAGTCGTCAAACAGACTGTTTACTTAGACACCGATTATGTGTTGCGTTGTGGAAATGGCTAATATGTTCAAATGTTGACGTAAACTAAATGTAAAACGCAAAAGAAAAAATAATAAATAGAAATGTTTATTTTAACAAAACAGCACATTTTCGTAACAACCAATATTTGAATGACAGTACATATTGTGGCATTAGTCAGATTTAAGTTTCGCAAAATCACCGATTGTTGATTGGCGCATCTTGTTGGTTTTGCGAAACTGTTCAATCCTAAAATGAAGTGACAGCGTACAGAGCGTCTGAAGATCACGGTCAGCATCGGCAGTGAATTCAAAGAACCTTCTGACCACATCTAAAGCGTTAACTTCTCGTTATTAACTTCTCATAATTATTATCTCAAATGCCCATATCAACTAATATTGGTCATGCGTTAACAGTGAAAAACGGTTTTTCACACCTTATCAAATTGCCTTTCAACATTACTGTCATTGCAATTTTAACGCCTAGCAATTGTTTGTTTATTTTGGAACACGGGTTTGGGAAACAAGTGTGAAATTATGTCCTCAAGGGAGCCATAAGGTTTTGTGCACGATTTGTGTACTTGGGACCGAGGATATTGCTCGACTGCTCGACATAATTTGGTTTCGAGGCAGCATGGGTATATTTTATATGAAAATAGAAGGAAAAAAGTTTGGGACCAAGCTCCGACCTCGAAGGAACGCCGGTTCTCGAACGACCGCTTGTTTGAGGGAACGCAGTTTCACTGTACATTTCTGACCTACTTCAGGGAAATGTGATCAGTTTGCATACTGTAATACATTTCTGACCTACTTCAGGGAAATGTGATCAGTTTGCATACTGTTATACATTTCTGACTTACTTCAGGGAAATGTAATCAGTTTGCATACTGTAATACATTTCCGACTTACTTCAAGGAAATGTGATCAGTTTTTATTCTGTAATACATTTCTTACCTACTTCAGGGAAATGTGATCAGTTTGCATACTGTAATACATTTCTGACTTACTTCAGGGAAATGTGATCAGTTTGTATACTGTAATACATTTCTGACTTACTTCAGGGAAATGTGATCAGTTTGTATACTGTAATACATTTCTGACTTACTTCAGGGAAATGTGATCAGTTTGTATACTGTAATACATTTCTTACCTACTTCAGGGAAATGTGATCAGTTTGTATACTGTAATACATTTCTTACCTACTTCAGGGAAATGTGATCAGTTCGTATACTGTAATACATTTCTGACTTACTTCAGGGAAATGTGATCAGTTTGTATACTGTAATACATTTCTTACCTACTTCAGGGAAATGTGATCAGTTTGTATACTGTAATACATTTTTACTTACTTCATGAAAAGTAGAACAGTTTGTATACTGTACTATATTTTTAACTTCAGGGAAATGTGATCAGTTTGTATAGAAGGAGCCTGAATCTTGGCAAAGATAACAGGTCTGTTGGAATCTGTGTTCGAACACTGTATGGACAACTAGACAAAGATGATGTCAGTGTCTTGGAAGAGGACCGCAGCTTGCTTGGGACAAGTGCAGCCATGTTTGTTCTTCCTGCATTCAACAAAAGGGATAAAGATGATTCTGTATGTGTTCTGTCTTAACTGTATATTATATATAACCATAATTATATGGCTTATGTTATTAACTTTTAAATTTCTACCAACAGCTGTATGGTATATAATGTACAGTTATTTTAATTTCTTGATTATCATCATAAGAAGATAAAAACTATTATAAGAATCGAAAATTACCATAAGCTTGATTTTTGTATTGTGAAACTATTACATTTTTTCAAATCAGTAACAACAACCTTTATTGTATCACACTCCTTAATAAAATTGTGTCTCATCTCAGGAAAACTTTCCTACTCAAAAAACTTTATTTGGAGAAAATAAGCACTGACTCAAGGTTAATCACTGAATAAATTTTAGGCTGAAACAAACAAAAGTAAGTTTTAAATTTGACCTACAATCAAAATTAATATTTCTTATAGACCTACTGGAGAGAACAGAGGGACAGAATCCAGTCAATTCTGGCAGTAAAACCAAAAGGCCAATTCCCATTGCTTGTTGTCCTAACAGCAGCAGCAAATCAGAAACTGTCTTGCAATGAAGTGTCACAGCTCTTGTCATTGGATGATTCGTTTGATGTGGAAATCTTTTTGTTGGAAACTCATGAGGAACTGCCAGAACAAATTGATGTTGTTGATCCATCAGTCAGTGAAAAGGTGAATGTTCTGAAAAACGTATTGTCAAGAATATTGCATCAAAAGTCCATTTGTCTGTACAAGACTCATTTCTAATATCCTTGTATGGAGTTATCTATTAACTTAGAGCTATATTCACAGAAAATCATCATAAGAGAGAGAATCTGTTACTGTTACAGCAATTTCAAAAAAAGTTTTCAAAGTACTGGTATGAAGAATTTTAGGGATGTGATTTGTCAGCCGATGAAATTGTTCTGGGGAACAAACAAAAAAAATAAAAAATATATATATTCATTTTTTCTTAACTTATAAAAAATATTGACTGGTTATTTTTGGTTTTTAGCTCTACTGGCCAAAGGCCAGAAGAGCTTATGCGATGGTATTGTGTACGTAGTATGTGCATCCGTGCGTCTGTAAACAATTGCTTGTGAACACGATACAGTCTTCAGTTTTGATTGTATCTCAGATCCGCCCATGCATGCCTAGATTATGGCCCTTGATAGTATAAAAAAATGCTATTGTGTAAACAATTGGTTGTGAACACGATACAGTCTTCAGTTTTGATCGTATCTCGATGAAACTTGTACAGTATCTAGATATCCATTAGAGCTCGGTTCCTTTCGAAAACCAGATCCGCCCATGAATGCCTAGATTATGAGCCATGAAAGTTTTAAAGAAATGCTTTCTATTTTTAGCCAGATCTGCATGAGCAAATTCTATATTTAGCCAAGTTTACATGTACATGTATATTCAAGTCTAGAGTTAAGGGAGACAATTTGCAAGTCTAGGATTTTGAGAGACAATTTGCTTTTTGCTTCTGAAGTTGATTTTGTGAATTACTCTGCCTTGTTCTTGTTGAAAGCCCAAGGGCCATTGTTTAGCTTTAAGTTCTGTTGTTTGTGCATTCATCTTAACAAAATTGGTTGTGAATGTTTAAGTTATGCACCCGGTGTCATTACTGGCCACACCCAGGGTTCACAGGTTTGGTAAACATAAATCTGGAAAGGTTTGAAAATCTTTTTGTGTGTTCATGCATCCATCTTAGCACAATTGATTGTGAATGTTTGTTCAAATTGATCAATGTTGTCCTAGGATGCCCTTGACTTTGACCTTTTGACCAACTTTTTTTAACTTTTAAAACTACAGAAATTTTTACTATGAGTACAGTTTTGAAAGCATTTTTTTTTGTCAGATGACTTTTACTTGGCACATATTAAAATAGTTCATGCAACTAATCTGCTTACAATACTTTCTGGGCTCAGATGTTGAACGTGCTACGTGTTCAGGTAACCCAAACACAAAACATTAACTATATGTCTGTTGCCTTTTACCCATACATACATGCTCTGGATTGATATGACCACAAAAGCCATGCCAGTAGAGCATAGGCCCTTTTGGGCCTCTTGTTACTTTGCCTGTTGCTAGTATTGCCACTCAAGTTTTCTTCTGACGTTTGGAAACTGATACACTCTTCACTGAGATCAATCATGGACCTACCCAGTGAAAATGTTAACGAGGAATTTTGGGCCGGGTTTTGAGCTGATATCTTGAATAGACATGAACAAACAAACTTAATTTCCATTGCAGCTCTGTGTCCATTTGCAATGGCTTGCAGAGAAATGCCAACCACCGCCAGAGCTTGAAGTGACATATCTCCGGGACTTCCTTGAAAAGGCTCTTCTAAAGTTTTATTACACACCAGTACAAAACAACGCAAAACAAAGAAAAGTGCTTGGTTATTTAGAGCAGGTAAATATCTGCAATGATTTTATACAAGCTAGTAGTTTATTATTTCATTTATTTTTAAAGATGTTCATAGGGAAAAAGTGCCATTTTCAAAATAAATCCTTTAGTACAGTCGCCACCCTTTGGCTCGAATTAGCTTGGCTCGAATTCCTTGGCTCAAACTAGATGTAAAGGATCAATTTCCTTAAACGGAAGTTAAACATTCCCGCTTGGCTGGAATGTTCTGAGGCTCAAGGTATATTTGCTCGTCCCTGGGAGTTTGAGCAAACAGGGTTTGACTGTATAGGTTTTCAGAAAGCAAGCAGATCAATATCTGTAATCATGAAAGTCAAAAGTTTTGTTTGCCAAATTCTGTTTATACTCCTCAGTTGAAAACTTTTTATCAGACTAAACAGGCATTTTATATTTGTCATATTTAAATAGAAATGGAGATTTTTGTCATCAAAAGCTTAAACTGCATGCAGCATTGAACGAAAATTCAATTTTTCTTGCAAAGCGGGCATATCCTGTGAATTTAGCCATGCTGGAAAATTCTTTCTGGCATCTCCCATGCTAGATGAGTCACATGCTACATCAGGCCACTACTTGCTGGTTGTTTTTTCTGTATAGTTTATGATAAAAACATTAAGTCATTTCAATAAAGACTAATTGAATTTACAACACTTTCAATAACCATCAAAAACATTAGTTTTAGACATATTTTTCTCCCACCTCAGATAAGTAGATCCAATAATTTAACCATGCTAGAAATTCTTATCTTGACCACGGGCGAAGATAAAATGCCCTTATGGAACTCCTTTTTTATGGTTGCGATATTGTAATTACCTCCCTTGTTGAAGACTGTCGTCTGTAGCATCATGGAAACCTTGTCTTGTGGTCATATTTAGAATGCTAATTAATTTTTTCTCACTTAAAATGTCACCATAAAACAGTTTTCACGCACTTTTCAAAAAATAATGCTTCACTCTTCTTAGAACTGTTTAAAGACCGATTTGACTATTAACATAACACTGCGCGCATATCCATGACAACCATGAATTATCGCATATCCTTACGCAATTATTTTCACTAAGCACAAAAGAGGTCCAGCATAAAGTACATTTTTACTTAATTTTGTTAAACTGAGGTGGGAGAAAAAGCATCTACCATAGCCGCTCGTGTAAAATAGGTTCATCCCGACCCTCTCGCAGTGTGTTTTGTGGAAACTCGGTAAACCTCGTTTCCGTAAAACACTCTACGCTCGGGTCGGAATGAACCTATCTTACACTTTCGGCCATGGAGGATACTTATATTCTACGTTGACTGATGAACTAAACTTACTACTGGTCATAATGTCTGTAAACAACATCTCACATTTTTTTGCGTTAATGCCTAAAAATGCGTTATGTATGTCAATTTTTTGCACAAATGCAAAATTAAATGTATGCAAGTAAAAAGAAAAAAATCTATCATGTGCTTCCTGTCTGGTTCTGAAAATCTGACCCTCCAGCATGCTTCATGGCCTCGTATCAGATTTTTCTATCCAGACTAACATGTGATACATATCATAAATTGAATTAACAGTCATACTTTTGTTTTCGAAGGATCCCAACAGTCTGCTAGAACTGTACAACTATGTTGTTCAGTACTTATGTGAGATTGTAACCTTTGCTGAATTGTACGACGTTTCCTGGCCTGTCTCCGAGTTTGCTCAGGGTCGAGAGGCAGGTAAGAGTGACTTGTTTGCTGTTGATTTACTCTGAGTTACAAATGTTATCAGTTCACTGGAGATTACTTAAATAACCAAAGGTTCTTTCATGTGATTTTTGGTTTGGGCCAATTTTGCGACATTATAAAATTGTGATACCATTAATTATTTTAACACTGACACAGTTCAATAAACAGATACTTCACAAAGGTTTGAATGGATGAAACAAATACAAAAAAAATCTATAAAAGTAAAAATAGATATTTTCCTAAGGCTGACTTGCGCAGATTTCTTCACTTTTTTTTATCACATTCCTCAAAGTACAAGTGGACTGGACTGAGTCTAACTACACTGACAAGGATATTACCTTATGAATGTCAATGGCCAATTCCTTCTTTAATTTGTTGATTTGTCTTCTAAACTAGGTTTCCAGATCAAAGCCCTTCTTTTTCTTGAAAGAACAAATTTTTGAGAAAGAAACAGTTGATAAAAAACATATAAAACAAAAAAAATCGCTTTTTCCTTCACCAGCAATAAAAATTATACGAAGAACATCAGATAAGAACTTGTATATTATCCCTTCTGTGTAACATTTGTAGAACAGTTTCTCTTACTGAATACACTTACCAATACCTTATTTTACAGCTCTACCAGCAAGCCATTGGAACAAGGAAGATCACTTCGAATATGTTCATGGACAGATTGCTTCCCTTGCTTTGCATCCATTTTTTCCATTGGATGAACTCTCAGAGGAGTGGTGTGACCTAAAGAAAGATATATGGGCATATGTCAACAACATTGCTGGGAGTGATGTGTGTGGAGCTCGAATTAAGCTGTGTTCAAGGTAAAGAGACAAGTCTTATGTTGATAATAGGCTAGGCACCAATGTCCCACTGGGGTATGGGTCAAAATTCCTGATGATTTTATCCCTACCAGTGGATATGGCATGTATGATCAAAGAGGCTGCAGAATCGCTTGCAGTCTTATCTTGTGGTGGTAACGTAATGCTGATGTCATTCCTTGCCACTTCTTTTAAAAGTAAATTCTGTTCACTGCCTCATTTTTTAGGCTATTACTGAAACCATAGCCTAATTGTACATCATTATGTAAACGAAAAGCATTTAAATTTTGTTTTATTACAAACATGTATATGGCTTGAATATTCATTCATTAATGAACAAATGCCAATTCCATGTGTTTTGCACATTTTTCATGTACTGCAGTTCTACAGCATCTGCCATACAGCAGACAATCGCCATCTAGTAAAACACTTATTCCCTGATAGAAGATTTTTGTGGATACTTAGTAATGATGGATGTAAATAGGCGTTGTCTGGCGGTCTAAGTAAAATAACAAAATAGATCAAACAGTTGCCTTTTAATTATGCACTTTAACTTGATCATTAATACCATGGATGAAATACAACCATTCTCATTTTTCATAGCCATGGTGCTGTTGTTGGCAGTGTGATGCAGAATAAGGCAATTATAAAAAACATCTATGATATTCAGATGAAGATTATTACATGTTACAAGTGACAGTACAAAAATAAGTAGCAAGACCCATCACTCTGGCTTTAATTATTGTTGATTATGCCCCTTACTCAAATTCAAATAAACTCAAAGAAGCAGACAGACGTTTACTTTGCATCGCTCTTGTCCATAATAAGTATAGGCAGTTCAAGATAGGTAGCAACCAAGGTTCTTTTTACCACGCTTGTCCCTGTAGTTTCCATTGTATCATTGCAGTTGATAAAACTTATTCCAGGTTGGAAGGCCTTCTTCACAAGGTAGAGGAAGACTTTGAGATGACATGCTACTTGTTGGAGGGGGAGGAACAATGTCAACCAACATACGCCAACGTTCCCTGGGGCCATGTGGTGTCCTTGTTTATTGACTATAAGCTTGACACGATGGATTTTAGGGACCCTGACGTGTTATCAGATCAGGTGAATTAATTTATTTTGTGACATTGTGTCTCTCATTTAGCATCAGTTAGGCATTAGTGATCTAAAAGTGTATTTGTTTCTCCAACTAACTAATTTATATTGAAATTGGTTAATAAGAGTATATAGAGAGGATGCGTGTTTAGTTCGTTGTTTTGAGACAATTGTTCAAAACTTTGTTAAGTAAATAACATGATTGACAACATTGTTGTTAACTTTTGAATGTGAAATGTTTGATTATGTGCTCACATAGTTAAATATAAACAAGTACAGCTAAAGTAACTGTCTCAAAACTTGCTAGAAATACCTCAGTTCACAAGTGTATCCACTTAACTTTCAGAGCAGCTAACAGTTGGAAAGTTAACAACGATGGTGTTAACAATGTTGTTAATTCAAAACAAGTTCTAAACAATTAACCGATTGTGTATCTCTCGTTTATTGTCTGTTAGGCCATAATAGTCTTAAACAGGGTATTCATTTAATGTTTGACTACAATGTTCGACTAAAATCCCAGTAGTTTCCGTTTCATTATTGTTAAAACACTTAAATGTGTCTTAAGGAAGAACACATTACTATTATTATTTGATATGCAGGATTTTTCTATTGCTTTTGTTTTCAGTGTATCCACAGAAGATGATGAATTAGATTCTGCTTACATGATCTACTTACTAAATATTTCATGGAAATGTTACATTTGAAGTTGGCATAAATAATAAATACGATGGTAACTGTACATTTACGAAGTAGTTCTAAAACTTCAAGAGACTTCAAAAAGAAAATAACTTCAATATCCGAAATGAATACAATATAATAGAAAGATGTTCACAGTCTGTGCTCTTAACTTGATTTCACCTCTATCTGATAAGATAAATTCACAATTGTACACTTGGTTTCTTGCAGATGGACAAGGAGTTAAAGGTGGTGTACATCAAGAAGGTGTTGGAAGAATTCTTCGACCCTCCTCTAGATTGGAAGTATCAGGAGGCTGAGAAGGTGGTTCTAGGTAGGTTTTCTATTGACCTTTCTCCGGAGGGAGGCATATAGCAGTGCCACTGTTTGCCCAGCTGTTACTATTGTGTTTCATCTGTAACTTTAAAACTTGATTGGAATTTGGATCAAAATTTACAGAGTATTGGAAGGTGAATTGTGCATAGAATTGTGCATAGAATTCACACTCTTACCTGAAAGTCAAGGTCACTCTTACCGGTCAATATCAAATTGCTGCCTTTTTCATGTAACTATACTGTACATTTAATTCAGAAATATTTCCTTCAATACAATTGTTTTGGAATAAAACTACATATGTTTCAATAAATATATAACAATGTGTTAACTTGCATGTTTCTTGTTTGTGATTTTATGTTCTATGTCTTTGGCGTTTACTCAGTGCCTTTAAAGCAGGTTTTGTTTAAACTTTTTGCTACTGAGCTTGTTCCTGTAGCTTTTCGCATAAATATTGCTTGCTAAAAAATTATAGTTAATTCATATTGTTTGTTTGTATATTGTATTGAACAAAATGTCCTAATTTGTTTATCTATTTGTGTTTATTTTTAGAAACTCAAACAGTAGATGATTCTATACTTTGTGCAGTTGAGAAAGTGAAACAGAAGCACAGAGAATCAAGAACGAAAGTTGAAATAGTTGTTGTTGAAGATCATAATAGAGTCTCAAGTACGGTGCTTGAGGCTAAAGACAAAGCCAGTTTGATTCTTTCTTCTATAAGGTCAGAGAGAAGGAAGTCTGATCATTTTCAGAAATATCTTGAGAAAGCTTTGAACGATGGTGGGGACGTTGCAAAGCAGACGTACGGTTTAGATGAACCATCAGCCTTTGTAAACAAAGATCAAACTTTACAAGAAAGAGATTTCACAATGGGAGGCATGGATGGTGCCTTTGATGCAACTGGGTATTTCAACAGGTCTGAGAATGATTTGTCAACAATGTTTGATGATGTTTACGAAAGGAATGACATTCCTATGCCGAAAAGAAGGAAGTCAGACTTTGGTCCGCAGGATTTGTCAGGCCTTTATGGCAAGAAGAGGAGGGAAAGGCTGTCGGAGATTTACAATAATGACCCAGTTATGATGTATCTGAATGAGCCATCGCTTGTTGAGGGTATGGCTTCACTTAAGGAAGAAATTAAGAAGGAAAGGAGGAACAGTGACTTGTTTGATAAAAAGCTGAGAGATTTGCTTCAGCCAGGAATGTTTTGATAAATGAACGTAAACATTTGGTTTGATTTTGAGTGAACCTCCTGCATTGGAAGGCCATTAGGGAGAGTGTTGGTCTTAGTGGAACTATCAGTTTAATGGAACTATAATCATGTGTTAATGGAACTAAAATTATGTGTTCACCTTGTATTTTGTAATGATATCTTGTACAAATACACACATAAAAGTGATCAGTACTGTTTTGTTCCCATGCCGATATTTGTACATGAACATATACATGAATTTGACTTAAATAAATCATTGAATCATTTGTAAAATTATGTCTTTATATCAGTGAATATATTTGTAAAAGTTATCATGTCTTGATGTTCATTAACATAGTTAAAGGGACTCTCTCATGTTTTTGTAAGATGCCTTGTTTTGTATGCCTAAATAAAGGATGGAAATTCATTAGGATTGTTAAAACTAAGATACTGACGGTTGTAACCCTTCAACAAATGTTGATATATGCTCAAATATTGTCTATGAAGTCCATCATTTTAAATAGTTTTAGTAACAGGATTCAACAAAATGCTTAAAGGTTATCAGTATTTCGTGTATAAGTCCTTGTGGGCGTGAGGTTTTGTTGTCAGTTTTGGACTGTACCAGTTTTGTTTTTTTTAATTTCTGCGATTTTAGTATCAAAGAGTAAAATAGTGTTTTCAGATGGATTACCGGGGAAATAATTGGTAGCAAAATACGAGAGAGTCCCATTAACATTCGATGTTGTTAAATGTCTAGCATCCTTAAGTTTAGGTCAGTAGAAAACAGAAATGATTATTCTATCACTGACGTTCACATCTATAATACAAAGTTGTGTTCATTGCAATCCTGTTTTTAGATGTAACATTAAAGTATGTGAAATATATTAGGTAGACAATTCATGGTGTGTGTAACTCTGGTTTAAAAAACAACAACCTGGGAACTGCAAGGACAAGCCCACTAGCTTGGAATTTAACCAAGATACTTTTCAACGGCGCAATGATAAAGGCAACAAGACAGAACACTTGAGGACAACAAATATAGTTAACAACTATCAAATATCTTCATTGGTAAATGTTTGTGTGACCACCTTGACTTAAATTGTATATTTCTAAATATCAGGCGTCGAGTGCCCTTTGAACACATCCATGTTTCAAGTTACACTTACATTACAAAAACATACACATAGGATATTTGTTGACATAGTCTTTACGTAGATTCTTGCTGAATAAAACCTGGTAATGTGTTAATATTAAAGAACTGCCAAACCCGTTGCTGAGCGGTCGTTAACTGTGTTGTCATCATCATCTAAAGTGATTGCATCACTCCAGTAGGAGTTTACTTGCAATTGGCTAAAACCGTATATTCATACGCAGCAGACAGGATTGCTGTTTTCAAAATACAAATTCCAGTATTTACAAGTTTTAAATAAGATAAAAACATCTCGTGACTAATATTTTATGTTTGCTGGCTAGAGCTGACTGGTAGGCATCCATGCGGGACTGGTCAACAACGTCCTGGGACATCTTGTTCCAAAGCAGGATTGTTGCGGGGAAAAAAAACGTTTGTTAGGTGGAAGTGCGGGCTCAGAATTCGCTGAAGCGTTGGTTTTGCCGTCTGGTAGACTTAGCATTGATGAGTGAGGGATCTGGTGTAATATCCGCAATATTGTGAAATTCTTGAAAAGTATGGTTGTTCTCGCTGGTGTTGGGGGTGTCCCATTTGAGGTCGATAAGCATATCGGTGGCACAGCTTGTTCGGGCGTAGTTATGTTTTACGAATCGTGCCCTGCGACGTTGGACTTTTTCTAGTTGGTTGATGTGACACTCAGAGTGAGGGAAACAGACAGATGAGGCGTACAGAAGGTCGAACATACGTCTTGAAATCATTATAGTTGGCGCTTATTCTATTTGAAAAACAAAAAACAAACGCAAATTGAAGAAGGATAAAACCATGTGATTTCGTTGATTTTGTATTTATATTGTTTCCTTTACCCTTGAATATAATGCTTTGACATTTAAGTTCGAAATAAAGTTGTATAAACAGGGTCATTGCCATTTTTGAAACATGTTATTTTAATTGGTTTTGCTTTGCAGTTGTATTTTACATACAGCAGTATAGCACAAACAAACTTACATTTACGATGCATTTATGCGTTCGATGTGCGATCACCATCTCCTGTTACTCATTGAGTAATAATATAGCCTGGGCTCGAAGTTTGAATGCCCCATGATTGAAAATATTGAGATCAATTTAGATTTAGATTTGTTCAATATTACATATGTATTCAGATAGTTAACATTGCATTTCATTCTTCTGATAATTTATTGTTATTTTGATTTTGAAATATGGAACGGACACGAAGTGGCTTTACTTGAGTAGTCTGTAGGTGATTTATTCAGATGTCAACACCAATATAAACATTTATTATTTTGATTTTGCAATGCCTCCTAAGCAAGTTTCTGGCTTTAAGTCAATACTACATGATTAACGACTACAATGATATCAATTTGTTGCACTCGTAAACGGAACCCTTCATTTCATGCATACAAATACGTTTCAAGATAACATGAAATTGCACTCTCGTTTTTCAAATTCCAAGTCAATTTGAAATTAAATTTGAATTAAAAAAAACAACAATAGTACTTTATCAGTACATTGTAAAGTTTTTGTATATAAATTGAATGCTTGTATTAAAGAGTTATAAAAATAATACAGTAATTGAGTCCTGTATAAACAAAATGACAGGGCCGGTATTTATAAACATGTGAAGTCTTTTCCCAACTTAAGTCCTATGCCTACGTTAAGCGTCTCACTGGCAATTTGATGTAATAACTTTAAATGTCAACGACTTTATTTTCACAAATAAGAACTTTTATTGAATCATTTTTGTTTTATTTAATTATTTTGGGAATAATTAAAACAATTGATATGAAAATATATTTCATTTTGGCCGAAAAAAGGCTGCATAATTATTACACACAATGATACAGAACAATAGCAGCCAAATCTCCCTTAAATCGGGGAAATATGAATAAAAACACAGTACATGTAATTACAAATAAATGACAAAATTACAATATATTACAATACAGTGCATGAAGGGCGGGAGGGAGGGTAAAAATATTCGACGATCGTTCTCGCGACTTGAATTCTAACAACGAATGTGAGCGCCAAATTAAGGAAATCAAGCGAAGAATTACCGAAAAGGAATTAAAGGTACTAGAGCTACAAGAGCTTTCTCCCTTATAATTAAGATTTTTGAAGCAAAAATTGCACATTATTTCGGGAATAATTAAAACAATTGATATGAAAATATATTTTATTTTGGCCGAAAAAAGGCTGCATAATTATTACACATACAGAACAATAGCAGCCAAATCACCCAAAACAAAAATCGGCCAAAAATATAAATTGACAGAGCTACATGTCTAGCGGTCTGAATCAAAGATTCATCAGAAAAACGTAAATAACGTAAACAGCAGTCCGACTTCCAGTTGCCAAATAATTGAACAAGTTCACCAGGAACTCCACACTTAACGTAAAAAGATGCACCTCCTCTTCTAAAAGAATGTAAAGTATACTCAGAGGCTCCATGATGTATTTAAAAGTTCTGTCAAGCTTACTTGCATCAAGCAAAACTATAGAATGAGACTCTTCGACACTTAACCGAGGATCTAATGAGTGTCACCAAAAGACAATTTCGTAGGAGGCACAATAGTCGATTTTCTATACATCATATAAAAGTACACACCAAACAGTGGCGTAAAAAGGATTTTCTATATCAATAACGTCTCTGATATCAAGCAATATACCAGGCGTAATCGGAGGTGCCTGATGAGGAGAATGACACAAACCTTAGCTAGACCTCTAAAAGTCATCTGTAAAGAAATATTAAAAATGTCGGGAAATACAAATCCCCTGAAAATGTGATATAAACGTACACCATAGATATAGTTATTGATTGATTGAACAGACTTCATACTTCTACTTAAAAACTGAGCGTACAAACATAATGTTTCTACAGATACAGGATATTCTTTAAGTCGTAATATTCACAAAACAATAAAAAGGAACGAATTTGCGTCTCAAGAGTTTTGTAAGTTACAAGAGCAAAAGCTGATTTCTGAGTAAATTATAACTGACGGCGGAGACAATAAAGGCCACTAGAATCTTCGTTAGCAACATCTGATGATAAAAAGAAAACACACAAAAATATTTTAAATGAAACTGTGTGGTATTAACACAAAACAAAATAAAACAAACAAATTATTCAATTATACGCAGAAAACTAGAAGCGAGAAATGAATTAAGTCTATGAAATGAAATGTAGCTGATTTTGACAAATATAAGTTTTCAAATAGAAATAAGCATTACCATGATTACTGATAATGTAAACAGAATAAAATCAATAGTTGCCTCAAACACCTGTACAAGTGAAAAGTGTCTAAAGATGCAATACGCGCATCACCATCTATTCTCAAACATGAACAATGATTCATCCACGTTAATCTACTGTGTATACAATGTTGAAGTTTCTATAGGAAACTGACTCTTATATAGGTGTGCATCATTGTGCCAACGGGTTAGTAGATCCGCGAGTCTGTTGTCCGCGGAAGTCAGGTAGATGGCGCGAATCTCGAACTCGCGAGTACACGTGAGAAAAAAACCCTCTCGCAAACATTGAAGTAACACTACATCTTTAGTTTTAGCAGAAGTTAGCACACAACACACTGCTTCATTATCACAAAAAATAGAAATCTTTCTACCTATCAATTTACTCGACCACAATATTAATTTGTAAAGTAATTTATCCAACACACTATTTCCTTTCTGAATTTCGAATTTAATCTCACTTTATGATTTTCCATGTTGAGACTACGTAAAAACATAGAAATACGTAAAATAAACACACGACTAGCCTTAACACATTTACCGACGAATTGCAATTTTCCTAACAAAGATTGTAGTTGATCTTAGAGGCGTATTTAAGTTGCATCCAAACCGGAAATAGGTTGCGGATCTCGTATATCCTTTCATGGGTGATGCGAAGCTCCATGAGCTCAGAATCCAGCAAGATTCCAAGAAAAAACCATGGTTGTGGAATGGAAGCATGCCTTCTTGATGTTCTCCTGGGCGTCGACGCGTTCCAATGTCTCCGACAAAACGTTATGCAATAGCCGATTGGGAATCCATATTTCAGCAAATCACATATAGCATAATCGCATACTCAAATAAAACTTCACGTAAATAAGAAATAGAGAACAGAACAGATCATTTATTTACCAGAAGATCATAGACCCATGCGGCCAAATATCATACAAAATTGGCGACAAGTACAAATACAAAGTTCCGCGGACAAAACAAGTGTAAATATTCATACATATATATGCACTTTCGTGCACTACAGACAACGTATATAACATAGCAAAACTTACAATAGTCAAAATTTTAACAATGCAATGAATGGTATATGGGTGATTATATTTTTATATGCATATAAATAAACATAAACACATACATATACACATATAAACACACACATACTTATGTTGGATATGACATATATGCATCATTTTCGGACATTATTATTTCTGGTAGTAGTATTTTGATGTTGCCATAATATGTCCCAAGTTGAAAGGTTTTAATTAGCATTCATTTGCTTTCTCAATCCACTGTTTACTTTTAAGATTAACAAAGTCGAGGAGAAATTCCACAGAAGTATCGAGGTTGCTGTGATATTCACTGTAAAAAACTTTAACATTCAATATCATTTTAACAAATATAATGAACTCGAATTTAGTAATCTTGCTTTCTTGCATGCCTTGATATTGTTTTATCACCATTTGTCGATTTTTTTTTTCATTAATTTTTACTTTAATAATAATAGAGCCTCAAATGAATGTCACGATTCTTTGTCAATGTTTTTTTTTCTTATTTCTAACAAATTGTTCTTCAAGGCATACTCAAATATTAATTAAGACTTTAGTGGTATCTTAATTTGTATAATTTCAAATGAAACACAGCTATTTCATTTCCTTTATTTTCAATTATCAGACGGGGGTGTTCTGACGGTGAGTCACACTGCCCACAAGTTGCAAAGTTCCTCTGCATATTCGGTCAATGTGGCTAGGTTGTGTTTTCCCTTTTTGTCCACTTGTCTACTACTTTTGTCTTCGACATTTTTGCAATAAAGGTAACATTGGTTGAATATATTCTTTTTTCAATATAAACTGAATCTGATATATAATAAAACTAAACCCCTTGCCAAGAGCAAATATTTGCGGCTGTATTCGCATTGATCTGTTTAGAAAGGTAAGTGTCCGTGATAACATTTAAGCAGGCGATTTTGCCGGCAGACTATGCAGCATTTGTGCTAGTTTTTTTGTCTCAAGCTATACTATATGACGATAATTTAATCACATATCATTATGGCTATTATGCACAGAATATGTGTTGGTTGATAGTCTAAAACAAATCGACGTATTACCTTAATATATAAAATGACCTCACTTTTAACGTCTTCAGGAAATCGAAAAGTAGACTGGCACTAACTGTATTTTGATATATTTCTATTTTCTCCCCTCCTGCGGACAATACATTTGAGAAGACGTTGGTCTATGATTCCTTTGTTTGTCCTCAAAGGAAGTCCTTTCAGCTGAAAAGATCGAGCTTTCGATAAGGACGAAAAGTCAACGATCGATCTCTATAATTTATATATTAAGTTGATAGTCTCCAAGCCGGACAGGAAGGTTTTACCTTGCTTGACTATCAGTTGACGAAATGTAACCGGACATAGCTATTTACTTATTTACTCGTTGATAATGTTCTGTTGACTGTATTCTTAGATAAGATACATTTCATGACATATCAGAGGGTTCAAGTCGTTATTCATACATTTACATGTATATTCAAATAAACCTTTTCAAAGATATTTTCACGGCATTTTCATTTAACAGTACATGCTAAAGCTTAATCACACTGCTTATATCACTCTAAGACTTAATTTTATGGTACCTTATAAATAATATTGAACGAGTTTTTTAAAGGGATTTCTTAAACTTAATAAAGCACATACAAATCGAGAGAATGGATTTTAAATTCAAGTTATAGTTTTATTAGAGAAAAAAGCAAAAAAGGGACAATATAAAAAACGCGCATTCTGTTAACGTGAAAATGGCATCTACACCTAGTCCATCTCCTTTGATTTACCTATACACAAATGACAGTAAGTATTTTATTCTATTTATTTTTCTTTATTATCGTCTATCATTATAAAAAAAACATATTCATCGGTATATAACAACTTATATCATTGTATATAGGGTAAAATGCGAGTTTTGTTTTATTTTCAGTAAGAATGGGTTATATATCGTTTTATTTTATCTGAGCACTATGGTTATTAAAAACAATAAATGTCATGGATTGAATTGTTTTTATTGTAACTACGTTAATACATTTTTTGAATTGAAATCAAATAAAAAATGCTATTTTGGCTTTGCTTAACAGTAAAATCGACATTAACTACTGAATGGAATTTTCTTTAGAAGCTTTCTAACATACAAAAGCACACATGTAAGCACATTGGTGGAGTCATAAGCGTGAACACTAAACTAAATTTTGTTTAATCTAAACATACTTATAACTCTGATTCAAAATCTAGAGAACATGTTGACATGCAACTAGGATCAGCTTATTTCCGACGCGATTCCATTAAATTCCAGTTTATCTTGAAATGAACAAAACGTTATTCACTATGGGGCTTTTGAGAATGTTTATTTATGTGTTCTCCCTGATTAGATACTATTCATGATATCTTCATTAATTGTTTTTCAAGTGTGTTTTAAGAAGCCGTTCATTTGTTTCGCAGTTGCCAAATTAATTCTTAACTTGAATTGTAACGTGTAGATAATCATCTGAATCATTTTTGAGAATAATTATGTAATTAAACATATGTGATACTAATTCGACATTTTAAAATATACAAGACATATGATGTAATTATTTTTCTTTCCATTTTGTGAAAACTAAGTGGATTATTAGGGGGAAAGTGTTTAAACATATCAAAATGGCGACTAATGCAACTGGACCACAAATTGTTATGTACACAAATGACAGTAAGTATTTAGTTTATGATGGACACATGTTTCACCAAATCAAACGAATTTCATTCAACGCCTCAAGGTTTTGTTCTTATTCATAAATGGTGTTCTATCATACCGAGTGCCTATACAGATTTTCTTCACTTTCTAAATAAGTAAAATGCCAAAGTTAAAAAATACAATTCGATCCATGAAAAGCTACAGAAAGGAACAACATCATATTTCGTGGAATGATGTTTTACATAATAAACTTAGTGCAATTTGAGCTTTGTTATGACCGCTTTGTGTTGATTCAGCTTCAAAATATATGTATTTTTCATACTACTCAAGTAATTCATGACTATTTGGATCTGCCGCCTCGGACAGGCTGTGGTCAGGTGATACCATTTGTCACACATTGCCTTTGTTGGGTCTGACTCTCAGTTTAATGAAGACGTAATTATAGTTATTGTTCCATCGGCCTCACCTACCGTGTGTATCCACAATTTTACCATTATTATTGCAGTTCCGGTATGGCTGCAGGTTGTGCTTGGTATCACAGCGGTGGCTGCGGCATTGTTGCTCCTCACTTGCTTGACGCTCTGTTGTATGAGAATGTGCGGGTATGTTATTCCATTATTTTTGCGCGTAATTTGATCAATACGAAACATTCACTTCTAAACACGGCTGTTTTACGAACGTCTGCATAGTATTTGGTGCTTCGATGTCGTTTGAAACGGAGATTTAGAACAAAAAAACTAGTTTTTGGTTTAAATTGAAAGACCGTTCCATATATTCACACGACACTTGGTACACATGTTTAAAATGACATGCGCAACGCCAATCATTTTAACTGAAATATTTTTACCCCTTTATACTTTATATTTTTACTATTACCCCTCTCCAACTACCGTTTTAAACAGTCCTAACGATGCTCATGTTGTTTTGTGTGTTTTCTTTTTTTGGGGGGAGCGGTGTCCTTTCTATATATTTCCATCGCAAAATCATGCCTCTCCTCCGATTTATGAATTAATTTCTTATATTGCAGATGCTGGACTGGAAACATTTTGGGGGTAGGGGCACTGCGTAGGCCAACGGACGACACCGATCACATTGGCTGTTGGTGTTGCCGACCAGCGATTGTATCGCATAGACCGGATGGACAAATATCATATGTAAGTCGTGGTCATCTGTAAATATTTTGTAGTTACTTAAGTATACACTTTTAGGTATGACATAAGTGTACAATTTGAGTTGAAATGATTTACATCTCCCTGAAATGGTACTTGATATTTCAGTCACGTCATTACAACTAACGTTTTAATAGATCATCCATTTAAACAATTTTTCAATGTGAATACTGAACGTTGCCATTGACTAAGGTCCATTTTATAAATACATTTCACTTTTATGAGGCCATTTCGTTTGCTAAAATGTGACTGGAATGTTCTGTATCATTTCAGAGAAGATGATCCTATCCCGGTTTGGAAGAGGTTTCAACCATCGCTACAGTTTACTTTAAAAAAACACTAACTATTCTGTACATATACTCGCATTTGAACTGTTTGTTTAATTATAAATAAATATATCAATCAACGTTCATCATTATACATAATATACCAAGGTCTTGCTGAAAAATAAAGCTATCACAGTTGTCATTAATAGATGATCCTTTTTGACTGAGTTTGTTTGTTGAAAGCAAAGGTTTAAGTATTTGACATAATTTTAAAAGAAAATCTTGAACAATACATGGGATGAGTGCTTCTCAGTTTGCCTCAAGCTTAGATAGCTATACACCATTTCTCCTTAATATGCTCATGAATGGAAATGAAATTGTATACGCCTGTTGACTTCTCCTCCAGAAGATCAGTAACACAAAGACCAATCTTTGAAATGCCACATGTTGACAAGTCAAGTAACTGCTACTATCATTCAGTTGTTTACAATAAGTGGATAGTGAGGTAGCATCCCATTTCCTTGAAAAATTAATGACTTATGCTGCATATGACAAAGTGAATATATTTATTTGCATGTATCATTCAAGGTGAGGAATCACGTGACTTCAACGAGGTTATCACATTTCAAAATTTAAACTTTTAATAATGCGCCGTGAAATTTTGGCCAATGATTGCATCGTTAAAATACAACCAAATCGAAAATAATTCACTCGTATAGAAGCAGAAAATAGCACAGTCTTTCATAGGCAAAGCAATATTTTCATATTTTTTCTGTTAAAAACGTTTTTTAAAAATTAACGTAACTTACTTGTTTGTTTACATCGGTTTTGACCCGTGACAACCATATGAGAACCCCGTTGACGTCACGTGATTCCTTACCCTGTGATTATGAAAATAGGCCTATGTATTGTAACGATTATCATTTGAATATTGATCCACTGTACGTATCGTTATTTGTTTGTAGACAAATGTTTACGGAAACCGGAGATCAGCTCCGTCGACTCCGGATGGCGTTTGGATGCCGCATGCTAAACCTGTACGCAGCAACAACAACAGTACCAAATAGCATGGATATTTAAAAATGCTTGAGTTATAATATTTTATGCTTCTTGTGTTTGGTACATGGTTGTATTGAGAACTTACTTGTTGATTGCTAATAATTATAAAGTCTTTTTAATTTAACGTAAAAAACAGCCACTGAGAATCATGGTATGGGACTGTTGTGCTTAAGTGCTTGATTTACAACCAACATTTTTAATTTACTTGTTTTATGAATGCATGAAAATGTATGCGTCAAATTTTGGTTTGGTTTTGAATTGTTTGATTTTGAAAATGAAGATTAAGAGTTTCTAAGTAGTTATGTTATTGGACAAATTGAAATTTATTTGAGATTTATTCATCTTAATAAAGATAAAACTCACCTGTATATCTAATTATATTATTATAATTATTATTATATTATTATAATTATTATTATTTATTATTATTTATTATTATTTACTATTATTATTATTATTATTATTATTATTATTATTATTATTATTATTATTATTGAAATGTTTTTGTTATATTTCCCTTTGATCAAAGTACCTTTGGATGTAATATTTTATGAATCAAACCAACAAATAAGGCAGTTCCCCTTACTTCAACTGAAATCGGACGTGTACGAACTTCATTTGTGATAAAACTTGTTTGTGGTATAATTTTAGGTAGAGACATTGTATATAACACTGCCAACGCATCCACGCAACCGATTAATTTTATTCAGGAACAACCTTTTCATTTTAAAATATCCAAAAAAACATAAATCGATATACTGCGGACAAAATCCTTGGCGGAATTTCACGACCATCGCTTACATTACTTAGATTTGAAAACGTTTCAAAGATTGGCACTTCAGAATCACACAATGCAACATTTAGTGATGCCGTTTACTATTTTCGGTAACAAGGGCGAACAACCCACAACTCCATGACTAACGCACTTTGAAGCATTTTTCCCCTTGCGTTTAAACATGAATTATTTTCTTTAAACCGGTGGCAAATGGAACACTGTCATTGCATCCTAGCGCCCGGAAACACGCACTACAACGTGTAATGATAACATCATAACAGTATTAATCAACTGTACCGGAAGTTATTTTTATTGTTTCCATTATTAAAGTAAAACAACCGACCATATAAAAGTTTAAACGAATAAATTTAAAATTAAAACCTATGGATATTAGTCATCACGTGTTTGCAAGATGTTTTCCCATGCCTTGCTTTTAAACAAGACAAATGTATTGACGATTGAAGTTAACTTTTTATATCTTGGACTGAAATTAAATAACTTTCTTACTCGTGAAAGTATTATTAAACTTAATATCAATTCAGGTGGTATGATATTGACAATTGAATATGAAATGCGATGTCTTTAAGATAACAAGCTAAATCAATAATCCATTCACACGAATAATTTAAGGAGTAGTTTGTGCAACTTGAAAACAAACTCAGGTATCTATTGAGTTGACATTGGTCACGTATGAAATAAATATAGCTCTCTGTTGACAAAGTTTCATCAACTGTGTTCTTGTTCAGATGCTTTAAACGTGTCAACGTCTGTAAAGAAATAAAAATGGAAATATTGTGTGACACTTCTTCGAAAACAACTTCTGATTCGGAATACGACTATACATGTTCCCCTTGTAATGACGAAGGACTTAACAAAGAGGCTCAGTATTTTTGCGGAGAATGTGCCCAGTTTTACTGCAACGAATGTGAACAATGGCACAAGAAGATACGCAAAAGACACGTCGTTTTGGGACGCGAAGACAGTAGGCAATGGTTGCAGGCGCCTATTCAAAGTGTAGTTGAAGATTTAGAACGATGCAAAAAGCACCCCAACAAGGCACTAGAGTTGTATTGTGGCGGCCATGATGAACTTTGCTGTCATCTATGTGTTGCTAATAACCACAGGTAATTCGTTTTAAGTTCTGATTTATCTATTGAGGTACTAGTGGTAATAGGTATACGGCAAAATCAAGAAATATTGTTTCTCTAATGAATATAACAACTTTTCCGACCAATAAGTGTGTGCCGTTTGGATGTCTTGTGACCCCACATTGTTTTCGAATCAGTTGAAAGGATTTTGTGTGCAGATATTTTTAATATGCCGTTAGAGATTTCAAGATTTGTCATAAACGTCTGATTTCAGTTTAAATAAAGTGTGATTAAACGAACTGCATGCATTATTTTGTATGATGTGTTTTCGGTAATTTATTTTACATATTAGCAATCAGTAAGCAAATACCTTGCCATTGGTACCAATGGTCACCGAGCATGAAAAATGAACAATAAGTTAATGGAGTTCACATAGAACAAGCTTTTCTTTTATGCTTTCTGATGAAATATGGAGTTTTATCAGTGAAATAACAACAGTGAAAATATTAATTTGTTATTTTCACTGCAATATAAGGAGTGAAAATATCAACTTTCAGAACAACGTCTAAAAAACCATTGTAGTTACTTCCCCTTGATCAAAACAAAACACTTCAATTTAAACCTGAAAATGTTGGCAAATAAATAATTTGAAATTTCAAGAAATGTTATATTAATTTAAATAAAGATATATTTGCAGATTAACAACTTACCGTTTATTAGAACAAGAGCCGTCGTAAGACAGCGCGCTCGACTACGCCGCTTTGACTTAGAAGTGAATACAATAACGATGTAATATTACAAAGTTTGGACTCTTTATGTCAAACATAACTAAAATTATTCGATACTTAAGGTGACTTTGATGCTGCCCTCTCACCAGCCCGCCCGAACAATGACGCAAGTCATTCAAATAACTTAATTTCCCATTATGAAAATGTGTTTAAGAATATACAAATATGCTTTTTCAAAAGAAATAAAAATATATAAA
Organism: Mya arenaria; assembly: GCF_026914265.1. NCBI lineage: Eukaryota > Metazoa > Mollusca > Bivalvia > Myida > Myidae > Mya > Mya arenaria. The sequence goes on along the minus strand of NC_069135.1, from coordinate 19,749,895 downwards.
AAATCAAGGGCCATAATTTGTATTTAGGGTTAACATAGAGTTATGTTTCTTGTTTTCAGATGGTCGTAAATAATTTTTGAATTTTATTAAGTGCATTGAATAAACGGTATAGAAGTTTTTTTTATTAAAATCCCAACTTGCCCTTAACTTTTACTTGCCTAACTTTAACCTAAGTCAGTCAGGGGCCATAACTTGTATTAAGAAAATGGAGTTATGTAACCTCATTGGGTAATTGTCCTGAACAATTGTGTGAAGTATTAAGTCAATTGAATGAAGGGTATAGAAGTAATTAATAAATATCCCAACCTGCCCTAAAAATTTTACCTAAGTTCCATAGTCAATCAGGGGCCACAATTTGTAAAAAAAGATAATATGGAGTTATCTAACCTCATTATGTGATGGGTCTGAACAACTGTGTGAAGTATTAAGTCAATTGAATGAATGGTATTGGAGTTTTAAGTGAAAATCCCAATTTGCCCTAAATCTTTAACCTGCCCTAAAACTTTAACCTAAGTCAATCAGGGGCCATAACTTGTATTAAGGATAATATGGGGTTATGTAACCTCATTGTGTGATGGTCCTGAAAAACTGTGTGAAGTATTAAGTCAATTGAACAACGTTTTCTTGATTTTGAAGCTGAATGTTCGAACATTTGCTTTCACACCAAACAAATTACAGACGAAAACAACTGTTTGAACATAAATAGAATGTTATATCATCGTTCAAATGTATTTTGAACTGTTTGTCGTTGTAATACGTAATACGAACTTCCCGGAAAATTTACACACCAATTTACAGGTATTTTTTTTCCCCACCTATGCCTCAAAATTTGTAAACAAAGTAGTGGGTCCTCATTATTACCTGGAAATCGACCTGTCTTCAAACAAAACAGACCGGTCTCTGACAGTAAGCTGACTGAATATACATGTATCATGAAACACACTTTAAAACTAAGAAATATGTTTTATATCCAATGATTATCCGTAATTGTTTTGCTAACACATTCGACCTTTCAAATTTTAATTCAATAAATGGCGGCGTAGTAATTTGGTTATGTATTCGTGCCTCGCTTAAAATAAATGTGTTTTGGGAACAAAGATGCACTAATAAAACTTTTTTAATTAATTAATTAATCACTGTTCATAAAATCCTCGCACTAAAAAAACGAGCGAATAATTAGCTATAAAAAAGAATAACAGATAACTTTTTCTCAACAAACCGCAAATTTAAAATTGACAGCTACGTCATTTGCTATTATATAAATACAATTTACGTGAGGGGCGCCCCAAGGGTTACGGCGTAAAAAATACCCTCTTCAAAAAAAGGGGTTAATTAAGAAAATAAATTAAAATACTATGAAACTCGGAAAATAAGCATGAAAGAAACAGAATATTTCTTTATTTCAGTGTAAGAACGTGTTTAATTTTACTCGTGATCATAGAAAAACTATATTTTCACTCGTGGCTTTGCCACTCGTGAAAATATGTTTTTCTATGACACTCGTGAAATATAATACGTTCTTACACTGAAATAAAAAATATCCTCTATATCTTTGGGCTGGGTTCCTAATTCACGAACTAAATTGAGTATACACTAAGGATCAAAGTTATAAAAATACTTTTAAGGGATACCTTAAATCTATTTTTACGGATTCGAACTGTTCGGTCGTCAAGCATATTCCAGTCTTAGCTAGAGGATTCCGCAAAACTGAGACGTTTAAAAAAACTGCCATACGAGGTTGAAAAACTACGGAACCAGCTCCAGGAGTTTAGAGAGACACGAGAGAAGAGTAAAGAGAAGTCTCGGGATAAAGTGCTGGACGATATCAAGGTTCTACGTGAAAAAAATCATGAAATTCTGGAATTAATAGAAGAAAGAACAATAAAAGAAATGAACAGAATCATGGCGCCGTTAACTACAAATCTGACTTAAGATGTTGAAAGTGTAACGATATGCGTGATCGTCTGAAACATTTAATAGATGAGATAAAAACAAAGACCATTAAAAGTGAATCTCTTTCATACGTTGGATTCACAAAATGTAAGGGCTTAATGTCCGAGGCGAAAACCGTATGCAAGAAAATGATAACAACCAAGGACTATGAATTAGTCTTTCAAACAGGGTCAAACGTAGAAACTACCGTTTCCTCAATTGACACTTTTGGGGATATATTTGATGCAAATCATGTGTTTACTGTACAATCTAAAGACTCCACTAAAATCGACGAATCTAACAACAAGTACAAAATAACTGGTGTGTTTGAAGAGCCTAACGGGATGATTTTCCTGAGTATTAGAGAGCCAACGTGCGAAGTGGTGATGCTAGACCAAAACTTCAAAGTTAGGACACGCCTCGACGTTCCTGAATATCCTGAAGACATTTGCTACATTGGAGGAAATGATTTGGTAGTTGCTACAAGCAGGGGGAGATTCAGATCTCAACCGGGTGTAAATTTAATCCAATTAACTAAAGGAAAACTCCAAAAGACTACACAAATAAACTTCGATCACTCATGCCTTAGTGTCGCTTACTATGACAGCCAGATTTACGTCACGTCTGAAGCGGCTCTCTATCAGTACACAAAGTCTGGCCAATTGGTCAAACAGTTGTACGAAGACAAGACTGTGAATGCATATTGTTATAGCAACAGAGTTTTTAAATGCGCTGTAAACCATGACGGAAGTCAAATCTACGTCCTAAGTAAAACGGATAGCAAGGTCCTTATACTTGACCTAGAAGGCAATATCTTATCAGTGTTTAAAGATGCAGAGATAAGAGAACCATGTGGAATTTGTGTTTCATCATTTTGATATGTGTTTGTCGCCTGTTCAAAGTCCGTGTGGCAAATTGGTAGGAATTGGCAAAAGAAACCGGCCAAGATGTTCGAGACTTCGTGGTACAATACGCTGGTGTCACCTCTGTGCCATATAAAGAACACAAACAGTCTGATCATTTGTCAAAACGGATATAACGAACAGGGAATACACGTACTGAAACTGAAATAAACATTTATATCGTTACAGCCTATAAAAAGAAACTGACCAAGATTGTTGAGATTCTGTCAAACGTTATGCCATGAACAGTCTGATCATACTCGAAAATATTTTATCATCAGCGTTGACAGATGCAGAGATACGCGTACCACGGTCCATTTGTGTGTCATCTTTCGGATATGTTTGTGTCAAATTTCGCGTGGAAAACTGACAGGAATGGTCAACAGAAACTGATCATAATGGAAAAGTTTTCGCCCTTAAACAAAGTGACGTCGCTGTACCACAATGCGACCACAAACAGTCTGATTATGGGTCAATACAATCACTTCAATAAGGAATTAACGATACTCAAACTAAATTGAACATTACCATTACATTGTTATACACAATATGTTTTTACATAACAGACGCAGCAATGTGTAGTATTTGGTTAGACACAACAGTTGATGTGTGGTATGTTTAAAATCCTGGTGTGTCGTTTTGCGTGTAACAAAACCTGTGAGGGAACAAGATCAGCGCCTTGTTAAGCAATGATGACATTGTACACGTTCTGAAATTGCGGTTAATAAATGACCTTCAAGTTGGCCACTATGTTTTGGCGCGTGAAAGACCCAGTTGATCTATATGCTTAAACAACAGAATCTCAAATCGTACTTTGTTTACAACCTGCATTGAGATCGCATTGAATATCAATTCTAGTGGTTTAAATAAAAAAAATAGATTGATAGTTTATCAATCAGATATAATTGATATTTAGTTTTGCTTTCAGCTTTTTCAGCTTTTTCCTTTATTCTTTCACACAATTCGCTCTCTTTTCATTGCAACATTGTCGAGCAGTTATCAACATACACAATTATAAGGAGAATCTGAAAAATCGACGGTGCCTTTTAATGGCTACTTTGTTTACCTTACCTTAGTTTTCTATATACACTTATTTATAGATTCAGGGAATGGAAATATGCCTGTTATAGTTTAATCGCGCTGTTCACAAAAAGTAAAGACCAAAGATATCAATGATGATGTGTAAGAGATTCTATCCTTACCTGCGGATTTAACTTTAGAGATGTTATCATTTACTCGTGTTGAAGCTCCAGAGAGTACAAATAGCGTTGTTGATTGTTAATTATTGCGGACTGCATTCTTTGCAACCACATGTCATGTTATTTTAATTATGTTTATTCTATTTGTTCATGTGCAGTGTTGCAATTGACAAAATTTATTTAATCCTTTTGTTTTATAATTATACACTCAAAAAAGCAATACCAATTATTTACGTCATTTGTCTTTGATTTGTAGATAAATCCATTGACTCCTAAGATGTCCCCACTTAAAAAAACGAATAATAAATAGTATGTTCAAATATATCATGAGCGAGATTGATGTAACAATTCTATCAAATGTGTTAAGTTTTAAAACATTGCAATTATGAGAACAGCATTTATTACATTTAATTAAGTGTTAATCAATTTTCGGTCTGTACTTTGTTTGAGTTTGTTTAATGTATTTCGAAATCTTACAGCCTGGTTGAACATTCAGTATTTGAACTGTATAACAAATAATATTACATTTATTAAACTCCATTCACATATTGTATCAGTCGAGTATGAAGAATTCAGTGTAATCTAATGAAGTCATGAAGCCATTTGTAGCCAATGGGTTTCATTTTATAGGCGCACAATACAGTTTTAATCATAAATATTTTGTTTTAATGAATTATCATGTTTAACTCATTTGACTTTAATGATAAAAACAAAAACGCATATAGTTTGTGTACAGACTAAAACATATAAGCGATGTTTTGGCTTTTTTCAACAGGACATTTTAATGCATTAAAATAAAAAATGCATTAACCTATATTGTGGGCCTTTAATGACCGACACTGTATTACTATCAGATGTATTTGTCTTTATATTGAACCATATAAAAATATTTACAGAAATTCAAATATGTACACTTAAGAAATTGTTTAATACGAATAATAAAGATGATTTTCCGAAACTCTGTGAAATAGGAGATGTTATGATCAGACAGAATCGTTGAAAACACTTCCTTGTAATGCATGTAATACATTAAGTATAGCGTACTAGTTAATGTTTATAAATAAACAATTGTGAATAAATGCATTCATTTTTCTCTGACGCATATATTATAAGTGTTGTTCGTATTTGACTATTTGAAAAATGACTGTCCGAAGAAATTGATATAACAATGTGTAATACTGTTTAGAATACAAACTACATTTTCAGCCAATGAGATTGCAGACAGGCAACCATAAAGTAGTAGACTTAATCATTAAGAATTTCAACTTTCGCGCGTGTTAAAAAATCCGACCAAAGCCAATCATTCGATACACACTCCTTGCGTTAGATTCTGCGTTGACAATGTATCAGCCAGTGAGGTTGTATTTTAAGTCATTTAGATGACATGAAATGAATTCTTAATAATAAAGAAGGACTCGTTCACTTCGCTCACTCCGCCCATTCTTAATAATTAAGAATTCACTTTATGTCATCTAATTATTACTTAATATCTCTTTTTTTAAATATTATATATTCAATAATAGTTCAGTACTTTAAAAATGGTAGTATGTTAACATCATTTATTTTCTATAATTCATCTGTGCCTCTACATTTTCTCCACCATTTAACTCATTAATTTACGACTTCGTTGAATAGAAACCAAAAAAAAAACAGTTCCTGAAATCAAGGTTCTGATCGAAAAAATACTCTTTTTAACGTTGTGCCTATTTCGATATATTTCAGTGACTGCTACGAAGTAATGCATATCCCAGTCTTAGCGAGAGGATTCCGCGAAAAACAAGGAGTTTCAGAAACTGCCTTGAGGAGGTAGGAAAATTAAGGAATCATCTCCGCCAATTTGAGGAGTCAAGGGAGAACAGTAAACAAAGGCTTGAACTATCTCGTAATAAAGTACTTGAGGATGTCAAAGTTTTTCGCGAAAGGATTAATGGAATTATAGATAGAATTGAAGGCAGAACACTTCAAGAATTGGATTAAATGGTACAATCAATAGATAAAGCTCTTTCAAGTGACATTGGCATATGCAATGCTACGAGTGATCGTTTGCAAACTTTAATAGACGAGGTTAAAACAAAAGGCATTAAAAGTGAATCTCTTTCGTATATTGGATTCACAAAATGTAAGATGCTAATGTTAGAGGCCAATGAAATATGCAATGAAATGACAAAATTCATGGACCATGAATTATTCTTAAAAACAGGGTCTAGAATAGAAAATATCTTATTTTCCATCGACACATTTGGAGATATATTCGATGCAAATCACGTTTTTAAACTACAGTCGGAGCAGCCCATTGCAATAGATAAATCTTACAAAGAGTGCAAAATAACTGGTGCTTGTGATTTACCTAGCGGGGAAATTGTCCTTTGTGTTGGTGAGCCAAATCCTGCAGTAGTATTACTAGCTCAAACTTATGAAATTATTGCACGCCTGAATTTTTCTGATTTTCCTGTAGACGTTTTCAAACTAGAAGTAAATCAAGTGGTCATTGCGGTCTCTATTAGGTAGGGGTTATGTTTCATCAAAATAAATGAAGGTAAACTTCTAGAGTTCAAAAAGATAAAATTTAAAAATATATTTTATTGCTACGATGTCGCTCACAGCGACGGCAAACTATACGTCACTACTGGAACGACCCTCTTGCAGTACAACATGTCAGGAAAGTATGTTAAAAAGCTTTACGAACCGGAGAAGTCTTTGAGTAATGCCATTAGAAAATACCGTGACACAATTGTTAGTAAATGCGCTGTAAATGCTGACGGCAGTAGAATCTTCATTCTTGATAATATTGATAGCCAGATCGTCACGCTCGACCAACACGGCAGTATCTTATCAGTGGTAAAAGACGCCACCATAACGGAATTGTACGGTATTTGTGTGTCAACATTTGGGTATGTGTTTGTTGCATGCTCCGATATCGTGCTGCAAATAGACAGGAATGGACAAAATGAACTAATCAAGTAGGCCAAGTTATTACACTCTCAGAAGCCGGTATCATTATGCTATGTACAAAACAATACAGTCTCATCGATGGTCATAATGGAGTGAATAATAAGCAAGTCACGGTGCTCAAACTGAAATGAGCGTTAACATTGGTACATAGTATATTCCCTGAATGTATTTCTATTGTGTACTTATTTATTTAGACAGTACACTTAAATAAAGTTGACTATTAAAAATCGCACGCGGAGAGTCTGGTTACATCTGCTGAACTGAAAACTTCTGAATAATAAACTGGTAAGTATATAAGTTAGCTGTTAAATATTAGTTCTGACACTCTAGAGACAAAACAATATAACTTCAATGCTTTTCATCATTCAGATAAGTCAGATTAATGCCATTGTGAATACCATGATGTCTACTCATTTAGTTGTGCAAATAGGTTGCTTTAACAATAAAATATACTATATTAAATACTGAGTATATATATATATATATATATAATATATATATATATATATATATATATATATATATATATATATATATATATATATATAATATATATATATATATATACATAAGTAATAACGCTCCTGTTAAACCAACAATATAACTCATTCATATGATTGAGAAAAGAAATTGTGTAAAAAGTAAACCTTTTTCGACTTCATCAATTCTTTAAACACTTTTGATATTTAATTAAAAATATGCACATTTTAAGTTTATACTGCTTTCTTATACACTCTTCATAACCTTGTTTACAAATTGATCGCCGTTTAAAGATATTTTAACTTCAACCCTATATTGTGCACGTTAAACAACCTTTATAGTTTAGTGAAATGAATGGCTGCTGGGCTCGTCCCTGTAGTTTCATTTGTATTCCATTGTATTTTTATTTCCAATTGATAACATTTATTTTTATGATCAATATTTAATAGTATCATTTTTTTATTTAAACTAATTGTTGAACTGCTTATAGCTAACAGTTTAAAAGTTACATTTTGTTAATATCTCATGTGTATTGTAAATGAATGGCTTGAAAATAGTGTCATGCTTAAATATTATATATACCTAGGAATTGGCCTTAAACCATTCAAGATACAACAAATACGGTTATGATCAATCCTCTATTGTCTCTAAAAAGTAAACATCAGATTACATTGTCTACGGATAAATAGGCATTCAATCACCAACAACCTTACCGGGCTAGATAACAAAACAGCTGTCAAATAATGAAAATAAATTCAAAACCTTACCTTAAAATACTAGTTCAAAAATGCTGTTTTTCAAGCGTTCTTTGAAATAACGGGTATTCAGATATATGGTACAAAGATTGATACCAGTAAATAAAGTAAATCCACATTGTGCATTTATGACGTTTTTCTTGACTCTTTTTCTCCTATATTGAAATCAAAAGTAAACTTGGCGATTGTTTTGGAGGGTTCTAGTTCAAAAATGTTAATTTTCAAGGGTTCTTTGAAATAACGGGTATAAAATATTCAGATATAAAGTACAGCCGATGTTTGATTATAAGTAATTTGCAAAAAAGGTAAATCCACATTTTCTCGTTGTGTTTACCCTTAAAAGATGATCTGTCATACTTTTCTGCAAAAGTCGTTTGCGGGGATATAGAATTCTTGTACTTAAAACAACCAGAGATTGAAACATCTCGTTTCCGATACTTCTTTATTTGATTTCATTTTTTTATAATAGCGTTTTATGTCAGAATATTTGCTTAAAACATTGAAGTGTATATATTAAAATAAATATTTCCCTAAGACCATTTTTAATTTCGTTTCGTATAGATGGTCTATGAAAGATAGATAGTGTTTAACCTTTGATAGAATATGTACTGCTGCTATCTTTTTTTTGTTTTATTTTTACTGAATACCATTAAATAAGGGTGTTCGTATATAAAGGAAAAGTGTGTTATTATAAAACTGCACATATGATTTTAAAACACCTAGTTTACTGTCTATATATGTTCGACCCAACGGGGTTCAATTGTAGTTTTGTATCTTTTTTAAAAACAAACCAAAACAAAACATCATTTCTCAATGATCACTTTATTTCTGCATTAAAAATTTGTTACAATACACACGATATACAATTGAGCAGTTAATGTAATATCTGTCTTTGTCAAAACTACATCTGCATGCTTTGTCTTAAATATACAACATAATCAGTAATGCATTTGTACCGGAACTATTTTCATTCAAAGCGCTGAAAGCACTGAGGTATGATCTTTGTTACAAAACAAACGGGGATTTATTTGAATGTAAGGTCAGTATTCCATGCACACGCTTCCCATATCCAAAGTCTGCATATGTCTCACACAATTTTATTTCAAAACACAAACCATGTTTCCACAAATAATTTAAGCAAGTAGGTGGAATTTCTTGTTAGAAATTATCAGATGATTTTATATCATTATTAGTAATTGTTTCTACAGTTACCGTTATAAATTATTAATATTAATAATAACATAAGTATGCTTAGGCTGATGTTAAAAAACAACATCTGTTTGACTCTGATGTATCATCAATTAGCGGAAATCGTTCACAGCATGATTCCGAGGGCATTGTTCACATGGAACACCGGCCTATATGTTAAAACATTTCAATTTCAGTTTAAGAAAATGGCTTTGTCAGATAAGAGTTCATATTTTTCGTTATTACTTATGACTGTCAGTGTTCTAGGAGTATTGTTACTTACCATAACATATTCATGACATTAGAGAGAACATGAGTGATGCATATGCTACTCTCTAGGATTTTTTATAAAACAGTCAACATTGTTCATAAAGAAAAAAAAGTATATTACCTATATTCCAAAAATAGGACCGATTCTTTAGATTTTCTCATTTAAAGAAATTTCTTGAAATTTGCATTTTGAAAATAAAATCAGATATCAAACGCTTGGCGTAAAACATAGAGAAACGCGTGATTTACAGTTATTTTTCACTGAATATATTCCCCTTCGCTAATCCAGCGCGTTTCAAAAAGTTGTGTACTTGGGAACGCTGGCGCCATCAATGCATTTGACACAATATAACTTTCTTTAAACACACGCAAAAATCAACCGAAAAGATAATATAAATAAAATAGATATACTAGCATTGTATTTAAGAAATATAACATACCACTGAGGGCCATATGGCATTATAAGGACCGACCAGTCAGCCCCCGAAGGTGTTTATGGACCGAGGCGTTAGCATGAATTTCATTCATGTACATATGTTGCTAAAAATCTCATTTACTGTTTCACCGATATGGAGTGCCAAAATACATCAAACTTTATCTTTAAAATTGCTCTACAAATTACATATCACAGACAAACCATACAATATAAAAAGAAAACAAAAATACATTTCATAATGATAGTATGCTTAAAATAAAATTGCAATGCCTAATTGTAATTTCAAAAGAATTTTTTTTTATTGCAGGAACATTTTATGAATCATACATTACAAATATATTTACTATTATATGATATATTTATTTTAAATTATGTATTCGTATTTTTAATCGTCTTTTTATATGACTTAATTTCATGTTATAGATATTCAGTTCCCATATATTTCATTAAGATTTTCCGACCTACCTACCTTGGGGGCTAAAACAGAAAACAAGCATACAACTGTTTAAGCCGAATTACCTGTTTGTATAAAACAATTAATACTTTGCAGTATGTTCATATACAAATGGATATTAAATGCTTGTATATTACATCAATAAGATGATGTAGTTTCTGCATGTCATGTTTGTGATATTTGAAATTATCAGTAAAGACCCTGTAAGAACTTCACAATATTAAAAATGCCTTTGTATTTGTGTTTGTGTTCAAGAGCGCTAACACGATAATTTATTTTGTTGTTGTTGCTGCTGCTGTTGTTTATGTTGTTGTTTTTCTTGTTGATGTTAATATTGTTGTTAGTGTTGCTGCAACAAGGCATAACAGTTTCACAGTGAAGACATTATCAACTGTGCTGTAATCTCTGTGTTTCTAGTGACCACAGTTCGAGCCTATCAAAGAACAAATGCTAGTGCCCTTTTGATGAGGAAATTTTGTTTAAGATAATAGGTAGCATTAAAAGTCCCAAAACTGATTACTGAATAGAGTAGACACCCATTCATATTATTGCAGGACTTAAGCCTTTCGCTACAAATGTGTCCCTATGAAAGAAAGTATTTCAACTTGTAAACAAGCTGGGAAAAGTAAACTATTCGATTAGTAGGGCGTCTTGGAATCAATCAGACTTTCGGGGTCTATGAAGTATTCGTTGTAATCCGGCGGAGCGTACCCTTCCTTGCACTCAAGCCAATACGTCTTCACGTTGCCCTTGAACGTCAGCATTAGGTCACGGTCATTCTGTCAAAAAAAAAAATGTTAAGAACATCATATTGATGATACTTCTTTTTTTCGTTTTGTAATAATAAATAAATGTGTGGACAAATGTGAAGTTACGCATATATAAACTAGTTTAAAAAACGGAAACTCGTATTCTAGTAAACTCGTCCCATTACTAAAAATATACATTTACGAAAACATAAATGTGTTCAAACAATTCAAAGGGCAGATAGAAATCCAAACAAACGGGTTCTTATATGTATTACATGGATTGCTATTTTTTTATCCCATCAATGTATCCAGCTCACATGAGTCAATGAGATGGCGACGTTTGGGTAGAAATTGGCATAAATAATGATCAGCCTTGATTGAACAGCCTGTTACAGATGTTGGCAGATACATTTAACTTTTAACTATTGCAAAACTACACTTCAATATGTATGCGAAAAACTACAGAAACAAGCTCAGTAGCAAAAAGTTTAAACATAAACCCGATTTAATGGCACTGGGTAAACGCCAAAGACATAGAACATAAAAAACAAAAAAATCACCAAGAAGAAATATGGAAGAACAGCACAAAACTCCACAAACAGCACATTGCATACATACTATATATAAAAAACAACTAGGTATGTTTATCAAGGAGTGTTAGGTACCGCCTTGGAACGGTCAGTAAAATGTAAATTTACTGGGGGTTTAAACCAGTTTAAGTGCACAAACCTCACTCTTTTTCCAACAATCCGAAATAAAGAAAAAACGCAAAAGGTAAATCTTATCAAAGTATACATTAACTTGAGGAAACTTTATTACAAAACAAATAATAATAAACTAATAGGTAATACCCAAGTACTTCAATGATTAGGGATCCCAACTCTTTCTGCAGATGGAGGAATACAATTCAAAGTACCTAATGCAAAAACTTTTCAAAGATACGATGCAATTATTGTCTGAAACTATGAAGATCACACACAGTCTGCCTTAGAAAATAAAAGGTTTCAGACTGTGTGATCATATAGTTTCATAATAAAAAGCATCATTGTACTAACACTAGGAACAAATAAAGAAAACATTATTAAAACTAAAAACGACATATATTAGCTAAACCTTTCTTTCAAATGAATACCTATTTTAAATATTAAAAGAAAAAGACGTCACATGCCGGAAATTTCTAGCCAGTCCAAGACGGTTTTAAAGATATCTTGAATCTGCAAAATGTTCATAAAATCAAAGGACTGAAAGTTTAGTTATGTAAGGACGCTATATTCAACCCTATATTTTGTTTGAGGAATTCAATTTCAAAAACTAGAAGGCAAGGACTCTTCAAAGTATTGCCATTATATCAACGGTTTAAATAAATTCCAAGCAATTAATTAGAGTCTATCTGCCCAACTTCCTGCAACAATGATTTTTATTCAGTCGGAAATGTAATATCTGAAGTTTATAGTTCATTTTTCATTTGTTTTGGTATGTTATTGAAAGGTTGTAAATATTTCAAATAGTCGGCATTTGGGATTTGGTATAAGTCTTATCATTAAGGTTATAGTCAATGTAAAGGTAAAGTTTGAATTTAAACTTTTTTTAAATGAATCGGAGAACTGTCTTAACCAGTCCCTAAACTTACTTTTTTCACTCTACTCAGCATGTAACTACCACAAAGACATCGATGGTGTTGAAAATGTTGAAAACGATGACACCATTAAACTAAATTTCTACAGCAATTCGATTATTTTTTCAGCCGCTGTTCAGTCGTACATATCCCTGTCTTAGCTGTTTTAGGATTTCGCGAAACTGATGAGTTCAATAGACTGCCGGACGAGGTTGAAGAACTTAGGAACCAGCTCGAGGAATTCAGAGAGTCCAGGAAAAGGAGTAAAGAAAAGATTGAAACGTCTTGGTATAAAGCACTGATGGATATCAAAGTTCTCCGTGGAAAAATAATTGGACAACTGGATACAGTTGAAAAAAGAACGATAACAGAAATGATCAAAGTAATGGCGCCGTCAGTTGAAATTCTGACAAAAGATGTTGACAAGTGTAACGATATGCGCGATCGTCTTAAATGTTTTATAGATGAGATTAAGAGCAATAAAAGTGAATCTCTTTCGTACGTTGGATTCACAAAATGTAAGAGCTTGACGGCAGAGGCGAATATCGTATGCAAGGAAATGATAAAAACCAAAGACTTTGAAATAGTCTTTCAACCAGGGTCCAACGTAGAAACTACCGTTTCCTCCATTAACACTTTTGGAGCAATATTTGATGTGAATCATGTTTTTACGGTTCACTCAAAAAAGTCCATAACAATGGACATCTTTAGAAGAGGGTTCACAACAACTGGTGTTTGTGAAATGCCTAACGGAAATCTTGTCGTTTGTAATAGAAACCCTTACCGCGAAATTGTCTTGCTAGCTCAAAACTTTAAAGCTGTAACACGCCTCCAATTTCCCGAATATCCTGAAGCCATTTGTAACATTGGAGAAAATAAATAAGTTGGCGGTTGCTATAACAAGTGAAATGGGTTTACGTTTAATCCAAGTAACTGAAGGAAAACTTCTACAGACTAATAGTGTTCGTTTTGATCACTCATGCCTCAGTGTCGCTCACAATGATAATCATCTCTACGTCTCATCTGAAGCGGCTCTCTATCAGTACACAAAGACTGGCCAATTGGTCAAACAGTTGTACAATACAGGGAATGCAAAAAGGTGGGACATGAACGTTCTTAAATGCGCTCTAAACCATGACGGAAGTAAAATATTCATTCTTAATAAAATGGCTAACAAGATCCTTACACTCGACCGAGACGGAAATATTTTATCAGCGATAAAAGATTCAGATATAAGCGAACCATGTGGAATTTGTGTGTCATCATTTAGATATGTGTTTGTTGCCTGCTGAAAGTGTGTGGTGCAAATTGACAGGAATGGGCAAAAGAAACTGACCAGGTTGTTCGAGATTTCGCCAAATTGCATGGTGACGTCGCTGCGCCACGTAACGAACACAAACAGTCTGATCATGGGTCTAAGCGGACATATCGAGAAGGGAATAGCTGTACTCGAACTGAAGTAAATATCGCCATTGTTACACACTTTGTTTATTTTATATAACATATGCAGCAATGTATTTTTCGTTTAGACACAACACTTGTCTTTTAGTGAATTGTTCTGGTGTGTCATTTCCCAGGTTGCAACTTTTTGAGTGGAAACACGATCAGCACCTACATCCTTGATAAGCTATGATGAAGTCTTTTTTTTCCTTTTCACACTGCAATAAGTTTAAACATCATTGTTCGGCTAGTGAACACAAACTTTTTTTTCTTTTTATCGTGAGTTATTTTGTATTACATCAAAAGGTTTTTTCGACTGTGTATTGTTTTGGCTACTCATATCGTTTTTTTTAAATAAGTTATATTAGAAATCAACTACTATTTTGCTTGTTGTTCTCTTTTTTGCCATTGTTAAATATTATTTGTTCTTTTAACTATAATCATTTATAATCATCAAACAAAATAAGCATCAGACTATATTTTTTTATTGTAACACTTTGCTGAATTAATATAAACTTACATTAATATAATAAGGAAGTAACAAAAATTTGTGTGTGTGTTTGAACTAACTATTTCCAGTAATTCTATCTAATCATTAGCGGTTCCAGAGGGGAGGCGCATCCCGAAACTCGTCCAAGTTTACTTTTTATTTCAAAACAGGAGTAAAAAGTAATAAAATACGCCCAAAATTAACCATTTTGGACTAGAAACTGCAAAATATTTCTAGGGGGAGTACCCCCGCCAACATTTTATTCCCAATGTTATTGTTCGATTGCTTCTACATTCAATTAACTGAATGTGCATAGACTGCAATCGATAAGTTTAAATTTATGGAGTATTTTTATTCTCATTAGAAATTTATAATGAAAAGTACACATTGTTGATTTGTATTTATTACCGTATAGTTTGTTCAAATCTAGTTGTTCATTTTCAATTGACGGATGGCGCCATCTTTGATTAATTTCATCTTTGTTTGTTCTGGCACCGAGCGAATAAGACTCTGATATGATATGAATTCATTACCATTTATATTGTAAAGATACCTCGCTTGGTAATAGTCACAAAAATTGTTTGTTCTATAGTGAAATATACGTTTAAGATACTTAATGCCCTTTTCAAACAATTTGTTATAGAATAATGTATGGTTTATGTTACAAATATTTTATTGTTACATATAACTAGTCCTGCATGTAAAGTATAATTTAGATCATACAATTGTTAATAAAAAAAACTTTAAGGACGTGTTATATGAACTTTATTTAGAAATTCTATTTCATTTCTTTATTTCAAAATCAAAACTTAGTTCATTTCCAAAAGGCATCAACATCTAATGAAAGAATATTTTCCATTGACTTTTGTTTCTGTCGTCTAAATATATTTTTAACCAAGCACCTTATAAATTTTCAATATTTGTTATTTTTGTCCACCATTTTCAAGTTTTTTGTTATAATCTTTATCTTTTGATCTTACCAACCATTATTATTTTATTATTTTATTTTGGAGATGTTAAGATTGCTAATAGGTATTTAAGTTTTGAAAATGCATATGTTTTCACTATTATTACGCTCCCCATGAGTGTAAGTTTTCTGTGTTCCCATTGTTTTAATGTTTTATAGAAATCTTCGATCGTTTTATGAATATTTTCGTCTAGTTTTTTTCTATTATTATAAAATGTTATACCAAAAACTACGGAATAGTCTGAAGTCCAAATAAAAATATATTTTGGTGAATTTCAATGTTATATATATTTTTAATGTAATCACTCTCATGCTAATTGCTTGTTTAGGTTTAGAATAAACCATTTTGAAATGAATCCTATGTGAAAATTTAAGTTTCGAATGATTTTTCTGTACCGCACAGTACAGTACAAAGTAGAGTAATAACAAAATAGATATTTTAAAACTATGTGAAATGGCAGACTAAAAACTATTGCGTGTAGTGTATACTATACATGATGTATATTATACATGATTTATATTGTACTAGTTAATATGTATCAATATGCTTTTCTCAAACGCATATACTATAATTGTTGTTCGAATTTTACCTTACTTATAAATGACTCCCCCATGACTCTCACATGGTATTAAAAACACTTACAATGGTGTGACACTGTCCAATACCTCTGGGGAAGAATATATATTTATGGTGGCATACTCCTGTCGTAAAATAACCTGATAGCATTCGCGGAATGACTCGTGTTAACCACTTAATTTTCGCGATTATTATCTAGCTATCTAGTTAATATTCGCGATACCTTTTTGGTAAGATAAATATCGTTATACTAAAAACAAGTTTAAAAGTGCACAGAACTGTCACCTATTACCTTGTTTAGCTTTACAACACTAACAGGTAAACTAGTTATGGTTTGCGAATTCCACTTAATAAGTAACATAATAACTGGTTAACTAGATAAGATCCGTGATACCACTTATCTATAAATGCATTTTGGGCTTCTAGCAGTAACTGGTTATCTGGTTATTGTTTGCGAATTTCAATATGTCGTACAATTGAATCATAAAATGTAAGAGCTTGACGTAAAAGGCGAAAACCGTGTGTAATGAAATTATAAAAATCAAAGAATATGAACTTGTCTTCAAGTTCAAGGGTAGGAACTATCGTGCCTTCATCTATAAATCATGTTTTAACAGTACAGTCGTAGAAATCCACTTTCATTAATGAAATTTACCGAGACTAAAGCAAATGTGGTGTTTGTGACAGACTTAACGGGGTAATCGTCCTAAGCGTTGCAAAGCCAAACTTTCATGTAGACGTTTGCAAGATCGAGAAAAATGTTGGGGTCATTGCATCAAAGTATTTTTATTCTTGCTGCAGGTCACATTTCATCGAAAAACTGATTGCACTCTTAGACATACCAAAACAATAAAGTTCGAACACCCGTATAGTTGCGACTGTGTCGCCTCCTACGGCGACAAGCTATACGCTACTTCTGAAACGGTTCTCTGTCAGTACAGCATGTCTTGCGCGTGCCTCAAGAAGCTTTATGAATCACTGAATTCTATAAGTAATGAGATATCCCTACAGTACTGTTTTTAAATGTGCTGTAACCCTGATGGAAGAATATTCATTTTTAATGAAACTAAATGGCAGATCCTCACACTAGGCAAAGATGGAGTCATATTATCACTGCTAAACAATCCAGATATAATAGCGGTGTTTTTGTCTCAATATTTGGGTATGTGTTTGTCGTCTGCTTTGATTCCTAGATGCAAATAGATAGAAATGGGCAACGAGAATAGCAAAATTAGTCGAGTCTTCCAGCTATTTGAACTCGATGTCACCATGCTACTAGAGCACGTACATCCTCCTCCGTTGGTCATAACAGACAAACGGTTTAATAAGGACAAGGATTGTACGGTGTATTGTTTTCTTCACTTTACATGGGTGTATGTCTGCGTGCAATTAGGTGATTAACTGTTGACTATGTGAAACAGTTAAATAATTAGCACCTATAGACTTGATTGACCATAGAGCAATGACAATTTACACGTACTCAAATTGCAAAAAAAAAAAAACACCTTCCATTAGTGTTTTAAGTTGACAACAAAAAGTGAGGACGTGAAATATCCATTAAACTGTATACATATATGTTCTAAAGAAACTCTAGTCGCATTGTTTGATTTTTAAAGAATGGCACTTAAATTGAAACTGCAGTAAATGGCATAAGGAGCTCATAACGTTGGCCATACGGAAACTGAAGTTACCAAGTTTGACACTATAATAGCATCAGGAGAATTGATCATTCAATGGTATTCAAGTACAATGAGTAGAAAACGTGTCAACGCAGAGCGCGTTTGCTGCAATCTCGCCACCAGTAGGTCATAGTGTTATCTGACGTTTCCAAGTTAACCAAATATCTAATGAATTTCAAGTTTGTATAAATATATACTGGAATTTCTTGACATAAAGACTAATGGATTTCTTTGTATTTAAATTGTTTAACTGCTTGAAATATTGTTGTTGTTTTTTTTCCTTATTCTATCAAATAAGAAATTGTTATGCCATAACATTGAAACAAGCGTGTGCCATGTTTTATTTATCTTACAATGATGTGTGAAACAGGATGTTGAAATTGCTTTTATCTTCTTTAATGTCAATTGTATTAAAAAAATAAAACAACTTTTTTAATGATCATTTTATTTCTGCATTAAAATGTATTACGATATACAATAGAGTACATGAAACTGCCATCAAGCTTCATCGACTTGCTTTTTCTTAATTTTATTTGAATGTAAGGCCAGGATTCCATGTATACGCTTTCTGCATCCGGAGTCTGCATATGTGTTACACATAACACTTCAAAGCACAAAACATTTGTTCACAATGAAATATTGTGAGAAAGTTGTATTTTTAGTAAGAAAATGTCATATGATTTTATATCACGTGTCGCAATTAACATGACGCGGCCTGTCAGTCTAACTAGCCGGTCGATACTCGACCAACCAATCAACGTCTTGATTAGGCGGGGCTTATCAATTGCCCGTTGCTTTCCGCCATGACCACTGACAATCTGCATTTATCAACAGTAGTTTAATTACGCTGTTACGCAAATATGTTTCTCATAACTGAAATATTAAAGGCCCAGTTTAAAGAATGTTTGGCATGACAATCCCCTGTTGTGCATCTCCTGCTAATTGCACTTATGTCACAGTAAGGGCCAATTTCCTGTTTATTTGTTTATTGGCTCAGCGCCATTTAGGGTCCATTTCTATAATAAAACCTCTAAAACTGCACAGCAGGATACTCAGATCAGGGATCTGATAAGACAATTAGGCAATTAGATTAAGATCAATACACAGAGGTTGAGTACAGTACACTGTTGTTATTGTTGTAGCTTTTTGTTGTTGTTGTTGTCGTTGTTGTTTTTTGTTGTTGTTGTTTTGTTTTTTGTTTGTTTGTTGTTGTTGTTTTGTTTTTCTTGTTTTTTTTTGTTGTTGTTTTTTTTTTGGGGGGGGGGGTCACTTATAGAAGGATTTAACTAGGTCTTTAAGAAAATCCGAAATACTGACATTTCCCTTAATGTTGGTCAAATTATGCATTTCATTGTACTTAACAAAGTAACCTTTATGTAGACTATTTCAACCCTTCAAATCAAATGTATTAATCGTTTATGTATCCGTACATAATATGCGTATATTATCCATTAGTCTTTAAACAGGAAATATCATTAGAAGTTATCAGTGTTAGTGTAAAACATTGACGATATCATGCGATTAATTGATTTTTCTTTAGAAATTTGTCTCCTTTTTGTGCGTTGAATTTTAAATCCTACTTTAAGGAGAAACCGCAACTCAGCTGGTTCGCGTTACATATTATTATTTTTTAGCACAGATAAAATATCAAATATCATCCGGTATAGGTCCGTCATACCATATAACTAAAGATCACAAAACGTATATACGAATATATAAAACAAAATCATCTTTGTAAATGACGTAAATCGAATTATAAATTTGTGATATGGCTATGATCATTTCTAACTTCTTTGTTGCTTGTTAGAACAGTTTTGCATTTCGTTTACGGATATTTGTGAAATTTATGTTAAATTTGGCCAAAAGCATGCATTTAATGGTATTGCCAATAAACTGAAACTGAAACTGATATTCATACATTGAGAGAAACATTAAGGTAGTTATATCAATACTAATAATTCATTAAACTTGTAAAAAAACAAGTGAATTTTAATGGAGAAAGGAAGAAAAACAGCAACATCCATTTGGCTTTGACATTTGATATAAACAAACGTCGTTTTTGTTGACTTTCGTAAAGGAAATTAATACAGGTTTTGTTTCCCTAAATTTGAGTTTTTAAACGAGGCTTGCTGTAACAAAACTCTGATGTTATTTAAATATAAATTGTTTTAAAGTTTCGACATGAAATCATTTCTATTTGAATCATAAATTGCATTCAATTGATAATAATGAATTAATTTAATGCTATACTTGATTTTACTGCTATGTTTTACCAAGTTCTATGGGTTTTTTTATCTGGGTGTCAAGTATCACTTCGGTATTATTATCGTCTGTGTCTGTGTATTTGTCGTAGGTCCCTTACTAAGGCGTCACGTGACACTGTAGGCGTCGCTATCGGCGTGGTGTCAATTGTTTCCACAAGTTACAGTTATAATTGCTTGATATGGTAGGTCTGATAAGAATGATGGTAAATCACATCTGCTTGGCTTTGATGCATATAAGCAGAAATCGTTCACAGCATGATTACGTAGATAGGGTTTACATGGAAAACCAGCCTCTTTGTTAATGCATTTCAATTTCAGTATTATAAAAAATCTCGTTCGAACAATTTCATTCATGTGCATATATTACTAATCCACCGATATAATATACCAAAATACTTCAATTTTTGACTTTTAAAAGCGCTTTACAAACTACGTATCACAGATTATGGACAAACCAAACAATATTAAATAAAACAAAATTACATTTCATTAAAAAATAGTATGCTAAAAATAAATTTGCAACGCTTAGTTGTAATTTCAAAAGAACAAAATTTATAACAGGTACATTTTATAAAACATAAATTTCAAAATACTTATAATATTATATGAAATTGTTTTAATATTATATAAAATTAATTAACATTTTCTTTGATATCACTTTATATGTGATAGATATTCAGTTCCCATATACTTCATTCAGATTTTCCATCCTACCAACCCGAAACAGGACACAAACATATTATTTGTTTAAGTCATCTTACCTGTTTGTACAAAACCATGTATAATACACAGTACGTCTATGTACAAAAGGCAATTAAATGCTGTAGCTGCATGTCATGATTGAGGTACTTAAAATTATAAGTAAAAACCCGCCAGAACTTTACAATATTATAAATGCCTTTGTCTTTTTGTTGTTTTCTAAAACCCTCATACGAGAATTGTTATTGTTGTTGTGGTGGTGGTGTTGTGGTGGTTGCTGCTGTTGTTCTTATTGCTGTTAACATTAATATTGGAGCTGCTGCACTAAAACTAGGCATTTCACTGTGAAGAACATTATAAACAGTGCTGTTATCGCTGTGTGTCTAGTGGCCACAGCTCTGTATGTTATCACGTATAGATTCGAAACAACAGTATGCATTAAGGTGCAGTTCTATTTATTTTCGTTAAAAAATTATGTTTATCGATACCCAGCGTTTCAACTCTATCAAACAATAAAAGCTAGTGCCCCTTTGATGGTGAAATGATTTTGTTACTTATTTATGTGAATAGGTAGTAATAAAAATCCCAAAACAGTTTACTGAATAGTGTAGAAACATATTCGTACTGTTGCAGGACTTTTGCTTTTCGCTACAAACGTATTTCCAAGTCCAGAAGAAGTGTCCCGATAAAGGACAGTATTTCAACTTGTATGCAAGCTGGGAAAAGTAAACTATTCGATTAGTTAGCCGTCTTGGAATCAATCAGAATTTCGGGGTCTACGAAGTATTCGTCGTAATCCGGCGGAGCGTACCCTTCCTTGCACTCAAGCCAATATGTCTTCACGTTGCCCTTGAAAGTCAGCATCAGGTCACGGTCATTCTATCAAGGCAAATGTTAAGAACATCAGATTGATGATACTATTTTTCGTTTTGTAATTATTCATAAATTTGTGGACAAGTGTGAAGTAACGCGTTTTATAAACTAGTTTTAAAACAACGTGACTCATGAGTCAATGAGAAGGCGACGCAGTTACCTTTTCTGTGAGATCATCCCTCTCCCGAATGACGAAGCCGCCTACTTCTGTCAAATGATCAGCCGTCGACTTGCTAAGGTGGACCTTGCAAGCTGGAAAGATATGTGTTTGCTGAATGGGATGCTAAAATTGTGTATATTTTATGAACATCATTTCTCATTCCGTTTGTAAAGTATTTTCTCGGGACATAAAAGTTAATGTTTGTATGAAAACAAGGAAGAGCAATAGACAGAAAACCATTTAAATAATTACCATACCAATTAACCTTACGTTTAAGCTACTGATTAGCTTAATTTTAAAAACCTTGTTGGGAAAATAGCGTAGACCTAACAAATATTTGTATTAATATAAAGAAGGAAACACGCATGTCGTACGGGTTTTTCATTTTCGGATAACCGCTTGAAACCCGCTACTCCACATTCACCGAAGGATGTATTGTAGCTGACAACTCATTCATTTCCCATCGGTAACAACCTCGGATGCATATAGACGGTTTACAATGTCAAATTATCAGTCAATCATAAGGACTTTACTCTGAAAAATCTAAATATGATAAGCTTCACTTGGAATCAATTGCAACTGAATAATGCAAATTACACGAGTAATATTATCAATTTTACGATGCACTTGCATACATCCGAGGTTGTTTTTGATGAAAAATTCCAAAAAGTGATCCGATCTGCGCAAAGGGTATGTCGTGGTTATCTGACTTTGCGGTTGTTTTAAAGGTCTAGTTAAAGGCATACTGGCATCATAATCACCTGGCCCCAATTTCTCAAAACTTCTTAAGTCTCTTATAACAGGATTAAGTTAAATCCACTATTTTTGTCTTTCAGTATTTTGCATTTTATATACTCCTTTAATGTTTTAATACTAAAGATAGAAAGTATCGTTACAATTATCACAATTAACCATTTTTCATTTATAAAAAATCACTATAAGTTTGTATTTTGGCTAATTGAAATAAGCAACTTAAGCCTGTTAAGCTTAAGAAGATTCGAGAAATTGGGGCCTGCGGTGCATCTCCTGCGTATTGCACTGGTGCCGCAGTAGGGGCTAATTTCCTGTGTATTTGTTTATTAGCTCAGGGCCGTTTAGAGTCCATTTAAAAAAACCTCCAAAACGTCTCAGCAGGATACTCAGATCAGAGATCTGATAAGAGGGTACAAGGCAATTGAATTAAGATCAATACACAGAGGTTGTGTACTATATACAGATTGTGTGTGTGGGGGGGGGGGGTCACTTATAGAAGGCTTAAACTAGGCCTTTAAAGTTCAATTCATATTACGTTTTCCGAGCGCCTCCATCATGTTTGCGACATTCACTGCCTCTCCAAACACGCAGTAGTGTGGCATCTTCGTCCCCACCACACCAGCAACCACCGCTCCTGAAACGAAACAAAACGAATTTATATATTTATAAAATGTTATACATTGTTTCTAGTTAAAAAATACTAATCACATACCTTTCTGTATTACACATCTGTAGTATAACAATATCATTCTGCACTTTTGTAAACAATTTTATTGGAAACAAAAAAATGCTTTCTTAATATTCCAGCAAGCCATACCTGTATTGCTCATAAAGATGTATTTGATTAATAATAATATCAATTTCAATTCTAAGAGAGAAACGTGTTATTTTTTCTTGATTTCATGAAAAAACTTTCTTAAAAACTTTATTTTTCAAATTCAAAGAACGTCATGAACATATACCAAATAATTCATTTACTTCATATAAGCATTCAAAATAAATAAAATTTCATTCGTCCGTCTCTCGTTGAGCCTCGGTATATTAACGCTCAACAGTGCCCATGTTATTGCGTATATACATGGTTTAAAAATTGATACAGACATTCAAATATATTACTGTATGAATGAGAACTTGGAGGCACCATGTTCTACGTTTAGCATAATGGTTTCGGTACTATTTTTTGTTAAACAATAGTGTTCTTATTCTGCTATAAAGAAACGTTTCAGAAACTAGGGCCATAATCTTCTGGTAAATATCTGTATGTCAAAAGCTTTCAAATGAGAACAAAATTAACCAAATGATCAGCGAATGTTTTATTACGTAGCTTATTTTCATCACCGTCATACTTTTAAGACATGGGAGTGCCAAACTGTAAGTTCGCAAAATGTACCTGAATGGCAACCGATGCGTAGTCTGACGTTCGTCCCTGGAATATGGGGGATCTCCATCCGGTTGACGTGCTCCAGGATGTCAAGAGCAAGGGAGGCGATCTCAGAAGCGTGACGGTTACCGTTTGGCTTTGGAACACCTTTGGTAGTAAAAACGTATAAATAATATGTTAATAGTCAGATAACGATCTAAATAAAACGAAACAACAACAGGAAGGAGCAGCGTCATTTAAAAAAATTAAACCCTCGCTTTAAGGTAAGATTATCACAAGACAAACCAAAGCGATAAAGTAGAAGAACATGTTACAGAAAATCGTATTGAAAATGATGATATTTTGTATCATTCGGTACATCAGGACTTCACTTCCAGCTTAATTGTTCATGTTTCAAGCATATTATATAACTGTGTTTCAGTTTCATTTGTTTTCATTTAGAATGCTTTTTAAAGACTTTCGTGTTAGAGAATATTTTCAAATTAATAGCGAGAATCGATTTCCGCCGTCCTTAATCGATTTTCAACATTACCCGATTGGATAAGTCACTTTATTTACAGCAGCAATATAAACATTTCTAATAAATACATGCAATGTATAAAAGTATCCATGTATGTATTTTTATTGTTAAATGATGACGCAGTGTAGACGACGTAGGAAATCATAACTGCGAAATGTTTGCAAAAAATAAACGCTTTGAATGATCTTAAGCATTGCTTTGTCAGTTTGTGATATCAGCTCATCAACAGCGGAGGTGAAACTGGTAGGTCTTTTTGTTATTTATTACCGGAAAAAGGCATGTGATAAAAATAATATGCCAATAGTCATTATTTAATATACAGTTGTATTCAACTCGTTGAGTCAATATGTAAGTAAGCTAGCATTGTTGATTAAAATTGTGTTTCTACGTATTTATGAAGTTGCGCCCGTCTTGCTCTGACCTTTTATTTACAGCACCAATGAAAACCTAAATGCTTTATGCAATTGATTTTTTTTGTCTGTATTTTTAGTGTCATACAATGACGCATTGTAGAAAACGCAATAATAACTGCGAAATGTTTGAAAGAAAAAACGCTTGGAATGATCTTAAAGAGTAAATATCACCATTGCTGAAACAAACATAGTAACCGTCGACCCGTTCATCGAGAAACCAGTAAGAGTAAATATCTTCGTACCTGAAACGACGAGATATGCGTCGCCAATCGTCTCCACCTTGTACACGTCGTACACGTCTATCCGTTCATCCAGACACGAGTATATCGTGTTTAACATCTCGACGATCTGCAAAAAAGGTGATCATGGTAAAGATTTTGATCCGATTGTTCAGAACTGCGTTGAAGTTAAAACGTGATTAACGACATAATTGTTAAATTTTAAAAGTCTAAAATTTAATGACAAGATAATGTATTAAAACAAACAGATACAACTTATATATATAAAGCAGTTTTCTTAAATCTTGTTATTAAGATTTGAAAGGTAACAAGGATGAGGCTAAAAACGTTGTAAAAAAAGGTTTCGAACAATCGACTCAATATATTCAGTTAAAATATCAACGTTAAACATGCCATATACATATACATTATGTCCAAGGTGTAATATCATATGCAAGAATATATTGTAAAATGATTCTATGAAGTAATTCCAGTGATCTCCTGTGTCGCTCGTCGTTCCAAAGTCAAATCCCGAACATTTATACACATTTATTTTTGTTTATGTTGTATTGTGACGCTGAGTGTTTTTATGACATGAGTGTTCGGCCTTAACATCATGCCTATCTATCAACAGGGCAATCGTTCATTTTTAGATACTGAATAGTTTCCATCGTATGGTCATGATAAACACATACATAGTTGTAACCAGCAAACCGTGTTTGACTAACGTTTCATTCTCGAATCTACGAATGAAACATCAATAAGACTTTATTGATAACATGATATTTGTAATGGTTGTCGAACCTCTACAACATGTTTTTTCTTTCATTGAAAGCAATGTGTTTTTTACTCTCAGACCACTCGTTAAATGATTCGGTTCATTCAAATCTAAATTAAATGCAAATGCGATGTTAATTAAATATTCTGTATATATATATATATATATATATATATATATATATAGGAAGTAATAAAAAAATGCATGTATAAATAAAAGAACACATGTACCTGTAATGGCGAGCTGCGGGAACAGAT
This sequence comes from Mya arenaria, assembly GCF_026914265.1. Taxonomy (NCBI): domain Eukaryota; kingdom Metazoa; phylum Mollusca; class Bivalvia; order Myida; family Myidae; genus Mya; species Mya arenaria. The sequence continues at coordinate 19,723,494 of NC_069135.1, read as the reverse complement.
GTTGGTGAACCCAACAATGTCAGAAAACATGATGGTAGCGTGTGGGAACTCCTCGGTGCTTACTTCTTGGTTCTGTTTCAGCTGTTCGGCTACCTCCTTCGGTAACATCTGGTACAGCAACGTGTCCGTCCGTCTTTTCTCTTTCGATAAGGCTTTAGTCCTGGAAAAGATCGGGAATAGGTTTGAGGACAAACTGTGTGAATGGCAGAATATATTCTATAACATAAGTTTAGGTATACCCTATTTAGTTTTCAGATTAATCTTTAATATTAAGGTTGTTTGTTATCTTTTATTGATATTATCATCAGAAAAGAATCCCAATTCCTTTGGAATTTAAACGTTTGGTGGAAAAAGACAAAAATAGAATATACTCTATGAACTTACTTTTGGTGCATTCGTGGAAGCCAATGGCAATCGAGATTTTGTTTTATTTAATTATTAAACATAATCAAAAACAAAACAAAAATAAATTTTCCATTGTCATCCTTCATGAAAATGCAAACACTATTGTAATGTTTAAACCTGTCGGCAATGTGAAGCGAGCATCTCTGAATCTCCACAGTGAGATTGTAGACTGCGTATATAATGACTGGACAGAGAATGAGCACTGCGCTGAAGATGATGCAGATGATGATGATGTTGGTCAGGTCCGTCTGTTGTCTGGCCGCTAACAAACCGTCGATTGTCAGAGCAAGAGAGACTTGTGCTTCTCGGATAATATCCTGAAATAAATTTAATGAATTTGATGGATAGTATATCCCATGTACAATCATAACAATTTGACTGTCTGGTGACCCAACATTGTTTTGGTATTATTTGAATTTTTTAGATGTGTAGTAAAGAATATGTAAAATTAAACAAACAAAAAATATTACAAACTAATTTTGCTGGCTATGCAGTAGTGCAAAATAGCTAGTTCTTTCATGTCCGATTTCAGTTGAATTAAAGAGCTAAAGTATACAAACTGCATTACCTTTTTCTACAATGTGTTGCCCAGTATAAATTTTACAACCCATATTCTTTCAACAAACCTTACCCGTACCTTTCCAAATGATATAGAAATTATATGGGTTTACTAGGCATCAACGTTTTCACATTACTACGGCAATAGCCGAATATAGTAAAAAATCGCACCTCGAAATGACAACTATTTAAACATCTGATACCTTAAATTATTTAAAGGAAAAAAATTAAAATGTATTGTTAAGTTTACCGCTCAAAATAACTTGAGGGTCACATTTATTGGTTGGTTTATCTTATATAATGTAAACTGCAATACAAGTTGTTTTAATAATAAAATGTACATAACTGGAGATTAGGCTAACATTTGAATAGAGAAGGAATACTGGAAAAGAAAATTAACAGCGAATGGGAGGGAAAAGTTCAGGCACCGGTCAAAAATACAATGATATCGACCATATGGCCAGTGTGCACGTAGTTTTTGAATGTCCATACACGTAGTACTGTGTCGCTGGTATACGTCTTAGTTATACACGTAGTACTGTGTCGCTGGTGTCGCTGGCATACGTGTAAGCTATACACGTATTACTGTGTCGCTGGTGTACGTCTAAGCTATACACTTAGTACTGTGTCGCTGGTGTACGTCTAAGCTATACACGTAGTACTGTGTCGCTGGTGTACGTCTAAGCTATACACGTAGTACTGTGTCGCTGGTGTACGTCTAAGCTATACACGCAGTACTGTGTCGCTGGTATACGTCTAAGTTATACACGCAGTACTGTGTCGCTGGTATACGTCTAAGTTATACACGCAGTACTGTGTCGCTGGTATACGTCTTAGCTATACACGCAGTACTGTGTCGCTGGTATACGTCTAAGCTATACTATACACGCAGTACTGTGTCGCTGGTATACGTCTAAGCTATACACGTAGTACTGTGTCGCTGGTATACGTCTTAGTTATACACGTAGTACTGTGTCGCTGGTATACGTCTAAGCTATACACGTAGTACTGTGTCGCTGGTATACGTCTAAGCTATACACGTAGTACTGTGTCGCTAATATACGTCTTAGCTCTACACGTAGTACTGTGTCGCTAATATACGTCTTAGCTGTACACGTAGTACTGTGTCGCTGGTATACGTCTTAGCTGTACACGTAGTACTGTGTCGCTGGTATACGTCTTAGCTGTACACGTTGTACTGTGTCGCTGGTATACGTCTTAGTTGTACACGTAGTACTGTGTCGCTGGTATACGTCTTAGTTGTACACGTAGTACTGTGTCGCTGGTATACGTCTAAGTTGTACACGTAGTACTGTGTAGCTGGTATACGTCTAAGTTGTACACGTAGTACTGTGTCGCTGGTATACGTCTAATTTGTACACGTAGTACTGTGTCGCTGCTATACGTCTTAGTTGTACACGCAGTACTGTGTCGCTGGTGTACGTCTAAGCTATACACGTAGTACTGTGTCGCTGGTATACGTGTAAGACTGTGTCGCTGGTATACGTGTAAGACTGTGTCGCTGATATACGTGTAAGACTGTGTCGCTGGTATACGTGTAAGACTGTGTCGCTGGTATACATCTAAGCTTCACGTAGTACTGTGTAGCTGTTTTACATCTAAGCTATACACGTAGTACTGTGTCGCTGTAATACGCGTAAGCTATACACGTAGTACTGTGTCGCTGGTATACGTCTAAGCTATACACGTAGTACTGTGTCGCTGGTATACGTCTAAGTTATACACGTAGTACTGTGTCGCTGGTATACGTCTAAGTTATACACGTAGTACTGTGTCGCTGGTATACGTCTTAGCTATACACGTAGTACTGTGTTGCTGGTATACGTCTAAGCTATACACGTAGTACTGTGTCGCTGGTATACGTCTTAGTTATACACGTAGTACTGTGTCGCTGGTATACGTCTAAGCTGTACACGTAGTACTGTGTCACTGGTATACGTCTTAGTTATACACGTAGTACTGTGTCGCTGGTATACATCTAAGTTATACACGTAGTACTGTGTCGCTGGTATACGTCTTAGTTATACACGTAGTACTGTGTCGCTGGTATACGTCTAAGCTATACACGTAGTACTGTGTCGCTGGTATACGTCTAAGCTATACACGTAGTACTGTGTCGCTGGTGTACGTCTTAGTTATACACGTAGTACTGTGTCGCTGGTATACATCTAAGCTATACACGTAGTACTGTGTCGCTGGTATACGTCTTAGTTATACACGTAGTACTGTGTCGCTGGTATACGTTTAAGCTATACACGTAGTACTGTGTCGCTGGTATACGTCTTAGTTATACACGTAGTACTGTGTCGCTGGTATACGTCTTAGTTATACACGTAGTACTGTGTCGCTGGTATACGTCTTAGTTATACACGTAGTACTGTGTCGCTGTTATACATCTAAGCTATACACGTAGTACTGTGTCGCTGGTATACATCTAAGCTATACACGTAGTACTGTGTCGCTGGTATACGTCTTAGTTATACACGTAGTACTGTGTCGCTGGTATACGTCTAAGCTTTACACGTAGTACTGTGTCGCTGGTATACGTCTAAGCTATACACGTAGTACTGTGTCGCTGGTATACGTCTAAGCTATACAGTAGTACTGTGTCGCTGGTATACGTCTAAGCTATACACGTAGTACTGTGTCGCTGGTATACGTGTAAGCTATACACGTAGTACTGTGTCGCTGGTATACGTGTAAGCTATACACGTAGTACTGTGTCGCTGGTATACATCTAAGCTATACAGTAGTACTGTGTCGCTGGTGTTCGTGTAAGCTATACACGTAGTACTGTGTCCCTGGTATACGTGTAAGACTCTGTCGCTGGTATTATCTAAGCTATACACGTAGTACTATGTCGTTGTTATACGTGTAAGCTATACACGTAGTACTGTGTCGCTGGTATACGTCTAAGACTCTGTCGCTGGCATTCATCTAAGCTATACACGTAGTACTGTGTCGCTGGTATACGTGTAAGCTATACACGTAGTACTGTGTCGCTGTTATACGTGTAAGCTATAAACGTAGTACTGTGTCGCTTGTATACGTCTAAGCTATACACATAGTACTGTAATTCTTTGTCGCAGTGTTAACTTCACAAAAAGAACTATATCGCTGTTATATGCATAAGCAAAACCAGTAGTGCTTCGTCGCTGTTATACGTGTAAGCAATGAAAGTAGTACTTCGTCACTGTTAGATATGTAAGATACACAAGAAGTACTGTGTCGCTGTTATACATGTATAACTGTAGACAGTATAAGATGAAACATAACATTTATCTCGAAGTGTAGTTAAAAAGGTATCGTACCTGAAAGTATGTCATGTTCTCAAACCAGAACTTTGCATCCTTGAGAGACCCAACTGTGTTAATAACTGCTCCTGAATTTCTCGAGCGAATCTCTCCCCTTTTGTTCTGGATAGTCCTCATGATCTCGGGATTGCCCCTGATCTTTGCATCGTAGATTTCCTTTGCAATAGTGGAGTATTGCCTAGCAGCAGCGAATGAGGCGTTGGATGTGTCCTTTAACGGATAAATTGATTTTCCTTTATGAACGATAATTATACTCTTTGGTGAATATCAACGTTTAGAAAAATAAATAAATAGCATAGCAGAACATACAAAGGCCTAAAAAATGTTTGTTTCGTGAAACATAACATTACCTTTTAAAAGCCGCACACCGTAGTAAAAAACGAGGAAAAACAAGAAAACAAATTGCAAGCAATAGGGTTATTTGCAAGAAAATGATCTTGGCATGAAGTGTTTTCGAAAAAATATCCCTACCTAACCCACTGTAACGGTCCGCCATATGCGAATGTTCAAAGTATAACATTCCGTTATAGACGGAAGAACGTTCATAGAACGTTGATGTACTTGTTTGGTAATATGCAAATTAACAAAGTCCGGGCTCCGTGTGGATTGAGAATTTACTGTATACAAAGACCAGTCGACCGCTTCAGAGTTGAGCATGTTTTTCACTAAAGGGATCTGTTGGCCTTGATTGCGTCGCATATTACACCACCAAATACTTGTCGAGAAACAAACATTTATAAGCCAATGTAACGATTAAGAATAATTATATAGAGACATATGTGGGGGCCATATTATCAATGCACGTATCCTACGAGCGCATTTCGAATAAATATTTAAAGGATACATTCTCTCTGTTTCGAAACTAAAAGCTTTATTTGTCAGGTTTTGGAATGTTTGTTTGATTTTGCTATCTTAAAGTTTAATTAAATTGATATGTAAAATATAAAATAATTTAACTGAAATGTTTTTATATGACGATATGTTGTCGTTCGATCGTTACTGAGATGCTTAGATAAGTTTTTACTCTTGTCTTTATAACTGTATTTTTGATATTCCCTTACAACGCTTTTACCATTTAACAGTTAAAGAAAGGCTTTTTTTATCATTTTACGATCTTACACAAGAGAAAATAGTTAGGACTTCGGCTCTTAGTAACCTGTTTTATCGCTGCATTATTTACTAATCAAACGTCGACTATTAGTTGGGTGTGACATACGCATAATATACCGAAGGAAATGATGACGTTACTTCCTTCCCCTTTCTGAAATTCTCTGAGGTTGACACATTTTTTCCTAATTTAAAATACCTACCTGACTTTCGACGAAGTACAGATACTCTTCTCGGGTAGGAAACTCCCCCAGGGTGTAGAAGATGACGCCCATTGCCCGCTCTCTTCCCAGATATTCCGAGGCTACCAGCAACTCTTGATATGCCACGAAGGCTTTCCAGACCTGTAGCAAAATGATAAATTTTGTCGATATTAAGGTATTCGATCAACAAATAGTTCTCCAATAGTTACATTAATCTTAATAGTTAAAATCTGAAGCGTGGTACCCTAACATAATGTTGGTAGCATTTGAAAGGTATTTGACTGCTGGTTATAACATAAAGAAAATGACTAAAGGTATGTCATACATAAAGTTAATCCAGTTTTTTTATACAAGCCCTTTATTATAAATAAAATCGGACGTAGCTCTTTCACTAAGAAGTACGAGCTTTGTAAGGAAATAAAATCCAGTTGAAATAAAAGTCTAATCAGCCAGTTTGTGGCAAGAACAGATAGAGGGCACATGTTCCTATAGATGTTGTGGGCTTTCGTGCACTAGTGAGAACCCCCTCTTGGCCTATCAAAATGGACACCAGACCCCAATTTCTTTACACAAAATTTTAGTCACTCATAATAGGATAAAGCTAAGGTCTGTATTTTTGTTTTGGTATAATTATTGTTATATTTGCAATCTTAAGAAATTTAGAAAAATAGATCAATTATCTTAAGATGATCACAATAAAATAATTTGTATTTAATAAATTCAAGATTTACTAAAAATGGCTTAATAAAATAAGCTACTTAAGAACTTTCGAGAATTTGAGGCCGGTACTGGTATTTACCAAGAAAACAGAATCAAGGACGATTCATATCAAAATATAGGTCGTCGCCGTTGAGCTAATATAAATAATAATAAACTCAGTTAATGGCCAGAAGAACTCATTTCTACACTGGCAGCAGCCCCGCGAAGCGTCATGAAAATGATAAAAGTGGTTACAGAACGATTACATAAAGACCGATTGTTGAAAACTTAACAACGGTGTTTACGGTATCGTTGCTAACTTTAAAGGTGAACTATTTCATGGTGTGCTCATATATTTGCATTAAACAAGAACAGCTAAAAATGTCTCAAATCTTGTTAGAAATACTGTGATCACAAGTGTTTCAATTTAACGTCCAGCACAGTAACGGTTTTAAAGTTAACAACGACGGCGTTAACCACATTGTTAACCTAATTTTGGAAACAATCAGCCGAAAGGGTATAAGAAAATGTTGAGGTTACCGCCTTGAGACGTTGCGTTCATTTGGAAATAAACCTTAAAAAGTTAAAACGTTCACCTTTTCTGCCCTGGCTTCTGTGATGGATTTGTAGAACCACTTGATGAAGACCTCGATCCAGTCAGAGTACGTGATCAGTTCCTCGTGGAATGTCACCTTTAACGTGTCCAACTCGTACCTAAAGCACGTGTGAATGGAAGTTGAGGAAAAAAGGTCACCATGCAGATCTGATTACGCTTACAACAGAGTAACGGTAAGCAAATGGCACTGTTACTTCTTAATGTTATTTTTTATCATTGATATGTTTTACCTTATGTTTTTACAACTTGTATAAAATGCAGACCGACACAAAGACACGTGCCAAATCGCCTACAAATATATATATAACTGTACTGAAATTACCATTGACTATGTAGAATGGCACTTTATGTTTTATATTTAACATTTTCTAACGAATGTAACTTCTTAATGCTATTTTTTATCATTTATATGTTTTACCTTATGTTTTATACAACTAATATAAGTGCAGACCGATACAAAGACACGTGCCAAATCGCCTACAAATATATAACTGTAATGAAATTATCACTGACTGTGGAGAATATGCCAGTTACCTGTGCCTGTTGAGCGTCTTCAGAAACGTCTCGCTCGAGTCAAACTCCGACCTCGTGTTACTCAGCGAAGAAGGCCACTCTGGTAGATTCTGTACGGCAAATAACACCAATTAGGAAGTGGCTACTCAGTGAAAGGTATGTTTTATTCATTCAAGCATGAAAGTTAATCAAAGCAGCCATGTTTATACCCTATCAGACAACTGGCTTCTCCCCATCTGTGTAGGTTTGGAGCTGAATGGTTTGTGGTTTAAAAGACTTGCTAAAAAGCTTGATCTTCTTGATCATTTTTTATGTTTACATTTTCACCACAGGGAGGTATTGTGCAACTTAAACTTGATCGAAGACGTAGTGGTTACGTTCAACTGGTTTTATATTTCTTATAAGAAACATTTTTTTCTAATGTTGTTTAATGTTTTGATTAAAATGGAACTTGCATCCAATATGTTTGGGGTCTTGAAATACCAGAAATCAATGTTATTTAGTGTTTAAATCGGCAAATCCACCACATCATGTTAAGGAAATATATTCAGTGGTTTATTACCTGTACCGCTTCATCAGTATCGAGGTAGCGCTGTAACAGGAATCCCTTGGTCTCTGGTCTTATGGAGCTGAGGTATAGGGCGCTACCATCTCTCTCACGTTGGAGCGAGCGAATCATGTACGCCATGTCGAGGCTAAAGAAAAGAAAGTATGTTATTTTGATGTATTCTTTATTCTATACGAACAGTACAGAATGGCAAGTGTATTAAAAGGGTAATAAAATATAAGTACTTTTATTCACAGTGGTGTGAGGATTACAAATGACAACAAACGAAATTTACCTGAAAAGTAGCGTTGAACGTATCGACGTCGAGTATAAGTAATTGTTGAGGGTCGTCCCAAACGAGTTGCCAGTGAGACCAATGAGGATGGAGACAGGAATTAGGATGATGGCTAACATCTTTATCATTTGGTTACGTTGGCCTGCAGCCGTGATGGGGTCACCTTTTCAATTCAATTAGAGTAATTAAACATTATCTATGATATCAGTTTATGAACAAGTAAAAGTTTAAGGATTGAACAAGTAACATCAGTGTAACAAGGTGCTATGCTTTTTCGTTTCAGAGAAAAGAGAGATGTATGAAATGTTATATAACACAGTCATGGCGCGGGCAATTAAACATCAACAATTGAAGGGGTTACTAAGGGTTGAGCCAAGCACAAGAACAAGTCATAAGATCCCTTTTTAACCAACTTATAAATCACAATACTGTATACTCAAAATCACATACCCCTGCAGGCGTTCAGACACTGATTCCCCGAATTGCTCACATGCAGCATGTCCATGATGGCGGTATTCAGTTGCGAGGGCGACAGAGACGTCGTTGAACCGGGCATGGGAGACATTCCCTTTTTAGCCGGAGCCACTTTTCCGGCCGCCTTTTGAAAGAACGGCATTTTTGGTGCCACTTGTGAGGGTTGTTTCTTTTGAGGTTGTAGTTTTTTCTTCTTTTTTAGATAATTTATGTTGTATTTATGTGTATTTGTAAGGATTCACTAATATTTATTGAACTGTTAACAACTTGATATTACAACTTTAATAACGCTTAGTTCTAGTTATGTAATGTGAACTGTTTCGCTGAATAAAAAATTAAACGAATTGAGACGCATACATTTACACTGCGATCTTTATGACAATTACTTATCCTTATTCAAGGCATTTTAAGTCCATTGCTAATTAAACAAATATTTTAGAACTAAGACAAGTTTTTAATGTACAGAAAATATCCTTCCATTGTCAAGGAAATAAAACGATGCAGCACTCAAATAGACGAAAACATGTGATAATTGTTACCATGGAAACGATACTTTTATGTATTGATATCATCTTCGACGGTTTGGTAGAAATGTTGAAAGGTACTAATATGGACCATCTTGTGATTTTTTTCTGTTAATATGTTTAGTATTGATTTACTTGTTTCTTAGCATTCGTGGCCAAACATACGTCCGTCTTTGAAGGGTTATGATATTCTGATAAACAATGCTCAGTTTAACTTGCCTTCTGTATTTGTAAATATGTTATATCATATTCCTCTTACATACATTTCTTCACGGACATATGAACCATATGTGTATATTTCTTTAACATTGAAAATATTAACTTCCGATTTAAGTTTCATTATGAAAAGTGTAAAGGCATACAATTTGCATTCTCTTAAAATATGACCCTACTTGTCATATTACAAAAAAAAACGTTTTAAAAACATAAATATTCTGCATTAAACGCAGCGGTATATTGGCACCGTATTTAAGCACATTGTCCTTTTACCGAATTTTACTTAGAATTTTATTCTGTTTTAATGCATAAACAGTTTGGTGTTTTTTTTTTTTTTTTATTAAATACGCTATTAAAGTGCACCTAAGAACAGTGAAAATTCGGTTATCGTACAGAAAATACACATTGAAATGTGTCTTGTGATACATAAAATACACCTTAAATGCAGGAAAATTCGCTTAAATGCAAACAAAATCGTTTATGGTTTTAAAAATGTGCATTTAAAAAAAAAACATAAATGGCTTTTAAATCAATCTGTAAAATTACTCTAAAATGCGGCGCCTATCCGCATGCTTTTAATTCAGATTAAACGCTTATTTAATATGTACACTTTTTTGAGAAGGGGACAAAAAATCGATGAACTTGTGACTGAATACCTCTACGACCCACTGACTGACTAACATATACGATACATGTCAATGCACACTATTTACAGTCCTTTTATGAGTCCTATGGTAAACATATATTCTTTAAAAGGCATATGGCGTCGACAAAATAAGTGATGGCATTGACGATGCCTCTGTTCAAACTGTCGAATTTATACGGCATTCAACTATGCGTTATTTTAGCATTGTAGATTATCCCAAAGAAACTTCGCAGGTAATAAGTGTGATTGGAATAATCTGTGTGTGAGACGTTTGGTTAGTGCGCGTATAATCGTAAAGTCTTTTGGGTCGAACAAATGTGTTCATGCGCCGATGAACCGCATTACCAAAAACATGCAACCATTAAATATGTGTTTGGTTAAAAATTAAACAACATTACAGGGATATTTTTATTTTTACTTTCGACAGAGCTATTTTAAAAGTCTTAAGTGCTGGACAGTATTTAATATCTTCCATATATTCTGAGATATGCTTCAGTGATTCCAATCAGTCTATTGGCAGTTTTGTTTTAGTCCCAGGTATCAAAACACTCTGATTCTAATTTTGATATTCGGTTAGATCTAAGTTGGTTATTGTGTACGGACCATGGATTTCTCACACACATAATTACATATATTCCTATATTTTCCAACCATGGTAAAAGTACTTCATATAATTTACTTTCTTTTCTAGTCAGTTGTAAAGTTCATTTAACTAATCTAATCATAGCCAAAATTACTTCACATGGTTTACATTCTTCCTACATGTAACTATGTCAAACGTATGTTACATTGTGAACCTAACTTAATTTCTTTTCTGTATATAGTTCATAGAGTACCATGGTAATACTTTACCCTCTATAATAACCATGGTAATCGTTTATTCTCTTTACTAATCATGGCAATATTTACTCACTTTATTAACCATTAGTTTACTCTCTTAACTGACCATGGTAATAGTTTATTCTCTTAACTTACCATGATAATAGTTTTCTCTCTTTAATAACCATGGTAATAATTTACTCTCTTTACTGACCATGGTAATAGTTCACACTCTTCAAAAACCATGGTAATAGTTTATTCACTTAACTTACCATGATAATAGTCTTCTCTCTTTAATAACCATGGTAATAGTTTACTCTCTTTACTAACGATGGTAATAGTTTAATCTCTAAACTAACAATGGTAATATTTTCCTCCCTTTAATAACCATGGTAATAAGTTACTCTCTTTACTTACCATGGTAATAGTTTATTCTCTTAACTTACCATGGTAATAGTTTATTCTCTTAACTTACCATGGTAATAGTTTATTCTCTTAACTTACCATGGTAATAGTTTACTCTCTTTAATAACCATGGTAATAGTTTACTCTCTTTACTGACCATGGTAATAGTTCACTCTCTGTACTGACCATGGTAATATAGTTCACTCTCTTCAATAACCATGGTAATAGTTTATTCTCTTAACTTACCATGGTAATAGTTTACTCTCTTTACTAACCATGGTTGCTCATTTTTAAATTGTTGCCAGCTCATATATTGATACCTGCTTATTGTTATGTTGTTGCCTGCTTATAGTCATATTGTTGCCTGCTTATAGTCAAATTGTTGCCTGCTTATAGCTGTATTGTTGCCTGCTTATTGTTAAATTGTTGCATTCGTATAGTCATAGTGTTGCCTGCTTATAGTTACATTGATGCCATATTGTTGCCTGCTTATTGTTAAATTGTTGCATTCGTATAGTCATAGTGTTGCCTGCTTATAGTTATATTGATGCCATATTGTTGCCTTCTTATAGTCAAATTGTTGCCTGCTTATAGCTGTATTGTTGCCTGCTTATTGTTAAATTGGTGCATGCTCCAAGTTACATTTTTGCCTTCTTATAGTCATAGTGTTGCCTGCTTATAGTTATGTTGATGCCATATTGTTGCCTTCTTATAGTTATAGTGTTGCCAGTACTTATTGTTCAAATGTGGCCTGCTTAGTCATATTGTTGCCAGTTTATTCTAAAATTGTTGCCATCTCATAGCTATATTGTTGCCTGCTTAGTTATATTCTTGCCTTTTATTCTAAAATTGTTGCCAGCTGATAGCTATATTGTTGCCTTTTATTCTAAAATTGTTGCCAGCTCATAGCTATATTGTTGCCTGCTTAGTTCTATTGTTGCCAGTTTATTCTTAAATTGTTGTCAACTCATAGCTATATTGTTGCCTGCTTATTGTCATATTGTTGCCCTGCTTATTGTCATATTGTTGCCTGCTTTTAGTTATATTCCAATTCAATGGCGTCCGGAAGTATAACAATGTTTATCATTGGTCCCAACCGTTATGTTTTTTTTACTTAATTATCAAACCATGGGACTTCAATACAAGGCCAACATTATTTTAAACGTTTATTTGCCAGATCTGCAATATAAAATAAACAAAAACACACCCACCCTAGCATACAATATCATTCTTATAATATGAAAAATGTAACATAACTAATTATACATGTACATACATGTCTTATACTTGATATACAACATTTCTAATAGTCTATATCTATACAATGATTTAAATATTCTATATTAGTAAGATTAATCACCCAAAATAACTACATGTTGTATGTGCATTTTTTTATAAACGGTTTAAAACATGACATGTACAAATATGTGAATTTTGGATGCCTGCTGACCACATAATATTTTGGACACATTTGAAAGGGTTTGTAAGGTAGAGAAATAATATGGAAAAATTAAAGCAAATTTCAAAAAGAAAATTGCTAAAAAGGAAACAGTTTGATTAAAGTTGTAATGTACATTTTTAATCATTTAATTAACCTACCAATAACCTTTCAAATAATTCCAACATTATAAGGAGACACCAGGCAAATATTATCTCCAATTGCCTCATAAAACAACTAGTTTTATATATGGATACCTTAGTTTGTGTGTTCTGGTGTACTCTTCATTTTAGAGATCACACAATTCTTTAACCCCAGCCATTTTGTTTGATAACAACCTCGGATATATATGGACGGTTTACAATGTCAGAATTCTTTATGCTGCAAGTAGATCGCATAGTAATTTCAATTTAGCAGTTAACCTAATAACTTAACTCTTAGGATACTTAATGGTATATGCAATAATGCACTGAACAAGGAAATCATTTTGGTCTTAGTAATAAAAATTGCTCGTAAAAACACTACAATTAATTAATTCTATTATAACTATTTTTACCAATGCACCAGCATACATGATCAGACAAGGCTTGTCGTATGGCGGAGATGGCCGAGGCGTTCCGATTGTATTCTTTACTTTACTAATATCCTGATGTTACGTAAATACAAACAAGATTTTCCAAATAGCCTACAATTGTAAATTCATGTCACCTGACCATTTTGCAATTCAAAGAGCTACATAGTTAGGAATCCTAACTAAGGATAACAATTCATTAATTGAGATTCTATCCAATTCAATTCAATGCCATCGAAAGTTGTGATTCCAAATCGATCTTGTATCCGAATATCTTCAAGACTTAGTCTAACAATTTTAGAGCACAACTTTAATGTAAAACTACAATGCTAGTTTCAAACACCGAACTTCAGAAAAATGAAAACATGACACAGCAAAACCAAAATTACACAATAGGCACACATATTCACACTCATTCTGAAAAAAGTACAAAGGTATTCAATAATCTTGTAATCAAAAACAAATTGGATTATATTTTGCTTTAACACAGACTAACTGAAGCCAAGTGTATAAACCTGGATAATTTATTCACTTCAAAGCAATTTGATTGGTCAAAAGTTATTACTGGATACATAATGACAAGTCAATAAATAGTTTGGTCAACTTAAACCGAATCAAAGACTTAACCAATTTTATACAAATGGCTGCTGATGGGTTAATATGCTCAAACAAACTAAAGTGAAAACACACAACAGTAACACTGGAATGCAAGTTTGTGTCAAAAAAAAATGACATTAACATGAAAAAGCAATGAATATGAAAACGAGAAAACAATGAACCTTAACATGAGAAAGCAATTTATCTTAACATGAGAAAACAATGTACCTTAACATGAGGAAGCTATGTACCTTAACATGAGAAAGTAATGAAGGCAAATGTATCCTAACATGAGAAAGCAGTGTACCTTAATATGAGAAAGCAGTGTACCTTAACATTAGAAGCAGTGTATCTTATTAACATGAGAAAGCAGTGTATCTTGATAAGTACTTGTAGGGATTACATATAAAATAAATCAGCATTAGATGTGCACAAGCATTTAACATGATTGAATTTCACTATGTGATAAACAAAATACAAATTTATACATTGTGGAATATTACTACTGGTATATAAATCCTGAAGTAGTTAATCAATGACATTACAGGCAAAAGCAACCATCCTTTGAAGACTTGTTTCATTGCATAATAAAAAAAAGGATTTCTTTTCAATCTTTCCTTGAGGTAAGCCATCCATCATTAGGATGCAAAGATGTATTAGTGCATATGAAAGATGTATTAGTGCATTTTAGATGTGGACACTGATTAGTTTCTATGTTTGATTACTGAATACCGATCAACCATAATGTTCTTTTTGCATGGATTACATTAAAGGGAGAAAATTAAACAATATTTTACTAGGATTACACGGCAATTTCATTAATTTGTTTCTGAGATAATCTAAATTAATGCCTATACAAAAATGTCCTCTGTGAAAACTTTAAAATAAAACTTTACCAGAAGCAAGTTTTTGTATTAATGATGGATGAATTACCTTAAACAGAATTGTTCACAGATTTTATGATGGCACTTTTTTAAACTTTTGGAATAGTATTACGGGTACCAATAAATAAACCCTGAAAGAATTAATTTGTGCTATTTACAGGCAAAGCCAAATGCCATTTGAATACTTGTTTCATTTCTCACTGAAAACAATTTTTAAATCTTTAAATGTTTCTTTATAGAGAATCACATATTTTGTGATGATAATGGTTTATTTTAAAACTTTGTTGAACTCACAGATTTTGTGTTAGCAGTAATTTATTTTGAACTTTATCCAAGTTTAGTTATTTCACTTACTTTATATACAAACAGCAACTGATAGATGTTCATGTACTCATTTGAACAGAATATTATAAATCCAAGCCTTGTGATTGTAAAATTGATTTGATCTTGCAAAGTTTTCTTTCTCATAGCAAAAGATTTTCTAGAATCATACCTGAATGCCTTTAACGCTAGACATTGCGTAGATACATGAAAATGAAAAACAGGGATTATAAAAAAAAATGTTAAGCTAAAATACAGTTGCTAGTGATTTTCACTTGGGTTTTGAATAGATGATCAAAAAGAATTGTCACCATTTTCATCGAGATTCCAAAATCTAGATAGCTTTTACATAAATTCAGTTTCAATCAGGTCATATCAAATACAAAATAGTTTCCATATGATTTATCACACATATTTACAAAACTAAGCTAAAAAATATTTTAAGAAAATTTACAATAATATTATAAACTGCCACAAATTAAACACAAACATATTTTAAATAAATGTATGTATATATTAGGCACTAGGATTGGCCGGGACAAAAAAGTTAAATAAAATGTCGCTAGATCTTAATGTTTACAGAATTCAAAAGAATCTTCCTATGATGTGTGCTGTTGTTTTTTTACGAATTTTAAAACCTTTTCTTTTATAACTACAAATGTGAATTTCCGTTCTTAATGTTTTATATCAACAAATATTAAATCATGATTTGAGGACTTTTCTTTTAGTCTAATAAACTATAAAAACTTTGATTGTCACATCTTTATTCCCCACCTATATTCTCAGAAATGTTGCACTTTTCATGCAGCTTTTTTCTCTCTGACAATCAAATTTGAAAATAATCATACCAAACTAGATATTTTTTTGGATCGCAGTACTATTCTTTTAATGTTTTTTTTTGTTTTAATTAATTCAAAATTCAATAGCCATTATAAGACAATTAATATCCAAATATTCCCTGAAAAAAATGTGACTGGAATACAAATTGATGAAGGTGCAAAAAATGAAATACAAAAATACTACATATACTTAAAACAGGGGTTCAAACAGCTGAGAATTGTCAATCCTGAAAAAAAGTGAAAGGTCTGTTCGAGTGTGAGGTATGTATGCCAAAAGCAGTTAAGACCCCTTTTGAAATTGTTTCCATTATATTAATTTCAAAATACTTCTTTTTGCTTTTTATGCACAAGTATGAGCACAAAAAATATCTTTTTGACTGAACAAAAGTCTGATTTTAAAAGCTCAAAATCCTGATCTTAGGAATAATCCTGAACATAAGAGCCCCTGTTTTAACAACTTTACATCATCATAATTATGCTTAAACAAGTATTTTCATTACAAATTTTATGCAACTTATGCATCCCATCAAACTCTTTATTTCCTTAAATGTTTACTAATAGCCACAAACAATTACTTCAAAAATAGAATGCATCTTTATTACATACTTACCAAACATAATATCATGCCTTTTACGAAAAAATGATCATAGTATTTCACTAATAAGCCTAAAAAAAGTAAAGCAAATTTTGCTTTGGTTTTAAAAACAACAACATGTATTGAAATGTTTGGTGAACCATTGAATGATTATCTACAAAATGCAACAAGTAATGGATAAACTGTTTGTAACATTGCAACACCGAAACAACACCAATTCTGATAAATACCAAGGCATAGATATTATGTCCAAAAACAAAAAATAATTTCACACAATTTGAACAATGGTCTCAATCAGACAAGCTACAAAATGTATTCTTTACTTACATTTACAATAACAGAGTAACCTTTAAGCTTTGTTTTTCAATTAGTTTAAATTTGTGGTGGCTGAAGAAAGAATTGTTAAAAATGTTTTTTCTTCTTATAACAGTTTGCAAAGTGTATTCAACAAAACTTAAGCAAGTTAATGGGATATTTCAATAACAAAAAACATTTCACAAAAAATATCAATATAGATTTACAGGTTACAATCCACTACACTCAGGTTACCCTCAACTAAGCATGTTGGAGGCTACACTCTACTATTTTTTATTCTAGACAGAGGTTGGTAACACTGCACTATATTCTCTGCTGGTCAGTCGGGCCAGAGGTTGCACCAGAAAACTCTGGAGGCTTGGACTGGTTCACCTTATGCCAGGGGGTTTCCTTGAACAGGAACCACATGTTACCAGCCCAGACAACCATGTTCAGGAAGCCAAATATCTAAAAATAGAATATAAAGCTGTAAAGGGGCACAATAAGCAATGATGCGAAACATATATCTTGGTGCTAATTTAAATGGGAATTTTGTGAGTATGAAGCTATTAATTAAGAAAAACACATTTATGAAGCCTTATGTATTTTAACTGTACACAAATCATTGCTTTTTCATTGTTTTGATCATGAAATTTAAATGAGTTAAACATATGATAATAATGCATTAAAATAAAAAAAATAGAAAATTTCATCAACCTATATAATGCCTCTTTCAATAGAAGATTAGATTTCTTCAAGCTCAAAAAACAGGAGCAACTCTTATCACTTGTGCCTTTTTACCCTCAGTAGATCAGGAGAAATTATTCCACAATTATTTTTGCCGAAGTGCTCAGACTTACTACACATTATATGCATTGTTAAATGTTGAACAAGTTTCATGTCAATATTTTTAAAGTTTTTTTTATATATGACAAACTAAAATTAAAAAACTTATTGCATGAGTAAAGAACCAATGCCAAGGCTGTTGTCATGGA
Source organism: Mya arenaria (assembly GCF_026914265.1). Lineage (NCBI taxonomy): Eukaryota > Metazoa > Mollusca > Bivalvia > Myida > Myidae > Mya > Mya arenaria. Next base: position 19,705,598 of record NC_069135.1, on the reverse strand, counting down.
TGTTAACCGGGGCTTCTAAAGATGAACAATTTGCCGGTCTGGACAAATTCGACCAAGCCGGTCTGAAATAGATTTATTTCTTTATTTTTCCTGTCCAAAAGTCAGGAAAAATTCTAATACAGAAACCTGGCTTGTCACATGATAACCATCAGATGAACGCGACCAGCTGCTTTGTTTTGCTACGATGAACACTCGATACCTCCTTATTGGCAGACGCTTGTAATCAGTCAAAACACATGGTACTTCATAGGAGTCACATTTTTCTGACTATTTAAATATTATGGATATTGTTTGCCTTTTCATTTTTTCCTTTGTCCGAAATAAAACTTACTTTTTTCTTACGATCAGGCTTTGCATATATACACACTAAATGGCAGGTTTCATTACACAATTAATTTATCATTACATTAATTTATCCGCAATTATCAATGGTTATTTATTTCGCTTAATATAAGTCCCATCAACTGCAATCGAAACTAACACCTGCGCGAGTTTAACCTATTTACACATGTATTAAAATGTGTCGTATATGTTGGCTGCAGATCAAATGTTACACTGTCAGATATCAGAGCCCGAGCAGTGTCAACATTAAAGGCGCATGGTAAATTGGTAATGTATTGCGACACCAATACTTTTCACTACTTTCAATGCAATACCGTAAATGTCCAGCAGAAGACTTGTATAAAAATATACATCAGCCTAAAAATGGATAGCCTTCAGTCCAAACTTCTTATAAATCCCAATTTTAATCAATAATTATCTCAGTATTCCTAATAAAATCATATCCTTGTCAATTCAGAATAAAGGTTCTTACAATGGAGACGTTCAGGCTCGCGAAGTTGGCATTCCTGGTCTGCACGCAGGTGTTTCCATTACTACAGACACTCTTGATATGTGTGAAATAGCCAGACTCCTCGAGGTTGGTGTAGTACTTCAGATCCGTCACACCCTGGGCCCATGCTGAGGATCCGATAAGCCACAGGGCTACAATCACACCAGATATGATGAAGTCCTGGAATTAAGAATAAAAAGTTTATTTGCATAGATAACTATCTTTATTATTAATACCTGTATAAGGCCCTTTCAACATTATGTATTAGTATAAATAGTGGAAATGGTGGCCTTTTGATTAGGGAAAAGTAATATAAAAAGTTGCTTTGCAAAAAAGGGGAAAATACAACATGATTCATTTAATGTTCCACTTGTTTTGAAACCTTTTATTTACCAACTGTATCAACATATTCATGAATGTCACTAAAGTGCTACATTTGCTAAATGGTAAGAGGTCAATGACCCTTATTTTTTTTTAAAGGAGTTTTTCTAATTGGGTAGGGGAAAATTATATACATTTCAGGAATGGGGTCAAATATCAGCCCCAAAAAGGGCTGAATAGAAACACTGTGAATGTCATTGTTGTAAACTCTCAAATTGTTAACTGCTGTGGAGGTTTAATGGCTACACTGTGGTCTGCTGTATTTCTAACAAGACTTGTTAGACTGAGACAACTGTTTCAGTTGTACTGGTTTATATTTTTATGCCCCCACAAAGTGGCGGCATATAGGGTTGCCCTTGTCCGTACGTACGTACGTACGTCTGTCTGTCTGTCTGTCTGTACGTCCCGAAGATTGTTTCCGATCTAATTCTTGAAAACCGTTTGTCCAATCCTCACCAAACTTTAAACACATGTTTGTGACCATAATATCTTGATCAAGTTCGATAGTCATGGAAATCGCTTTAGTCATTTAGGAGTTACGGCCCTTTTTTGCCAAAAATACTTCAAAAATATGTTTCCGATCTAATTCTTGAAAACCGTTTGTCCAATCCTCACCAAACTTTAAACACATGTTTGTGACCATAATATCTTGATCAAGTTCGATAGTCATGGAAATCGCTTTAGTCATTTAGGAGTTACGGTCCTTTTTTGCCAAAAATACTTCAAAAATATATGTTTCTAATCTAATTCTTGAAAAGAATGTGTCCAATCCTCACCAAACTTTACATACATGATTGTGACCATAATATCTTGATCAAGTTCGATAGCCATGGAAATCGCTTTAATCATTTAGGAGTTAGGGCCCTTTATTTCCCAACAATACTTAAACAAGAGATGTTAGTGAAACATTTATGCCCCCTTGGGAGCCAAATTGTTAGTAGGATTTGGACACTTAAATAAAATATGGACAATCAGAAAACCTTTTTTCAGCTTACAGTCACACTGACCTTGACCTTTGACCCACTGACCTCAAAATCAATAGGGTTCATCTGCTGGTCATGACCAATAAGCCTACCTAGTATGAGGTCCCTGGGTCAAAGCGTTCTCAAGTTATTGATCGGAAACCGTTTTTCATGTTAAGGTCACACTGACCTTGACCTTTGACCCACTGACCTCAAAATCAATAGGGTTCATCTGCTGGTCATGACCAATACACCTACCAAGTATGAGGTTCCTGGGTCAAAGCGTTCTCAAGTTATTGATCGGAAACCGTTTTTCATGTAAAGGTCACACTGACCTTGACCTTTGACCCACTGACCTCAAAATCAATAGGGTTCATCTGCTGGTGATGACCAATACACATACCAAGTATGAGGTCCCTCGGTCAAAGCGTTCTCAAGTTATTGATCGGAAACCATTTGGTATTCCGACCGACCGACAGACAGACAGACCGACCGACCGACCGACCGACCGACATGTGCAAAACAATATACCCCACTTTTTTCAAAAGGGGGCATAAAAATATCATCTCGATGTAAATGAGATGTGGATCCAACAAGTTTTTTCCTGCCTGAATGGCGCCATATAACCTATACAGTCTTGCGATGCCGTAAAACCCAACTCAACTCAACTTATCCTATATGTGCAGATTATCCTGAATAATCATTATGGCTTATTTTCTGTGACAAAAAATCAAAGTGGGGGCATCCGTGTCCTATGGACACATTTTTTTAAGTCACTATGCACATCATCAAATCTGTAAAGTCATTAATCATGTTGTTAACTTAAACAAAATTTTCTAAACAATCGGTCAATTAGTTGTTTCATTATTGCATTCTGATTGGATGAGAGCAACATCATTTAACCAATGGTATAAGACGTGGGCCATTATTTTATTCAACCATATGTTATCGATAGCCATTCTTTAACAATAGCACTAAACTGCTTAAATTTTTCAATTTTAATTGCAATGAATAATTATTTAAAATGAAACTAGAAATGTGTCCATAGGACACGGATGCCCCCACTTCGATTTTTTGTCACAGAAAATAAGCCATAATGATTATTCAGGATAATCTGAGGGCCCTAACTCCTAAATGATTAAAGCGATTTCCATGGCTATCGAACTTGATCAAGATATTATGGTCACAAACATGTGTTAAAAGTTTGGTGAGGATTGGACAAACAGTTTTCAAGAATTAGATCGGAAACAATCTTCGGGACGTATTTTTCAAGTCTTTTTTTGCAAATTAAGGGCCGTAACTCCTAAATGACAAAAGCGATTTCCATGGCTATCGAACTTGATCAAGATATTATGGTCACAATCATGTATGTAAAGTTTGGTGAGGATTGGACACATACTTTTCAAGAATTAGATTGGAAACATATATTTTTGAAGTATTTTTGGCAAAAAAGGGCCGTAACTCCTAAATGACTAAAGCGATTTCCATGGCTATCGAACTTGATCAAGATATTATGGTCACAAACATGTGTTTAAAGTTTGGTGAGGATTGGACAAACACTTTTCAAGAATTAGATCGGAAACAATCTTCGGGAATTTTTGGCAAAAAAGGGCCGTAACTCCTAAATGACTAAAGCGATTTCCATGACTATCGAACTTGATCAAGATATTATGGTCACAAACATGTGTTTAAAGTTTGGTGAGGATTGGACAAACGGTTTTCAAGAATTAGATCGGAAACAATCTTCGGGACGTACGTACGTACGTACGGACGGACAAGGGCAACCCTATATGCCGCCACTTTGTGGGGGCATAAAAATAAGGATTGATCACAACTTAAAAAATGTGTTTATGCTGAATGAACGCAGGAGGGGAAGAGAGCAATTTCCAAATATATGTGTGCATGATACATCTTTAAATAAACAGGGACAATTAGGGAAGTTGAATTAAACAATAGTGACAAACTGATTGTAAGTACTTGTTCCAGCTCAAGGGAAAATGAAATCAACATCTAAAAGAGCTGGCCAAGCTATAATTTTAGTTGTGTGACTTGTCTAGAAAGTCATAGGCCTTATATTTCTCAGATAGAAAATGGTGATCAATGATTTATAATGGGGATTTTAAGCCATAAGTGATAATAGAAACCTATTACCAAGTTCTTGTCTTGGACAATGTAGTTATATAGATTTATCCATTAGCAACCCCTCCTTAAGTGAAGATGACAATTTTTGTCATGATATACCGTATATGTCCTATCAAATGCTTGCATGTCTTTGTGCATTGGGGTATGTATTTGTGTTCAGTGTCCAGGAACAGCGTTTATTCATACCAGCTGGTGTTGATGTAAACATTCACATATAAATATGGAGAAATATGTCTAGAGAAAAAAATGTGCATGGTCTATTGTGCAATAAGAAACAGCAAAGAAATAGAACAAAAAGACCTTTAAAGATCTGATTTCAGCTAAAACAAAGAACAAATAGAATTGTGTCAATAGGATGCCCCCACTTTCCTAATGTGACATAGGAAATGTTTACTAGTTCTTATTTATTTCCAACCAAAAATTGCAATATTTTCATCTGTAATATATTTATGATCAGTTAGCAAATCTCTTCAAAACCATAAATTATAGTAGAGAATTGTAATTATAAAGTTGTCAAATTTAACAAGTTAACACAAGTAAATGCACATTTTCTACGAATTAAAATTAAAATCCATACTACGGCAAAAAAAGTGCATGGTCAGGACGAAATAATAGGGTCAGTCAGGTCACTGGGAAAAAAAATATAAATGCCCTTTTGTGAACCTACTCATAGTGTATTCTCCTATTAAAATAAGTCCATGAATTGCTATTTTTTCACATTCGAAAAAAATCCAAGATGAATTTATTACCCTTCATTTTCGAGTGAATACAATTACTGTCTATAAGATTGTAATCAATGTTGAAACATTCCATCTCCATTTTGTGTCCTTAAAGAAAGCAAATTGTCAACTTGATTGATAGCATTGTCTTAAGGAAGAATTCCATTTAATAAACAGTTCTTAACACAAAACATGCATTACGGTTGAGTTCTATCTATCACTCTTGAAGCATTTAGTTGAACTCTCAAAATACCAGAAAAAATGTTACATTAGTCATAAGAATAATGCTATCACTTCATATGATCAATACCTACATTTCATCACCTTCTTGTAATTAGAATTATCACTGGAAGTGATTTATGCTCCTTTAATGCCCGTGTAGACTTGCACACAATTTGTCATTTGTGTAGTTGAAGTCAGTACCACAAAAACATACAAAGTTAAGGAGACAATAAAAAAATAAGTATAAAAATAACCAAAGGGCAATGACTCTAAATATACCATATACAAAATATACCTAAAAAACATATTGAGAAAAGTAGACCTGTACTGATGTCCCAGGATGGAAGGATGGGACAAGTGGTCAGGGTTTAATAAAGTAATGACACTTTTGATATTTTACAGATATAAGTCTTAAATAAAAAATGATACTCCTTTCCTACGAAACCCTTTGGTAAATCTCAAATATCAAATCTTACACATTATTTTACACCTCTTTTATGAATATTTGTCAAAACTTTGCCTATTTCTGTATTGCTGCTGCGCCCGGTATATTCAATATCGGATCACCTACAAACCCCATAACATACATATCATATTTAAATTGAAGAATGTTTCAATTATTCATCTGAACAGGATGAAAGACGCCATTTTGGTACGATATAAAGATTAGTGACCCAATACAAAAAATATTAAGAGCAGTCCTGGACCAGTGCCGTTGCATCATTCACGTGTGAGGCGTGATATAGAATAATATTGGTTGTAAAAACAGAATACCCACCCCGATGGTGCAGGCGTTATGTTTGCGGTACGTCTGGTCGAACATGATGTAGAGCACAAGGGCGGCCATACAGTAGAGGAAGACCATGACCCCGACAAACACATAGAATTGTGACGAGCCACCAGCACCCTGCAGCAGTGCTTGGCTCACAGACTGGTTGCACAATTGAGTTTCAATCTTGGCATCTTCTAGCCTGGAAGAGATTAGAAATGAATGTTTATGAAAAAGAAGACCATAACTTTGACATATAGAATCAGGATGAGCCACCTCCACCTTAATATTGAGCTTGGCTTTTAGTTCAATCTTGGCATCTTCTAGCCTCGAAGAGAAAATTATTATATTTAAATAGATTTGGAACAAGCCTTGTGCGTCCTGAAGAAGTGCTTGGCTCACTGACTGGTTGTATACTTAAGCGGCAATTTTGTTGCCTTTGACCCTGGAAGGAAGCATAATTAAATGTATAATTTATAAAAATAGGAGACAACGTCAACATCAACAAACACAAACAGTTTGGATAAGCCTACTGCGCCCTGAAGTTAAGTGCCTTGATAACACACTGGTTGCATACTTAAGCTTCTATCTAGCCTGAAAATGAGAATTCAATGTTTATTTGGACGAGCTGCTTGGGCCTTCAAATAGTGCTCGTCTCACTGACTGGTTGCACACTGTTGTGACAATGTTGGAATCATCATGACAGGAATTGAAATTTATGAATGTAAGATATCAAGACACAATAATGCCCACAAAATTATCAAATTGGGACAAGCCACCCATGCCCTACTGCTTTACTCATAGACTGGTTGCACACTGTTGCATCAATCTTGGCATCTTCTAGCCTTTAAGAGAAAAAAACTTAAATATTCATTAAATAGAAAACCATAAGATCATTAAGAAAACGGAAGGAAGAGCTGCCCAAAAACAAATAAAAGATTGGTAACATTATAGTTCAGTTTAATCTGTGCACAGTAGTAATTTCTGAATATCCAGGCTTCTGACAATGGACTGAAAACTCTTCAGATGCATTTTTTTTAAAGCTTACCTGTAGGGGTAGGAAGAGGACAATTGTAAGTTGACAGGTGCTTGAGTAACGTTGCCATCTTTACAAGTCACATCAAATGCTATGTTGAGCTGCGATCCCGTCATGGTTGCAAATGCAAATATAGCCAGCAGCTGGAAATAGACAAATGATTGTGAAAGTACTGGTTTAGATTAGTGTTAACTTTTGCTTTACAATGATTGAAACAAGTTAATTCAACATTATATTAAACACTCTTGTTGGCATGTTTTTATGTACGAAAGTTGGTCTTGTATTGTAGGGGAAACCTACTTGGTGACCAAAACAGGGATAATTCTATGTCAGATTTTCAATGAGAGAATTGCTCCCATTTGTCCAAAATTGGTGAGAGAATTTTAATTTCAGTGAGATTTTTTTATAATACATGGATAACGCAGTGATAAAACAATGCATAACAGTAACTTGTTTTATGAATATCAATATATTTACAAATTTACAATGTATAGGTATATAGATATAATATATACACTTGTTTGACTAGAAGGAAACACTTGTTAACAGTTCAGACAGCATGAACATTCATACACCTTATATTTGAGCAAAAAATAGGATTTAGCCATTTTTGCTGAAAGGTGCATTGACTTTTTTTGGGAGATGAAGGCTTTCCATTGTTGTTTTCATCTGAACCTGGTATTTTATTTTGGTCCAGAGGCTTTTTTCAAGGAATACAAACAACGTTTTCTGATTAGACATTTTGACGCTTCCGATATTGTAGATGCATTTAAAATGCAGTGGTAACCCGCGTAAACAAAATTATACTTGCCGGGTCACAAAAACACTTGAAAACAAGACTTAGTGCGTGGACGATATCATTCAAAACATTCGATAAGACAAATGCATTCAATGTAGGGGAGGCAATTCGTGAGTAATTCAATAAATATAAACAAGAAGCTATCTGCGACTACGATGCTTTATTTTGTAAAACAACAAAAGGGAAAAGGCACAAAATACACAAACTGCGATCAAGCGCGAGAATATCTCGCATTTAAGTCATTTTGATGCGATTTGAGCGATTTTTATGCGAGATATCGCGGAAAACGCTTCCTAGAATTATCCCTGCAAAAACCAAACTCACATGCGCCCAAACTGAAAAACAACCTGGATCGCAATAGGAGACAAGTGAGTGCGCTAACCACTGCGCTAACCATACAACCATTTGGCTAACTGGACTACCATTGTGACAGTGCTGGGAGTTTAATAATATCGTACATGTGACACTATATAATTGTTTAAATGATGATCCTTAATGGTTCCAATGTTTGTTCATTTGAGTTTATTTTGGTCTGCACACATCAAGGCTTTACCCGCTGTGACGCCATTACCACTTCAATTGTGTTCAAGGGATAAAGTTCAATGTGTAGTATACAATAGTATCAGTTTTATGTAAGACTTTGACAATTTTCTTTTTCTCTTGCAAATTTATCATCTGGTGTCTAGTCCCTTTAATAAATTCTACTTTCATTCATTTCACGTTCTAAAATGAAATAAGCATGTCAAAAAATATTTAGAAATTTAGAAACAAAAATCTAGAAATAATGGGTTGCTTTTCTGTATTTAAATAACAAAATCAGCACCAGACCTGTTAAATTGAATTAGAGGCTTCACAAACAAACTCTTCCTCAGAGACCAAAACAGGCCCTGAGGAAAATTTCACCACTTGCAGTTGCTTTAACCAGAACTCTGAGTTTGCAAAACACTTAAATTGAAACCCTGAAGCTTGAATCCTTAATGTAATAGTGCATCCAACGCATAATTATTTTTTTTGTCCCTTTGGAAATTTTTTGAAATGAAAGTGTCATTTAAGCCCTAACAGAAAATTCTGTGTTCTGGGAATAATGTGACAAAAGAGTGGAATATATCATAAGAACTTGATTATATGGGATTCACGTGAGGATTAAGATCTATTACAGATAGATAATGACAGTCTCCCCGTAAAAGGAGGGGCGTTTATTAAGTTACACCCATGAGAATTCATGACACTTGCAAACCTTTAGAAATTTTGTAACATTCCTGTTAACTGTTAAGTCGAGATAGGCATGACAAGAGGCAGTAAAGAATCGACCCATACATAAGACAGTCATTTTGATTATGTACGACTTCGGTATCAAACATGTTGTGTGGATTTCAATTAACAAAATTCAAAGCGTAAATCTTTGTGCGAGTTCATCTTAGAAAAATTGATCTAAAGCCTGTTCAACTGCCATTTTTAATGGGATAAACGTTTCAGGCTTATAGATTGTCTTTCCACCTACTAATTTAAAAACCAGGTCAAATGTGTACTGACATAAAAACTATTTGGCCTCACATAGAAGTGATAGAAATCACAAAAAATAAACATATACCACATGCTTTATATATTTGAAATTTAAAATCCACACACCTGCTTATTGTTTAAGGCTAGCTTAAAATTATTATTCATTGTGATCTACTCTGACAAAGAGCAAACCAGATCACTCAGGAGTGAATGCCAAAGTTCATTTGTTGTTTTTCAGTCATTAAAGGGATATAACTAAACAATTATTGCAGCCAGAGTTATGGGCCTTGCTGTACATGTGCATACTTTCTCTGGCAACATGTATTCCAAGTTACATTAGACCATTTTTAATATCTTCAATTGAGGTCAAGGTTAAAGTTTTTGCTGGACCATATGACACCAGGGCTATCACGATGTCACAACTTTTATTCTTTGAAAACAGATAAAATTACAAAAAAATCATTACAAAACAAAATGTGATGCCCTCTTTTTAATATGTCACAATATATGACTTCATCAAATCATACCTGGCAAAGTCTTTAAAAAATCACTTAATCTACCTACAGACTACAATAAATAACAATTAGATGTTAATTAACCAATCTGGCAAATCAATATGTCAGTTGCAAAACTGCAGGAAAGGCAGTAATTTAATTATTCAGAGGTTCATTACATACAAGCCAGAACAGTTATACAGATAAAAGCAAGTAATGTGCATGACAACAAATAAAATAACTGAGCAAAATGAATTACCATCAACTGTATGGTACTAGAAATAATGAAGTAAAACAAGAATCATTTAACAGAACAGAGTTTTCACACAACTGTCAGAAACAACCTTGACTTTTAACCAAGATACCACAAAATCAATAATGATATTTTTGGTCAACAATTTTACCAAATTTTATGACCACATGTCCTCCTGTTTGTCCTTATTGCCACACAGAACTAAAGTTTCCACCATCATGGCTACAGTGATCTTTGACCATTTAAGAGGTCACTGTATTAAAATTCTGAAATAATTGCTCTGACAAGGTTTCCACAATAACAATGACCTTAACCTTTTCATTTGAATCTCAACATCAGGAGTCTTCTGGTGAATATTGACAACCTTGCTTGTGGTGCATCATATGATACAATCCTCTAGTTAATATGATAAATTCTATTCACTTTTTCCAACAATGACCTTGACCTTTTTCTTTTGAATCACAACATCAGGAGTCATCTTTTGGAGCATATTGACAATCTTGCTTGTGATACAAACCTCTAGTTAATATGATCAATTCTATTCACTTTTTTCCAACAATGACCTTAACCTTGGACCCAATGACTGATATCATTTGACAGTCATGCGATGTTTCATGACTCTATGTCAAACTACCAGTAGACAGTCACTGTTTAGCAATCAATCAACCTTTTGCTAAGCTATATATGGTAAAATAATCTACTTCTTTGGATGGTTATACAAGAGTGCCACAGACAAATGCAAAGGCTAGTCCAAACAAGAGCAAAATACACCCATCCTACTCTTAGGACATCATATGTTGGTGTATGATAAGCCACATTTAGTGAGTGCACTATGGTCATTACTAAACACAATCTGACCAAATTTGGTGATAATTTGACAGAAAAATTATTGATGAGATTATAGACCAATTTTAGGTTATATCTTATTTATTAAAAAGTGATAACTCTCAAACTGCTATGGCAATATTGCAGAATTACAAACTTGTTTAAGAAATTATGTCCATAAACATTTTGACCAAATTAAGTGATGATTGGACAAAGGTTTCAAAAATTATTGATCAGGCAAGACAGTAATTTCTATAATTAAAGAAAGATTAATGACAACAATAAAGCCAATGCTGTGACTATACCTCGCTGACAACAATAAAGCCAGTGCTGTGACTATAACTCACTGACAACAATAAAGCCAATGCTATGACTATACCTCGCTGACAACAATAAAGCCACTGCTGTGACTAAACCTCGCTGACAACAACGAAGCCAATGCTGTGACTATACCTCGCTGACAACAACAAAGCCAATGCTATGACTATACCTCGCTGACAACAACGAAGCCAATGCAATGACTATACCTCGCTGACAACAACAAAGCCAATGCTATGACTATACCTCACTGACAACAATAAAGCCAATGCTATGACTATACCTCACTGACAACAATAAAGCCAATGCTATGACTATACCTTGCTGACAACAACAAAGCCAATGCTATGACTATACCTCAAAACAAGACAACAATAAAGCCAATGCTATAACTATAACTCAACCATTTTTCTTTCTTTCAAAAAGTGTCTATCATGTTCTTAAAAGCTAAAATAAAAATATTAATTTTTATTACACATTTTAAAATTGATTTTGGGCAGTTGTTCAATCACCAAAATGAAATGCCAATTCTTTTACAATAAGGACAACAAATGTGAAGCTGTTTTTAACTATTTACAACTATTTACATATTTGTAATAAGCATATTTTTTACAGCACAATTTGAATAATCTACCAAAGACACAATAAAACTCACCACGCCAAATATTTTGAGAAAAATGATCATCACAATCATTTTTCTTCATGTTGATATTTTCTTAATGCCAGAAAAAGTAAGTATCCTATTCATCCAATTTATTTTCGAGCATCCTGCAATTTTCAATACAAGTCCCAGCAAGTTAAAAAGTAGTGCATTGCAATTATTGTTCTTTTCTACATAATTAAAGAGAGAAAAGCACTTTCAAATCAGTTAAATATCCCTGGTTTTCAATAGCACTGATGATCACTGACGACCGGTAAAACAATTTGTTGCCTTATACTCAATGGATGGAGTCTTCAATACAATTTTCCAGCAAAACAAAAGTAGTCCGAAAGATTTTTTGTCACAAAATAATTGTTTTCTTTTCTCTATAATTAACTAGAGAAAAGTTATTTCCCAGTACTCCTAAATCAGCTAGATATGCCTGGTTATCAAAAGCGCTGAAGTCCCTTAACTAAGACAATTTATTGCCTTATATACTTAAGATGCAAACTTCAATGAAATTTTCCAGCAAATAAAAAAGTAGTTCATAATATTTTCTGCTCACAATAATTGTTTTTTTCTACTGAATTAACTAGAGAAAAAGTAATTTCCAGTACTTTCAAAATCAGTTAGATATGGCTGGTTCTCAATAGCGCCGATGATTTCTAACTAAAACAATTTGTTGCCCTTAAAATACTGTAGATGGCTTTCATTTTGCAAGAGTTTTATTTTCATAAAAATCAGTGGTCATGGTATTAACAGGCTCATTGTATCCTTATATCAATTTTGCAACATATTATAAGACAAATAACACAAATGAGGAGATAGAATAGTCATAGAATATCATTAACGCACATTGGAATGGATTGATTCAGGGAAATTTGCATACTTCTAAAGAGAAAGCAGTTACATTATTCATTTAATCATTTCTTATCAAAATAATCAGGCTGCTAACATTCAAGATTCCATTACGTAATGAATAAAAAAATAAAATATTATTATGAAAACCGCATATTTGGACTTAATATGTTCTTCAAAATAGTTATTTTACTGAATTCCTGAGTTAATTGGTCAAAAAGCTTTCAAGATATACTTGCCCAGAAACTTTACCGAAAAAGTAAATAAGCAATGAAGCAGTTTCTGTTAATTTATTCATTCTCTAAATGACAGAACCTATGGAATTTAACAAAAACAGTATGTATAACTTGTACAATGGCAAACCTGAACTGAACCTTGCCCATTCCGCTAGTACTAGACATGGTAAGTTTTCTTTTCTCAGGCTTAAGATAGGTGGGTGTTTTCGAATGCTGGGTATACAAAGGCATGAATTATGGGTGAAACAAAAATTCACGGAAAAAAGTATCGTTTAAATGTAAAGCCATCTACAATACAGTATCCATTTCTGATAATGGTAAGTTTCCACTCCCCAATGCCAAGATTTTTTCACCATATTCTCGGCATTAGACCACATTTTGTCTTCCATTTCATAATTTCAGTAAATTCCTAGATAAAAACCCAGACACATTATGATATCTACCATTATCATGTAAGTGAAAAATGCCTTGAATATATCTTTTCCATATAAATTCCCTTATGAGCGAAATAATTCTATAATGTAACACTCTAATGCATGCAACCTTTACATTTTCCACTATATCTGACAAAAAAAGTTAGCGATAATCACTGAAAAAGACTGAAGCTCAACTTCTATTATATTATGATATTTTATTTACTAAAGTATGAAAATCGCCATCGATCCCATGAGTCGACATGCAGGCACCAGAGCTGGTTTTCAAATTTCACAGTTTCAGGGGTGGATAAATAAATCACAAAGAATCTTAAGTTAAGAAATACAAGTCAGAAATTAATAGTTATATTCATCTGTTACATATGAAACATGGTAAAAGTTCCATGTGTATATATTCTAAAAGTAAAACATTATATTCATTCTTCACCCAAAAACATCAAAATCTTGAAAATGAACCTAGCAAATTATTTTAATTCACCCCCCCCCCTCCCATTTTTTTTTTAAGAGATATCTTAGTCATAAATCTTACGCTGCTTAGGAGTTCAGGAGCACCTTTATGAATGCAGTTTTCAATAAAATGTTACATATAAGCCACAAATTCCCCAGTTAAAAAGCGCCAAAATATTGCTGATATATTTTGTATCTGTACAGTACACTAATCATACACTTCTTTTATCATGAAGTCAAATGAGCGTATTATAATATTGTATTAAAATTTAAAAAATTGCATCTATCAAGGGTAACTAAGCTATATTGTGCCACTTTAATGGATTTATTTAATAAAGAATTAAAAAATGAAAGATATATATATTATATATAAGAGTCAGCATTAGTTTTTTCTCCAATACATTTTATGCACTAAACATTTAAATTCTATAAGACATTGTAATCATAGAACTGTTCTTCCATACTGGGTACGCCAAATTTAATCACTTTCACTAATGAATGCCCTTTTCCAACTTATATCACACTTCACTTTCTCCTCTCCAAGAAATAATCAACCGCCTTTACGTTTACACGCTATATAATGGTCACTCAAAATTCCGTCATCCGGGAAGCTATATAAGGATACAATGCTGCGGATATGGCGTAGTCAGAAACACAATTTCCTTTCTGTTTCCATTTTTCTCGCTTGTCAGAGCACTAATTACGAGGATTTGCCACATTTTCATGAACACTTTTCCCGTTGTTATGTGGTAATATCCAATAATTTACAGCCTTCATTATGAGTTTTTCCTCATATTAATTAAGGTGACATGGAAATCATCTTTTACACTTCATCTCATCTGACACAGTATTAACACATTCGATGCATTTTAATACAAGAGCTTCATAACTTGATCCTAATGCTCATATAATTTACTCAGTTAATCAAGGAATGTAACTCGAGCATACTTTTGCCAGAGTGAGAGACCTTGCTTGGGTACACAAAGGGCCACTGCTACTCTAATAAAGAAATACAAACTTGACTGTACATGTGTGGGTTTCCTTCCCATTACAACAAGGGTATCTTTTTCATACTTAATTTTTTTTTATGCAAATTTGGTTTCAAAAAGTTAAAATATTTGTTATTTTTAATATTATAAGTGTGAGCAAATGCATAACAGTCAAACAAAAAATAGGTCCAAAAACATGAGCTAGTCATTTTAAACCTAAGCGTCCAGACACTGGTTTTTGTTTAAAAGTTTATTGTTTTACAATGATTATGCAGAAAGTTATAGAACTTATGCTTAGTCACTCTCATTGGTTGATTTCGCGAAAGAGTAGGCTCTTGCGGTGTGGGGAAAAATCGAATAACCTTGAGAAAACCAACGTGTCTGGCTTGATCGACCACCAACAAAACACACACATGTCAAAGCCCAGAATCAAACCCGAGGCTGCCTTAAGTTGAGAAGCGAGTGCACTTAAAACAATTTGCGCTAAATACCTGACTGGAAAATTACCAAAAGAAGAGGTTACACTTTTGGTTTATAATAATGTATAAAATGGATTTGGAAGACAGCTGAAAGTTGATACGAACCAGGTCTGATTCTAGGACAGAAAGTAGTACTGGGGCCATGATCAGGAACAGTCTCAAGGTTAAGTCTAAGTTAAGAATCAAGTGGAAAAACTGTCAATCTTCATTTCATTGTAATTTTCCTTCTAGTTGCATATTGGTGATGAAATTTGATGATTTTTTTACTATTCTAAATTGTTCATTTTCTTACCTTTATTTTTGTTTAAAATGGAAAGAAGATGATTTTTAATAGAATGAAAGTGCTAAGTATGATTCAAAACTTGGACTTGAAACTGTTGTAGTCATGATCTCTGGTGTCCATTTTATGAGGCCAAGTAGGGATCTTAAACCCAATAACTCTCAGCTGAGAGGCGGACACCTCTACCACTCTCACCCTATTTAAACACTGATTATCTGATGATCAGGTCGAAAAAAATAGGTATATGCTGAATTCATAACAGTCTAAAAAATATATGAGTCTACAATAAGAGATTTTTTTTCAGAAAAAATGAACAAAAATAGTTTTGCCTAACACAATAATAGAGCCTAAACAAGAATAGGAACAATTTGTCTGCACATGAATCATTGGAAACAGCTTCAACGAAACCTACAAGAGAATCTAACATGGCAAACATTCAGTGGGGAAGATCACATTTAGCAGTACTACACCCTAGGGTACCATTGCCATGAAAATTCAAAGCCAAATCTATACAAATATGTTTAAGTCAAGCATCTATACAAATATGTTTAAGTCAAGCATCTATACAAATATGTTTAAGTCAAGCATCTATACAAATATGTTTAAGTCAAGCATCTATACAAATATGTTTAAGTCAAGCATCTATACAAATATGTTTAAGTCAAGCATCTATACAAATATGTTTAAGTCAAGCATCTATACAAATATGTTTAAGTCAAGCATCTATACAAATATGTTTAAGTCAAGCATATTTTGCAATTCAATTCAGTTCAATCAATATGACCAGGAGACGTTCAATAATCCTGTAAAATCTTGTGTCCATTAAATAACAAATACCTTTTTGCTGGTGAAGATAACTATGGTTTTATTTCTGTTTAGAAGTGCATAATATTGAAAAATAGGGCTGTAGGTATGTCAAGGTAAATCGATGCAAAATATAAAAAAACCTGTATGAATGTAGGCACTCCTGCAGTCTCTGGTAGAAAGGTGGAAATACAATGTAATAGCTTTAATGACAAGCTTGTGGAGGAAAGAAGGAGTGATTATGGGCCAAAAGGAGGTAAATAAGTTGTTTTTTTGTGTGTTTTTTTAACAATGAAGTTTTGAAAGCTGCACTCTCACAGATTGACTGTTATGACAACTTTTTATATTTTTGTCTTGGAATGAGCCAATTTATGCATCAATGTCTGAAAAACAGTGATATAAGACTGTTGATAAAAGATCAGATCGCAGATTTTAATATCTAAGTTTAAAAATTTATGTTTTTATAATGGCTAAAAGCTTTACTAATGCTTAACGAAGAATATTTTTTTTGCAGTTTTCAAAAGCAATTGAGAGTTATCTTATATGATTGAATTGAAAACATTGATGCCAAAATCAGCTGATTCTGAGACAAAAAATAAACAAAAGTTGTCAAATCGGTCTATTCTGTCAGAGCGCAGCTTAAATGTCTTATACCTATATTTCATACAAAATTTGATGAAACTAAGCCCTGAATGACAGTTTCAAATTGTTGAGAAGTGTATGCCATCAAGCCATCTCAGGTCAATGATTAATATGTACTGCTTTAGACCACATGGTATTCACTGATCAAAATAAATGAACAAGATAAAAAACTTACCTTTAAATCAGCATTTTTCACATAAAAGAACGAATAATAGGCAGATTTAACAAAGAGGTAGGAATTATAGGAGGCCGTTTCAAAAAGCAGGAAAAAGTAGGAGAACAAAGAAAAAGTAGAAGGAAAAAGTAAGAAAACAAAGAAAAAGTAGAAGGAACAAGAGCTGTCACAGTATGTGACGAATGCCCCCGAATGTGACATTGACCTACGAACAAGGTCAGTACATGAAAAGTTGATCTTGCCTTTACGTGTCAATTACGTGAGGTAGGGACATGG
The DNA here is from genome assembly GCF_026914265.1 of Mya arenaria. Taxonomy (NCBI): domain Eukaryota; kingdom Metazoa; phylum Mollusca; class Bivalvia; order Myida; family Myidae; genus Mya; species Mya arenaria. The sequence goes on along the minus strand of NC_069135.1, from coordinate 19,688,083 downwards.
GTCTTGCACACGACACGTCGTCTTCGTATGTGGAACACATGTAGCAAGTTATTTTAAAATCTGTCCATACAAGAGAAAGTTACAGCCCAGACACGACAACCTATACTCTATGTCCTTATATGCAGCACTCCATTGTGAATAAACACTAAGTGTGACCTTGACCTTTGAGGTACGGACACGTGTTTTGCACGCGACACGTCATCTTGGTATGTGGAACACATTTGGCAAGTTATTTTAAAATCTGTCCATACAAGAGAAAGTTACAGCCCGGACACGACAACCTATACTCTATGTCCTTATATGCAGCACTCCATTGTGAATAAACACTAAGTGTGACCTTGACCTTTAAGGTAGGGACATGGGTCTTGCACGCGACACGTCGTCTTGGTATGTGGAACACATGTGGCAAGTTATTTTAAAATCTGTCCATACAAGAGAAAGTTACAGCCCGGACACGACAACCTATACTCTATGTCCTTATATGCAGCACTCCATTGTGTATAAACACTAAGTGTGACCTTGACCTCTGAGGTAGGGACATGGGTCTTGGACGCGACACGTCGTCTTGGTATGTGGAACACATGTGGCAAGTTATTTTAAAATCTGTCCATACAAGAGAAAGTTACAGCCCGGACACGACAACCTATACTCTATGTCCTTATATGCAGCACTCCATTGTGAATAAACACTAAGTGTGACCTTGACCTTTGAGGTAGGGACACGGGTCTTGCACGCGACACGTTGTCTTGGTATGTGGAACACATGTGGCAAGTTATTTTAAAATCTGTCCATACAAGGGAAAGTTACAGCCCGGACACGACAACCTATACTCTATGTCCTTATATGCAGCACTCCATTGTGAATAAACACTAAGTGTGACCTTGACCTTTGAGGTAGGGACACGGGTCTTGCACGCGAAACATCGTCTTGGTATGTGGTACACATGTGGCAAGTTATTTTAAAATCTGTCCATACAAGGGAAAGTTACAGCCCGGACACGACAACCTATACTCTATGTCCTTATATGCAGCACTCCATTGTGAATAAACACAAAATGTGACCTTGACCTTTGAGGTAGGGACACGAGTCTTGCACACCACACGTCGTCTTGGTATGTGGAACACATGTGGCAGGTTATTTCAAAATCCGTCCATACAAGGGAAAGTTACAGAGCCGGACGGACGGACGGACGGTGCGATTTTAATATGCCCACCTTTGGGGGCATAAAAAGTAGAAGGAAAATGTTGGAAAAGTAGGAATGCTGGAGAGCCTGTTAATAATGTAACGGTGCAATTTATTTTCAAAATGCCAATCACAGCACTTTCTCATAAAGGAAGCATTTAATCCATTTGAACAACCATAATTGCATGTGTTTTTAATTAACAGGTGTTTCTTCAATTAATAAAGCTTAAACGAGCCAAGAACATTGAAATCAAACAATTGTTTTGTGTTTGCATAATGATTATCATAAAAGGTGAGAAAAAAAATCTAATTCTCAGAAAACTGCTTGGATAATACATATTTAAGGGACTTTCTCATGTTTTGTGACAAAATAAAGTGTTATAATAAAAATACTGTCAGCTGGAATCCATCAGCAAGTGTTGTTATATGCTCAAATATTGTCTTTAAAGTCCTCAATTTAAATGGCTGTAGTTACCCTTTTCCACAAAAGGCTTATGGGTTAAGTTATCCCTCAGATTATGTAACTCCTTGTGGGCGAGTGGTTTTGTGTACCGTATTCTAATTTTTCTTGACTGTAACTGCATGGGTTACGTCCCCACTTACACCAGATTTTTTTTCATACTTAAATTGTATTTTTTTCAGCAATTTCAGTATCAAAGAGTAAAATTATTATAATATTCAAGTGTTTCTAGATATATGACCATGAAAAAAGTTGGTCCAAAAACATAAGCAAGTCCCTTTAATGCAGCCTGTTTCTCCCGTAATTTGTTGTTCATTTCATGGAAAGCCGAACAAGTTTAAGTATATATCTGCAGACAGATACAATAAATAATCATGGAAAACAAGACCTGTAAGAACAAATGAGCGGAAGACCACTAAATTGGTCACATTCCCCCTATAACTGTTGGACACCATTAAACCTGATTGAAAAATACGACCGGGAGAAATCTCCCGTGCAACCCTAATTAAGACTTCCTAATGAATACAATCTTGTTCCGAGGGCTTCCCATATAGCGAACATAAAGTCGGCACTTAGGAATAATGTCACGGCTATTTGTCATTTGTCACAGTGCGGAGATAGGCCCTCACTCTTCGTGGCGATTGGATGATAGGTCAATGTGTTTTTCTCAGAGTTCTTACGAAAAGCCAACTTCATTAGATGCATTGGTTAAGACAGGGAAAATGACAATTTATCAATAAACGGGGTTTCACGGCACTATCATTTCTTAAATAAGTAATTAGGCAGACAGAGAAAAAAACACTACTATTCTGTCATAGAAATGAGACTTTTGGATGAACACACCTGATTTCTTACACAAGTGCTTCTAATCAAAAATGTTCAAAAAGCCTTGCTATTTCAAATATATAGCCCAGAAAATAAGCAAACCCAGAAAGCATTTAACCAGCGCAGTGCTAATGCAAGCTTGTGCTCCTTTAGCCAAAAATGTACAGCATGCATGCCCAACTTGCTAAAGGGCTCCCATAATTTGTATAAAGTAAGATTTGTTGGATGTGCTCTGTTCAAAACAAAAATAAAATAAAATAGGGTGTACGCTACTAATTTAATTTCCATCTCGGATTTTTTTCTTTCCATAAAACACAGGCCTTTAAAAGGCTCTTCCCCACTGCAAATGTCCTAGCAAGCATGCAGTTACACTATATCCAGAAGGTTCGTTCCAGTGCCAGCTTTCACATGCTCCTTTTAAATACCATAAAATAGAGGGCTTGGGCACCTTTCTCAAGCCAGAGAAAAATCCTACCAGCAGCATCTACAAGCTAGCTTAGATATATTGACAGGCTATCACATATCTATCTACAGACTAGCAAAACTATATCTTCAGGTTAGCTAAGTACTATCTACAGGCTAGAAAATCAATATCTACAGGTTATCCATATATATACAATTTAGAGGCTAGCAAAACTATATACGGCAAAGATCTATTTTCATGTAATCTTATATATACCTACAGACTAGCTTAAATCTACCTTCAGACTGCTAAGCTCTAATCATGGGCTAGGTTATCTCTATCTACTTGTAAGTTCTATATAAAAGTTACACCAGCATTACATATAAAGCAAGATATGATTAATCTACTGGTCACCCAGTAAGATCTTTCTACAGACTAGCCAAGCTACGTATATATAGGTCAGTTAAGCCATATCTACAGACTATTTCAGCTATATCTATAGCTCACCCCTATCTATAGACAGGCTTAGATTTTTTTAAGGAATGAATTCAGGGTTCGAATTTAGCACTCGCACACTCGCAAAATGCGAGCCAAAATTGAAATATGCGAGTTGAATTTAAAGACACTCGCAAAAATTTGCGAGTTCAAAATTTGCAGAAAATATGCAATCCTCGAAATAGATATGATCATAAACGATGATGAATTCCTGCACAATAGATATAAAACTAATTTTAGAAATGCCTTCTTTCGTTTTCCCATAATCACACAGAAATTGATGACGTAGATTAACGTAATGCGCACAGACAGGTACTCGTTACTATGTGGCAGGTACTCGTTACTATGTATTTTTGTAGACTGGTCTTTCGTTTCCATTTTTGGTGGCGGTATTTAGCGATAATCGTATCGAGACACAGTCTGTATAATGATGACAAGCTAAAAGATAAGTTTTTTACGCGTGTTGATTATAAAATCGCCGACGGCTGATGGCAATGATCAATCAGTTCCAAAAAAGAAGCCAAAATGAAATAATTCGTCCGTTAAAACTGTTACTATGTGGAAGAGGGAGTGGAACATTAAATTGACCCTCAACACAGATGACGATAGGAACATTTTGCACAGACCAATACTGGCCTGATCAGACTTCCGCAGTTGGTACTGTCAGTGTTACATATATGATGATATTGTTTATTGTACAATTACATGATCATTCATTAAAAGAATTAAACTATACCTTAAGCCATTGTTTTCAATTAAATATATATACTTTTTCCTAGCAAACATAAAGGTTTGCCTTAAAAAATGCGAGTGAGTGTCTGGTTTTGCGAGTTGAAAATTTGAGCACTAGCAAAAATTTGAGAGTATCAAAAAAAGTTAAATTCGAACCCTGGAATTGCAGGGTTGATGTCATTATCGGGGTATGAACGCAATTGGGTTGGACTAAGTGTGTGGAGTCCAAAGAACTCCACGCGTACTTTGACCAGCCCAGTTGAGTTACACCAAATTTACACTAATAGTTCATTATTTAATTAAAAAAATGTTAAAAAATAATTCTTTACAGTAAAAAAAAACTTAAAGTACTCCTTTCTTACCCATTCTGTAAATCGAATGACCCGACTGTAACCAGAAACATTTTTTTTCAAATGACGTCACAATAACACGGGAAAAGATCAACCACTTGAAATCACCTTAAAACGTAAAATTGAAACACTTTTGGTAACATTACATTTAAAAAAATTCTAAAATGTTGATTTATATTTACGGGACCTGCTGACACAATACAAACAATAAAAAGATCAATAGTGGTTCATGTTTATTGTTATGCTATGAATTGCGATCCTAACATATCCGAAGATGTTGTGTTCATCGATTGATAAACCCAATTGCCGAAAGGCAGTTCATTTAAGGAATGGAAATTGAGGTGTAAATATTAACTGCCTAAGCTGTATCAACAGACTATCTTAGCTCTATCCACATACAAGCTCTAAGCTATATCTACAGACTAGTTTAGCTATAATTAGCTGTGTCTACTGGATAACAAATCCAGAACAAGCAATTAGTAGCAAATCAATGTACAGTAATGTTATTTACCTAATTCTTATAAAATATTCAAATTGAGAAAGTCGTTCTGATTATTTCCCCAAGGAAAAGTTAGTTGTGTTGTGATGCTGAAGTAATACAATGAGTATCACATACAAAACAACGAGAGCACAATATGGTAAATGTGCACGTTCACCTGCTGCTGTGCAATATAAGTCAAACAGGGTATAACTTAACTATTATTAACGCCAGAGATGTAAGCATTGCTATACATGTGCCTATTGTCACAATTAACAAGTGGAAATGTAGTAAGTTTCATTTGACTAAATATCTTGCTCGCCACGGTGAAAGTGTTTCAAGGCAACAACAAATGGGCTATGATAAAATTTGAAAAACAAACAAGAAAATTCATGCTCTATTCTACGCATGAAAAACAGTGCTTTGGAGGTTCGAGTATATGAAAATTATAGAATAACTTTACAAAGGGGGACAAGTCTTGTTTCTTATCATTGCAAAATCAAGAGTTGTCTTTCTTTCAAATTCCATTACATAAAGCAACAAATTAATATGGATGAGCATGAATTGTTGAGGGGGAAGGGACATCGTCGTCATGAGACCATAGACAGACAATGTTTCATTTGAAGAATTGTTCTCAGTAAATTACAAAAATGTGTGTCTGCAGTGGAAATCATGTCTACCATCAAAATAATGGAATGTTTTGGTGGAGTAAAAAAGAGGCGGAATTGAAATAGCTTTTTATCTTTTTATATATGCCAAATAAGTCATTCACAGAAGCTTTGTTTGGGGGGAATGGATACTTTTTGGATAAAAATCCCCTTTAACCCTTTAATGCATGTCTACGAGTTTGGCCAACATAGCCGATTAGCAGATGTTGCCGCATCCGGCCGAGTCTATTCACTACTGGACGTAAACGCATCGCCCACATATTTCAATAGGATCATTTCACTATTTCAATTTTGCATCTTTCTTTTTGTAAACAATATCTCGGATGTTTATAAAACTGAAGCTTAACCTTTTGTGTATTTATTTTCACTTGAAAATATCGTCTGCTAAAATAAGAAGGTAATTTTTTATACTGCCAATCGCAGGTGTGATATCCCACTGTGACGTAATAAGACCACGAGGCCGAGAACTGTATGGAAAATCCCCAAATGCATTGATGCGTAAATCATTAAATATATTATGTCAGTTCAATTTACCATTAAACTCAATAAATATTATAATTATTTGAAGATAATATTTTGTTTACAAACAATAGAAACGATAAGTAGCTGAGAAAATGATGAGTAAATTTTCTGTGGAGCTGATTATTGTCAGGCATGGTTCCGGCTAACACTCCACATGTAGTTGATTATTCAGACAAACAATGACAAGGAGAACGCCATAAAGAGAATGCTAACACTCAACTGTAGTTGATTTATCAGACAAACAATGACAAGGAGAACACCATGAAGAAAACACGTACGCTTATATGTAGTTGATTATACAGACAAACATTGACAAGGAGAATGCCATGAAAAGAACACTAACACTCATCTGTAGTTGATTATACAGACAAACAATGACAAGGAGAACGCCATGAAGAGAACGCTAACACTCAACTGTAGTTGATTTATCAGACAAACAATGACAAGGAGAACGCCATGAAGAGATCACTTACGCTCATCTGGAGTTAATTTACTAGACAAACAATGACAAGGAGAACGCCATGAAGAGAACGCTAACACTCAACTGTAGTTGATTTATTAGACAAACATGACAAGGAGAACGCCATGAAGAGAACGCTAACACTCAACTGTAGTTGATTTATCAGACAAACAATGACAAGGAGAACGCCATGAAGAGAACGCTAACACTCAACTGTAGTTGATTTATCTGACAAACAATGACAAGGAGAACGCCATGAAGAGAACGCTAACACTCATCTGTAGTTGATTTATCAGACAAACAATGACAAGGAGAACGCCATGAAGAGAACGCTAACACTCAACTGTAGTTGATTTATCTGACAAACAATGACAAGGAGAACACCATGAAGAGAACAAATGACAAGGAGAACGCCATGAAGAGAATACTGACCCTCAACTGTAGTTGATTTATCAGACAAACAATGACAAGGAAAGGGCAATGAAAAGAACACTGACGCTCATCTGTTGTTGTTTTATCAAACAAACTATAAGCATAACTTAACTATTTAGGCCAGAGTTATGTGCCTTGATATACATGTGCTTATTGTATCTGATAATATGTGTACCAAGTTTTATTTGAATATCAAGAACAGTTTGGGTTTTTGCAAGAAATGCCGCTGTCAACATCAAGGCTATGATCTTTCTTTCTCAATAATAGATGAAATTGCTTCGAAAAACAGAAAAAACTAACACGAAACTGTACAAGAATGTTACATCACTTTGATTCTTACCCATTCTATCGGCTTTAGGATACCTCTTGGTTCCTTTAGGACTCCAAAGAACATCTGAAAAGGAAAACAAACTTATTTAGATTATACTAATTCATTGAAGCTTAATTTTGGGGCATCTGTAAGCTATATGAACCACCCTTGCTGTGATTAACTCTTAGGACTCACAAATTTCATAACCATGGTTCTTTATTAAAAATCTCCCAAGATTTGTTTTGTGCACATATTACTTGAAAACAATGCATCCTGTTGATGCATATGTTGAAAAATAATGGGTCCTCGAGAAAAACAATGAAAATAGAACCTGGGATATCAGTCTTGTGGGCTTATGCTTATGTCAACCGGGCTTATGCTTATGTCAACCGGGCTTATGCTTATGTCAACCGGGCTAATGCTTATGTCAACCGGGCTTATGCTTATGTCAACCGGGCTTATGCTTATGTCAACCGGGCTTATGCTTATGTCAACCGGGCTTATGCTTATGTCAACCGGGCTAATGCTTATGTCAACCGGGCTTATGCGTATGTCAACCAGGCTTATGCTTATGTCAACCGACTTATGCTTATGTCAACCGGGCTTATGCTTATGTCATGCACTGGGATGCCGAGCAACATGGATCAAGCCAAACCAAAAAATTGTGTTATTCAGGGTAACATGTAGGAAGTTAGTTCTTTTTGGTTTTGTCCTTTATAAGGCTGTAAGTTGGAATGTTATTATCCTCATCTGGGAATGGCGTAAAAGTAATCTTCAGTATAGCTTTTTAAACTACAGATCTAACAAAAGCTGCCACAGAGACAGCATGCTCAGTCATTTGGGTGACTTTAAGTTTAATGATTGCAAAGTTTGTTTAAACATACATGGATCCCTGTAAAATTAGATAAAAGGCAAAACCTTAAACAGTAAAAACATAATGGGTCAAAATTTGCAAGATTAGGATGGTTGGGCGCCCTTGTTTAAAGTTTCAATGCATTACATGATTATTTTGCTGAGATATTGTCTTAAATGTGGTTACATGCAAAACCTTAACAATAATATCTTAAGTCAAATAATAAACAGCCATTATTTGCATAAAAGGCAAACAGTTATCTTTTTTCTATTAAAGTTGGATGGATGTTCCAGTATCGTTGTATAAAGTCTCAATGAAATACATCAAGTATTTGCTCAGATATTAGCCTATGAAACCTTAAACAGAATTTCTATGTCGAATAATAAAGGGCAATAATTTGCATTATATGCAAGATAGAATGATATAACTTGATTAATTTAGTTGATTGGATAGTTGGAAACGCTTGACTAAATTTCCAATGCAAAACATGACGTATTTCCTGAGATAATGACTTAAATGTGGTAACATTCAAAAACCTTAAACAGAATTTCTAAGTCAAAAATGAATGGACATAATTAGCATTATATGCAAAATAGATCTAACAGACTCTGTTATTCACATAGGTTGGATGGTTGAATGATATTGTATAAAGACTGAATGCAATACTTCAAGAACTTGCTGAGATATTAACCTATGTGTGCTTTACAGGTAACATACAAAACCTTACCCAGAACTTCTATGTCCAATAACAGGGCAATAATTTGCATTATATGCAGATAGAGTTATCTAACTTGATTAATTAAGGTTGTTGGATAATTGAGAACACATAACTTTCATTACAATACATGATATATTTGCTGAGATGCTAATATGCAAAACCTTAACCATTATGAGACACAAACACTAGGGTGAGTAATATAGCTATCCTTATTTTTTGAAAAGTGAGCTAAAACCCTTTTCTTTAAATTAAGAAAAGTGTTTGTTTAGAGGTTAGGGTCGGTGCCTATTTCGTAGGAAGGGCTGGGTAACCTGAATCATTTTTATACAGGCCTCACTGCTCATGAGTACAAACCAGTGCCAGTACCAGAGTCTTTTTATAACAAGAGCCGTCGTAAGACAGCGCGCTTGACTACGTCGCTTTGACTTAGAATACAATAACGATGTAATAATACCAAGTTTGGTCTCTTTATGTCAAACCTAACTAAAATTATTCGATACATAAGGTGACTTTGATGCTGCCCTCCCACCAGCCCGCCCAAACAATGACGCAAGTCATTCAAATAACTTGATTTCCCGTTATGAAAATGTGGTTAAGAATATACAAATATGCCTTTCAAAGGAAATTTAAAAAAAAAAAAAAAAAAAAAAAAAAAATCAAGGGTCATAATTTGTCTTTTGGGTTAAAACGGAGTTATATTTCTTGTTGTAAGATGGTCATAAATAATTTTGAATTTTATTAAGTGCATTTAATGAAAGGTATAGAAGTTTTTTTAATTAAAATCACAACTTGCCTTTAACTTTTACTTGCCTAAATCTTTAACCTAAGTCAATCAGGGGCCATAACTTGTATTAAGGATATGGAGTTATGTAACCTCATTGGGTGATGGTCCTGAACAATTGTGTGAAGTATTAAGTCAATTGAATGAAGGGTATAAAAGTTATTAAACAGTATCCCAACCTGCCCTAAAACTTTAACCTAAGTTCCATAGTCAATCAGGGGCCATAATTTGTATAAAAGATAATATGGAGTTATCTAACCTCATTATGTGATGGCTTTGAACATCTGTGTGAAGTATTAAGTCAATTAAATGAATGGTATTGGAGTTTTGAGTGAAAATCCCAACTTGCCCTAAAACTTTGACCTGCTCTAAAACTTTAACCTAAGTCAATCAGGGAGCATAACTTGTATTTAGGATAATATGGAGTTATGTAACCTCATTGTGTGATGGTCCTGAACAACTGTGTGAAGTATTAAGTCAATTAAACAAAGGATATAGAAGTTATTAATAAATATTCCAACTTGCCCTAAAACTTTAACCTAAGTTCCATAGTCAATCAGGGGCCATAATCTGTGTAAAGAATAATATGGAGTTATCTAACCTCATCATGTGATGGCCCTGAACAACTGTGTGAAGTATTAAGTCAATTGATGGTAGGTTATTGGACTTATAAGTGAAAATCCCAACTTGCCCTAAAACTTTAACCTGACGCCGACGCCGACGCTGGGGCAAGTTGTATAGCCCACCTATTCTGCAATAGTCGAGCTAAAAAGGCCTTGAGAATTATTCCCTAGTGGGGTTTGAACCAACGACCTACTGGTTGACAGTTGGACTTCTTACTCCAGCCTACTCCCACACTTAATATATACACTATCAACAGCTACAAATAAATAACAATCCTCTTTCTAATACAAGCTTTTATTTTGTTTACATCAAATTAGCCTTTTCCAAATTCTGTGAATGACATATTGCAACATTAAGGGAATGATCTTTTTTGAGAACATTCAGCATTTCATTTTTTGGGGAAAAAAGAGAGGAAAATTGCAAAAAGGTCAAATTATAATTGAAAGGCCTACATTTCTTTTTAACTGGGGAATTCCTGGCCACATAGCTATTAATTTGAAGAAATAAACAACAACATTGATTTAATAATAGTTGACTCATACTTTTTAACAGTTCATAAATCACACTGTTTGGTGTTGTTGTTTTTTTTGTGGGGGTTTTTGGGGGGACCATTAAAGTCAAATTAGTTAAACATAATAATGAATAATAATTAAACTGCTTCAGCTTATATTGCGTCCCTTTAAGAACCTTAGATCTGATAATAGCAGAAAAGCAGGATATTTAGCCAGCCTAACTGACAAAATAGTCAGCTACAGGATATTCAGAATCGTTCTGTATCCTTTTGCAAATGGGGAAAAACATATCCTGGTTCAAGTTATAGCAGTTGGATTTTACAACAATATAGAGCAATGTTAAATGAGAATTAATACCTCCCATAGATAGGTAAAAACATTTCATTGATATTTTTTCAATGGATATTAGCCTATGAGATCTACAGGCAGACTGAAAATCACCAGACTCAAGCCTAAAATTGTGACTTTGGCCTTAAGCTGGCATGGCTCCATCATGATTTTGGAACATTGCCGTGATGTGACTCATGTGAAAACGTGACTCAGCCCCATTTAAATATTGTGTGTATAGGGTATTACCTTGTCCAAAACAGTAGGGTAGGTATTATATTTATTTTCATCATTTTTTTTTAATATTTAAGGCATTATATCATAACGTTTTTGTCATCATTGGGGAATGGCATTAAAGTAATCTTCAGTATAAAGCTTTTTAAACTACATATTAAAACACACAAATTCTTATTTATTTTTTAAGAAAAAGTTCAAACAGTAAGGTTGGCGCCTATTTCATAAAAGGGTCGGTTCACCCAAACCAGAAGTATTTTTTTAGGCCTCATGCCAACACATGACTCGGCATTGTCCTTCAATGAGTATACTGGCCTTCACTTTGACTCCAGGCATCATTTGCCTAATGCTATATGCTCATCATTGGAACATAATGGTCTACTTTTCCGTGTTGAGGTATAAATGTGTCATAAGTTTATGTATTTTTATATTGGTAAATTGGTTAGAATTTATTTTCAAAAAGACCAGTTATAGAATAAGAATCAACTAAGCAAAATATGTGTGATGATACCCTTAAATAATCAAGAAATGTATGTAAGACTTTAATAGCATGAGTTCAATGATAGAGTGATTTGGTCCATGATCATTAAAATTTAATATATATATATTAACATATATTCAGTCGCAGTGTTATTGTGTTCTGCTTGTTTTTGTTATTCTTTACACATTATAATCAATACAGTGACTGCACTCGCTACCCAAATTAATGAAATTATACACAATGAATGGTGTGAGTGTGTTATTTCAATCACAATGGTAGAGGGTAATTTGTTTCAAACTATATTGTCAAGGAGAGCATTCAATATGAAGTGTGCGTTTATTGATTCGTATTGCACACTTAGAGCTAGTGTGCGTTTATTGATTCGTATTGCACACTTAGAGGTGCTATATTAAGAATAATTAATAATTAATGAATAATTCTATTTATCTGGAATGTTCTGAGACTCAATAGAGGTATGTAATGCACGAGCAGTCTGACAAATTAAATTTATGAGCTCATAGTTAACTAAGTGGAAAAAATGCTATCCCAGTATTTTGTATGACACAAAAGGCAATCGGAGTGACAAAGTCCAAGCTCTCATATAATGCACCAGTCAATTGTAACCATGGCCCCCACCCCCCAGGCCTGGCGAATAGCGGAGACTTCAACTTTTGGTCCAGCCCATCTCGGGTAAAATCCTCACCCTGAGGAGACAAACTGCTGGTAAAACCCCCCTGCACTCTAGGGACATCCAAGATAAGGCCCATTCCCCGCTATTTTCTGAGCGAAAACAAAACCACCGCATTCTCCCGGCACTGCGGGGCAACCTGGAAGGTAATAACACAGCCTATTTCCCCTGCTACCCCCAATACACCCCCAGACCGGAAGAGTAGTGGTTACAATTGACTGATGCATAATTAGAATGTAAAATAGGAAGAATGAACCAATAAATGCATACTGGTTGAGAAGCAGTTTCTGACAGTTTTTATACGTTTTTATTGAATTATTTATACATGTTTAAATACCTACTAATATTGTTAACATTTTAGAGAACTACAGCTCAAGCTGCTATTGTCGATAAATTTTTCACATGTGTGACGTCACATATAGTGTATCTAATAGGGGCGCAAAGAGGGTACTGACACTGTTCTGATTAGCTGGTAATGAGAAGGGGCGCAAAGAGGGTACTGACACTGTTCTGATTAGCTGGTAATGAGAAGCATGTTTCTCACAAATCAAATGCGGGGCAGATTTAAGGTGCCTATTGTGTGCTTTTATTATCCGTTTATTAAATATACTAAATATTAGACTGTAATAAGAGAAATATTATTTCATTCTTCAGCGTTTACGAAAAATTTAAACCTTAAAATTTACGACAGTCAATTCATACTCGAAATCAGGCAGACACTAAATACCAATGATATTTTGTTCATTTCTGATAGAAACTTGTGTTTAAGTGAATATGTGGGTGCGAAATAAGCATGACACCAGTGTTCACAAATATGTACACAATATCATCGTTTGTATAAATCAATTTAGGAAAACCTTGTAGCTATTCATAGATATGCAAATTAGGTTCACACGCATGCGCAAAACGCTGCGTGTGACGTTCCCCCACGTGTAAGTTTGTGTACAAAATGAAAAATAAACATTAAACATAAGATAATAATAAAAGATACTAACGTGTCTCGGTAAGAATTTCAACTTTTGATTGCCTAGTTAGCATATAGTTAAATTGCAATACCTTCTTTATGAAGATCTAAAGAAAGTACGCGAAAAAGCGATTAGTCGGAAACTGCTTCTCAACCAGTATCTATATTTTCTTCATACAAAGCTTTGGCCAGGAAATAAAATCGAAGTCCCACATAAAATTCAGCTGAATTAGGGATATAGCGCTGCCATACAGTTCATCACATGAATTACGGACACAACGGACCATGGACATTACGGACCAGACATTACGGACCAGATTTAGGGACACTACGGACCAGATTTAGGGACATTACGGACCAGATTTAGGGACATTACGGACCATCTTCAGAAACTTACGGACCATGATTTATAATGTTTTTAAACATTTTTTTATTAATTTATTCACTCATTGGTCTTAAATTTGTTAATAAATACTTGAATATGAGTGCTCAGTATGACAATTATCTTTAATGTAACTGTGAAAAATCCCGTGAAATTCCAATGTTAAACATGTATTTTTAATAAATTATTATAATAATGTGAATAATAATGAACGAAATATGTTTTTATCTTATAATGTACCATATTTCGGAACATTACGTACCATGAACTAAACATTACTCACAGTTTGTTTAAGAACAAAATATATAATATAATTGAGATAATTATGGGCATTGATTTATAATTTTACATACAACTTATGTGTATTTGAAAATGTGAATATTAATGTTTTCATATGTGATCGATTGCTTTCTGAAATAAACTTTGGATCGTCATATTTGTTTGTTTTCCGTTTCATCTCTTTTAATTGAAAGGTTCAGTGAAAGTGCGCCGTCACTATGGGTTTTCACACTTTCATGATTGCCAATTAAAGGTTGTCATTATGATGTTTGTTTCTTTTGTAATATACCGCCAGGTACAATTATAACTAATAAACACTAATTAAGGCAACATAAATTGCCAGTTTTAAACATCAGTTTGCAAGAATTGCAACAAACACACATCGTTTATTTAATATAAAGCAAGAGTTGAGGTTTACATCCTCACAATTTCCAATGCCACAAAACTGACTAGATCTATAAGTATGCCTTGCGCACGTTGTATCCACTGTTCTAGAGGTGTTTATGCAAACCACCGCGCTGTGGAATGCGACATATGTGAACGTTGGCAACATCTACGCTGTGGTACAGGTATAACCACTGCCCAGTATGATGCCGCGAACCTGGATGGTACCGAGTTAGAATTCACGTGCATCACGTGTTATGATGAAGCTCGGCCAGAGGAGTCTATGAAAGTCCAGGTATGTTACAGTTTTCTCATAAGATTGGATGATGAACTTGGTAAACATATAACTAACATAGATTTCAAATTTCAGTTTCGGGAATGGTTTAAACTGATTAACCAATAGCTTGTGTTTAAAACATATCATTTTAACATTATAGGACGAGACGATCAAAAACAGTGACGTCCCAAGGACACCAGACCACATCATGCGGCTGCCAACAGCAGACAGTGTTCTTGAGGGTAGCCAGATGTCCGCAGCCGCCGGTATCACCCATGAACAGGCATCTTTAAGGTATGGTCCTTAACTTTTATTTTCGGGAATCAATTTACATAAAAGGTTACAAGTAGTAGTAAAGGTTATATGTTTTTATTTATGTAATATTTATAAAAAGAATAGCAATAAAACACTTCAATTCAAATGGAATCGCGGACATTGAAAATGTGTAATTCTTTTTCAGAGACGAGTACGACATGGACACGTCTGATTTTGATGTGACCCAGCCCGACCGTGAACTGCTCCAAGAAAATCATGAAACGTAAGTTGTATATATCATGTATACACTGATATGTTCTTATATGTGCTTGATTTATTTTGGGAAATAAACTGTTTTGGAAAATATTTCTTCTGTTGCTTTTAACTGATTTAACTGCCAATCTTTCAAATTTCGTTCATTATTATTCACATAATTGTTAAAAAAAACATAGGTCTTTAACACTTTTTGGAATTTCACAAGATTTTATATTGAACCATTGATCTATTTGAATTTCACAGGATTTTTCACAGTTATATGGAAGATATAACGTCATACTGAGCACTCATATTCAAGTATTTATTAACAAATTAAAAACTAATGAGTGAATAATTTAAAAAAAATGTTTAAATCATGGTCCGTAAGTTTCTGAAGATGGTCCGTAATGTCCCTAAATCTGGTCCGTACTGTCCCTAAATCTGGTCCGTAATGTCTGGTCCGTAATGTCCATGGTCTGTGACCCCATCACATGAGTCATGACTAATATTACAATTAAGATGTCAAGGCAAAAAAATGGACAAAAAAGTTATAATATTTGCTTCCAACGCAGTGTTAGCCAGGAATTAATAGATAAGTCCCACATGAATAATCGCCAATAAAGGGATAGGCGCTATCCTATAGTCATGCACATGACCAATCTGTCATTTCCAAATATTCTAGATCTTTGCAATTGATTTTTGACGCCGATTTTTCAATTTTAATGATTGCATGGGGTTATGAAGATAATGACATTTAGCTAGAACCATTCAAAATGTAATAGCTATCAAATGGCATAAATGAATGTGCTGTTATGACAGTAAAGGATAAAAATAAAAGGAAAAGTTGACGTTTCTGAATTACCTGATCCATTTTGATTGGTATAGTAAACAAATGTATCGAATGCCAAAGGTCGACCGTCTTCTTGGTCAAACTATAACTTCGACGCAGTAGTCTCCCCTAATAGTATCTGAAATCAAGGAGTTCTAAGATAATGTGCTTTCTTTGCTCTTGTGTAATTGGTAAAGAAACACGTGGCGTACCATGCACTTGTGCATTTGCATACGTTCTGGTTGTTTTCCCAGTTTTTGTTGGTACTTTGAACAAATGTGAATGAAAAAAGTACTGTATGTATATGTAAAAATCGGGAGTTTAATAAATAAATAATCAGACAGGCTGTGCAACCAACACGGCCCCTAAGATATTTCGGTCCCGCCATTTCGGCCCCGTACAAATATTTACTCGAGACTTTTTTGCCCCATACTGATTTTCAAAAGAGACATTTCGCTTCTTTTTTTTTCTTCTTTTAAATGACAGTTCATATATATGTTCAAATTTTAATAGAAGATGTAAAGAGAATTTTAGTTGAACATAACAAATATTAACAAGAATATGGATTAAATATTGGAAGAAACAAAACAATTATAATTGCATTTATGAGAATTAGTAACTGTACTATATTATGAAAGTACATAAAAAATCTCTCTCTCTCTCTCTCTCTTTGTTATGACATGGTTACAGTTTATTCAGTACGAAAACAACGCAAGGCCAGAAACCACTAAATCAATTTCCATAGTCTATAATCACTTGGCCAATTCGCAGGAGAAATACACTAATATCTAGTGCTTAAAGACCTCAAACACCACATGTGTGGAGAAAGTAACACTAAGTATTAAGAATTAAACAACGTATGAAAACGTTACGTTTGTAATAAAAAAAGGTGAACGTTACCAATGTGTATTCAAAATATTGCTTCTATAATTAATGTCAGATTCGGAAACAAAATATCCCCGACTCCCTAAAAACTGCATGTGTAGTGCTGTGTACTTCCACTGTTTTAATCAAGTTCAAAAGAGTATCCTGGAAATGACCGTCCGATTTCAATATTGCCCACTATTTCAAAAATATTTAATTAAATTTTTTTTAAAAATATTTTTTTTTCAAATATGCGTGACCCGGGTAGAGAAGCGTTCAATACCATGTTAGTATATTATACAGTACAAAGTGCATATTTGAAAAACAATATTTTTCAATATTTTTTTAGATATTCGGTATTATAATTTTTAGTGAGGAATTATAAGATTTTTTTTGATTTTTTAAAAAAATGTTTGAGTTTGAAAATCCGGTGCCAGTGCTTTGGATAGAGAATAAATATATAAATAAAGACCCTGCAAAGAGGGGTAGCAAAAAACAAGAAACGCCGCAATGCGACGAAACCAGGTTTTCAGTGATTGACAGAAGAACTTCAGTTTTTTTCTATTTTTAGTAACAGTGACATTGACCTTAGGGACCCCAAACGCAATCACATGAAAGGTATCCATAAACTCTTCCTTGAACCAAGTTGGGTCAAGATATGTCAACCCTAACTGAAGTTATTCAGTTTCAACCGTTTTTCTATTTGTTGGTAAAAGCGACCTTGACTTTGAACCTAGGGACTCCAAACGCAATCGCATGAAAGGTATCCATAAACTCTTCCTATAGACCAAGTTTGGTCAAGATATGTTAATCCTTCATAGGTGAGTTTGACGCCGATGCCCTCCCGCCCGCCCGCGCGAACAACGAGCATCGTACGTCATTCTAATAACCAAAACCTGGTTAATAGATTAAACAACCCAAACGATTGCAATCCAATAGAGTTATAACGCCTGGGTTTTGATCCGGGAGGTTGCATTCGACTCGGTTTTTTTTTGTTTTAGATTAGGAGCTCACGAGGCGCTAGTCGAGGGAAATACAATCTGCAAAATTCACGAGAGTCGAATAGGACATCCGGATCAAAACGCAGTACGGATACCTAATTTATTATATGTAAATATATATTTCACTTTTAATTCACTTAAAGAAACATGCTATTATAGTAAATGTCATTTTAATGACGCACGATTTTGTTTCTGACGTCATTTCAAAACGCGCAATGATACATGTTATTGATGACGTTACGTCAGCAAAGTGAATTCTACTGGAGTGAGAAACGGATCTAATTTTGCGACATGTATTGCATTTGGATTTATGATTGTTATATAATAAAATGGATTATTGCGAGGACTAATGGTTGCATGACGGGGATGCTTGATTTTGCAAACAATGAATATTATTCACTCAGATAGGCTTCACAACATGATTTATGTTACATGGAAATACCACGAGCTTGTAAGTTAAAGGATTCATTTTCTTACTACAGTATGAAAAGACATCCCAAATGACATTGAAAAAAAGAAAACGTTAAGGACCGTCCACTGCGGAAAAGTGGGTGGGCTAGGCCAAAATTAAAACGTTTCAAAAGTTCTTGTTTAATTCAGTTTTGATAAACGATCTTTTCGGGAGTAAAATAAACATTCTTTGCGACATGTTTTGGGTGGTAGCGAGCTGACCAATTTTTACCTAATAATATTTTATCAGATTTTGGATAAAAAAGCATTCACATTTTTCGGAAAAGTCTATCGACATTATAACTTTGTTTTTGTGTCAAAATATCCCAGGCTACCTAATCAATAATTACTTGTGGTTTCTTGAGGATATCTTTAAATAGGAATATATTCAATAAAATAATGAGAAAATAGTGGATAAATTTATTTCCTGGTTACAAAAGATGCAAATATCTTTCTTAAAATAGCTTCAATATCAACAAATCTTCAAGACATTGTTAATTGAGTAGTACTGACAATCTTGACACAAAAAAATTATTCATTTTGTATGAAGACATCTTCGGAAATATTTTTTTTTATTGAAATTCTGATAAAGTCCTCTTTCGTAAGAGTTTTTCTACTCCTTATTACAGTAACATATGTTGCTACGGATATATGAACTATGCTTCCTCAAAACTATTAAACAACTGGTGTTTTTTTTAAATAACGACTTTTGCACAGTGGAAGGCCGTTAACAACTTTAAAAATAAAAATATAAAACTGATTTTTTAGATACTGCACTGTAGTAATACCGTTACATATACATGTATTTATATTAATGCCATATAGTATGTCCACAACAACAATGTACTGTATTATGATGTAATAGATCGGGTGTCTGTCGGTGAATTCATGAATGAAACAAAATGAAATAAACAAAAATTGTTATGCTACAATACAAAATATAGTTTTTAAACCTTACATATATATAAATGTAACAGTATTAGTGTGCAGATGTTTTTAATTAGTATTGATATGTTTCTGTTAATGGAAGGCCTCATTGTCAATATGATGTGTTTTTTATAGTTTTATATTGATGTCATAATGTGTAACCAGCTTCTTAAAATAAAGATGTAACTATCATTATTATTATTATTATTATTATTATTATTATTATTATTATTATTATTATTATTATTATTATTATTATTATTATATTAATTTATTATTGTAAGTGGCGGGAGTGGCAGGGTCGAAAGGTCTCGGGGGCTGCACACGGGATCCCCATTTAACGTCCCTCCCGGAAAACGAGAAGTGTTTTAGTGCTGAAGCGGGGAATGGAATCTGCGACCCCTGGATTGACAGTCACTTTTGACTGACTAGACCACGTATCCTCCATCAGTGTATTGTGTATTGGCTTATCGCCGTTTAAGGCTATGTGCAAAGAAAAAGTGTTGCAACACTGCTCAGTAGTTCATTGATCGATGTTCCGGATGATAACATACACAAGCGGGTAAGACAGATAAGGACCAATAAACAACCCTGTTAAATGCAAATGATGGACTTAAAGAAGGCCAAGGCCGTTAACGCAAATGATGGACTTAAAGAAGGCCAAGGCCGTTAACGCAAATGATGGACTTAAAGAAGGCCAAGGCCGTTAACGCGAATGATGGACTTAAAGAAGGCAGAGGCCGTTAACGCAAATGATGGACTTAAAGAAGGCCAAGGCCGTTAATGCAAATATATATTCTTCTTAAGCAGACTCGCATAATTTATGTATTCCACCCCGCACCGCCCTCGCCCCCTCAGCTGTAGCAAGCATGTGAAGTTAAAAAAATAAAATTGTGTGGCCATAAAAAGACAGCCACACACTGATAAGCGGATATATGGACTGATTTGACTGTTCCAGATTTGGATTGTATGTTTATTCGAGATAATCAAGGCATTCCTGATTGTGTTTGTTTGTTCGAGTTTATCAAGGTCTGTCCGCGCCTATTAGCAACATTATAGCTTGACTCCGTCGCGCCATCACGACTTCATTTGTATTTAAATGCCATAATTGACATTAGATAGAAGTCACTGCAATAGATAAGAGTGAGATGTAAGGGATCCGAGTGTGATATCCAATCTCTTTGCAAAGAAACCTCTTGGTTCTTTTACGTGTTCGGTGTATAGCACCGATACATACGATACAACTTTCCTAGGTTAACCACTACTGAGTACACTAGCTACATGTTGTTGTTTAGTTTAGGAAGGTCTGCCCGCGTACTACAATGGCTGCATTATGGCTTGATCCAGTCACATCCCCAAGTGGGACGAAAACAAATATTTGAACCAAAGGGGGATTTTACCCCCAGATATTACACCATTTCCCAGTAATGCCCTTTAACTTCCGAGCACTTGGCAAGGGAGCTACTGGTACCATAAGGCTTTCGGTTTTGACGCGGCCGGGGTTTAAATCCCTGACCTTCCTCACCCGAAGCGAGCGCGATACGACTACCACTGAGCTATTTGGGCAGATTTTTGGGTATTCACTTAATAAATACACAAAAGTGGAAGACACTGTCAATTGGTTGGCTCTCGAACTAGTTAGAGTCATGTACATGTGACTCAGAAAATGCATCAAATGTTGCAATTCATTTAAGCAATTGCAATTATCAACATATTAGAGAAACTTAATAATTTTAAGGCTGTGTATTGAAGCATTAAACCCGACCCTGCAATGCGTAAAGGCATGCGGATGAGAGAGAATGTAAAAACCGCAAAACAAGTATTGTTAGTTGTGTTCATATGTACAGTGCAAACAATTATATATCTATACTACAGTTTGTGTTATATAAAAAAGTTTGTATTTTAACATTTCTCATGTATAAGTAATATAAAAACAGTTTGATACGAAAATCTTAAAACTATTGATGATAGACGTAAAAAGCCATTTCACAATGCGGAACAAGTACGGTCGATCGAGGGACAAACTATATTCGGTAGAAGAATAACCAGACCATCATGACTCAAATTTAGTTCCGGCGGAGAACAACTTGAATGAGTTCCTAATTTGATGTCACTTCTTTAATTTCTGTCGTAAAATGTTGCATCGAATGACATAGCAATACACATAATCAACAATATTACAACAATTTATTAAAAGAAATGCGTTTGATATTCAGTTTAAATAAAACGAATATCAATGTATTATTGCGCCCGTGAACGCTCCGAATGTTGTGTATTGAACGGTAGGAAGCTGTGTGTGACTGTATTAATAGAAGAAATTGTTCAATGAAAAAGTCTTGTTATACTCTGGATTATTTAATTTTAAGACGTAATTTTGGATTTTGTAATACGTTCATCTGATATAAGAGGTAGATCAGGTATGATTATTCTGCAAACCCTTTTGCTTACAGGTTATTCAGTAGACGGTCACGATGACAGATTGTTTGATGACCGACTTTTTTTAATGGATTATGAATATATATCTCTGAATGAAACTAGTTCATATGTGTAAAAAATGTTTGTTGCCTTAAGATTTAATGGTCTTCAATGAGTTTTTACAGCGTTTTCATTTTTTGCATTTCAGAAACTGGAGGAACACATTATTTTTTGTGACCTGATATTCCAATAAGAACAAGCCTAAAATTATGGAATACCAAGTTGACAGTTGCGTGTTCCAATCATCTATGTCTTGCAAGATGAAACTTTATCTTGAAATTCTTGACAAAGTTTTGATTTGTCAGTTGGTTTTATTGAAGTGTTGATACAGAGGAGTATTTGTTTTCTAAATTATGAGTAAGAATTCATCAGTAAATGGGGATGTGCATGCTGACAAAAAAGAGGAGAGGGATGAATCGCCTAAAAATAAGGCAGGCAAAACCAAGCAGATGAGACAGAAAACATCTGTGATGGGTCAACGACTTGGAAATAAACCACATGGTCGCGGTGACCGTCAGTCGCCGGAAAGGGGCGGATTGTCACGGACTATTTCAGGACCCTCAAGGTTTCAGATCAGGAGTATTCTTTCAACTCGAGAGAAGGGAAAGAGTTCAGAAAGTTTAACAGATGCTAAGGAAAAAAGGAAAGTTCATGTAAATACGGGTGGTCTGCGGAGTAGGAAAGAGTCTTCTAATGATCGTGCTGGAGAGATAAATAAACGAATAAGGACCTTTAGTCTTCCTTCTGGTCATATGGATGGAGAATCTGACAGTGACCAGCCAGAGAAGCCTGCACCAGAAATTCCAATAGTAAAGCATAATAGTAAAGAGAGGACTAGTAATCAATTAGGTTTAGGTACAAGTTCAAATTTAGGTGATAGACATGATTCGAAATCTAAAATTGCTCAAGCACAGAAAGGGAGTGAACAAGTTAGTGCAAATAGTGATAGAAGTCTACAGAAGATGGAGTTGGATGAGAAAAATAGATCGGTCTCTAATAAAAGTAAACCAAAGCTTAAAAAATCAGTAACTATTGATGAAACAACCACTGTTGTTGAAATTGGAAAAGATTCTAAAATCCTTGGAACAACAGAGGTTCCACTTCCTGATACCGAATTAGAACAAGCAACAAATGATATGGGTGTTGAGAAAGTGGTTAAAACAATATCTGATTCGGGCATTGGCTCAAATCTTGATGGGAAAAATGTAAAAGATGAATCATCGAAAAGTGACAATGAAAAAGATCAAGATGCCACCTTAGAGAAGAAAGAGAAAGAAGCAGATGACGAAAAGAAAGAGAATGCAGAAAAGAAAAATGAAGCTGAAGAGAAAGCTGTTGCACAGTCTGAAAATGGACGTTTCTTCAAGTTTGACATTGAAATTGGACGAGGGTCATTCAAGACTGTTTACAAAGGCTTGGATACCGACACTGGAGTGGCAGTTGCATGGTGTGAACTACAGGTAATAATCAAAATGTGTTGGTAATAGGGCCTTGTATATTTCTCTTTGAAATGAGAGCAAAGCAATATAATGTTTTTAGCAGTGTTATATGAATGCAGCTTTTAAAATTAAAAATGTTTTGATGAAAGGTTGATGCAAAAAAGTCAGAAATACTTATAAGAGGTATGTTTAAAGTTATCAAATTTATTATCGTTCAAATTAACCAACAGCTTGTACAAAAATTATTGATTTTATGTCAGTCAATTAAAATAGTCACGTTTTAGGATACTTGCATTGTTTGCAATGTGTCAAATATTTCAGGACAGAATTTTAAAAAAACAGTTTTCAAAAGAAGCCTGGTTTTCAAATAGAGTCTAGATTCATAAGGTTGATTATTATTATACAGGAGAAATTGGAATTTTCATCTGTGAGTATTTCAGCATGAAGCCTAAAGTTCAAAGAATGTGTATTAATATTTTTACTGATCTTCATTTCAAAACAAAGTTTTTATCTTCATAACAAAAATAAATTTAAGTATAAAGAATTAGTCGCATCAAATGCATTGTATACTATCTTACTCATAAGTTGAAATATCAAATGATTTAGAGTAAATACATAAATATATCATCAGATATCATTTTAATTATATCATCAAAATGGATTTCCCTGAAGCAGAAAACCGGCATTCCTGAAGCAATTGTTTGGCAAGATACCCCCCGAATTCCAACTAACTGTGTATCCCTGGAACCCTCAAAATAAACTTCCATTGACAATGAGTTTACAAAGTTATATTTTGACCCCTTAAAGTTACTGGGGCCCCCAATTTACTATTCCCAATCCACATTATACGTACATGGATCTTTTTTTGTCCGTAAGTCCATAATCAGGGGGAAAAGTCTTCATAAAATGTTATACTTCATGTCATTCATATAGATGTGGTCAATGAGAAATACTAAGTAATTCTTGTCACCTGCTTTTGTCAGATCGTGATCATGACAAGATGTTAGACTTAATTAAGATGATCAATACTGATGTAGAAGGAGCTGCCTTGTGTAAAAAGAAGAGAGCCATGTATTATTAAGTATTATTGTACAAATCTTTTATTTGAACTGAAATCAAGAGAGTCCCATCTTTGAGAGACCGATGGTAGTAATTGTTCAAGCATAATGATTTATATTCATTGACCCAGACACTTTGTAAAATGTGTTTTTCAGGTACTGTATTTGTATAGTATATAATCTTAAGTTTTTGTGTGTCGACTAAGATTTAATCAGCTTGGTTGCGTAAGAATTTCATTGATTAAAGCTACGTTGTTTGTCCTTAAGCTATAAGAAATGGAGGGACAATTTCTCAATGAGTCGACAAGGCAGGTCTATCATTCACGTCATCAGTGTTTGTACAGCGTATGATTTATATGTTATCTAACGTAACTTACCTGGTATTGACAGTATTTAATGATCAGATGATCAAAAATAGGTCACATGCGGGTAGGCTGGTTCAATCAAAGTTTTTGCAGATTACAAAATAGACAGTAGACTTAGCCTGTGACTTTTACTACTGATATGGGTGAAAATGTCATCCAACCTGACCTGTCATCAGCTATAAGGCTTTTAAACATGCTAGTGGTGTGATAATGAGATAAAAAGATTTAGATATGTGCTCATCCTTTGCAATAGATGTATCATAATGTACGCAGTTGTTCTAGTTGTTGGGAATGATATGAAGATCGTGCCGTTATGGTTTGGTTATGGTTTGGGTTGGCCGTATTGTACTTGTCTACGTATCGGTATATACATTTAAAAAGTTTAACTTTCATGCTCCAGTTACTGAAGTATTTCAAATATGCAAAAATATTCTGTGAAAGAGATTTTTTGCAATATTTTGTACTAAAAACTTGCTCAAAGCATTCCAATACAGAATGTATATACACTGTCAGTATATACAACCCTTAACCCAGATTTTGTTTAATGATATATAGAGATAGTGTGGGTGTATTTGACGGCTTTAATTTACGGATATGTATCGTACAAATATTTGAAAATTCATTCATAAATTTAGTACCTTAGTGTGGTATTCACGAGTGACTTAAGTGATAAGATGAGAGACCATTTTCTAAAATATGCTCCCAATTCTAATTTTCATTCTATTAGATCAAGGTCTTTTACCATAAGTTATAATCTTACACCAGCTTAGCTCTATTGATTACCTTTTGATAGATATCTTGACAATCAATTTTGTCAATTATGTCTGGGACAGTATTGTCGCGAAGAATTCAGTCGACAAAATATTACGCAGGATTGACACTGCGACTGGTTGTTTTTCTCGGTTGTTAAAAAATTTCCCGTTTTTATGAAAAGTTTAATTTATCCTCCACTGACAAATGATATCCCTTCAAACTTTTTCTGTCTTTGTTAAAAAGATCAAAAATATGTTTTTCTTGTTCGTTATTCATTTTGTGCGTGTTCTGTATGTATTAATGATTGGCATGTAAGAATTATTGAATGAAAGCCCAAAATGAATGCGAGTTTTTCTTTTTGTAATTTGATTCCTTTTTTTAATAACATATATTGGCATTTGGACTGATCAGTGTCACTGTTGATTGTGGTT
Source organism: Mya arenaria (assembly GCF_026914265.1). NCBI lineage: Eukaryota > Metazoa > Mollusca > Bivalvia > Myida > Myidae > Mya > Mya arenaria. Next base: position 19,662,160 of record NC_069135.1, on the reverse strand, counting down.
TGGAAATGATCCATAACAGTTATTACCTAAAAATTATATAACATTGCTTGTATGAATGGGATTGATTTAGCCTTTATCTAATATGATGGGAATCCCATACATACCTGTTTCAGCATTTATTACTAAAATTAAACATTAAACAGGAAAACCTAGACACACAGAATTACTTGTTTTTTAAAGATTCTAATGGCAAACCAGTGATATTATAAATATATAGCTTTTCTAATTATGACTTCAAAAATTGATTCCTATTGCCTGACATTTATGAATAGTTTTAAAATAAAATCAGCATTTTTTATTAAGATAAATGTACAATATAATATAACCTCCAGTCATCGGAATTAGACATTTTGTGATTACTCACTCTAGCGCTTCGAAACATATAAGATTTGAATAAGCCCTGTTATATAATACCTAGAATTTGAACAAGCCAACAAAGCATTTAACAAGTAGAGGGCTTGCGGGCATGTACTAATGTCAACCACTGAACACTATAAAATATAATATCTTTGTAACTACAAAGATACATTGCATATTAGGATGACCATCTTAGACTTACTCTCGTAATAAAACTGTTATGTTTTATTAAACAGATTAAGAATAAAATGTTTGTAATTTCCATGAACAAGAAAAACATGTAACAAAACAGGATTTAGTAATAACATTGGCATTTTATGACTGACGTACAGATGTTGCCTTACAAGCTGTACAATGTAGAAAGAATGTATGCAAGATGATTTGTTTCGTCTTAGGGCTAATAAAGTCACAGCTATGCGGTCATTGGAGTTGACAGGTTATTATGGCTACAAAATGTATAGGCTAGGCTAACGTGCAACGCAGTAGAACAATTTGACCTTATCAATGAGTTCAGTAAAAAAAGTTTGTCCTGGTAAAGGTAGACAAACACATCAGAAAAATAAAATATTTTGATGAAATTTGTGTAATTATTTTGACATTTAAAAGTAAAAATACCACAAATAATCAAACTTAATATCAAGACCTTTTGTTTTTTCAAAATAAAGTTTGCTTTTATATGTAAATACTGTATAATTATGTGCATAGAAATGGCACAGCACATACTTTTCAGCTGGCCAGACAATTAGTTAGCATAATGCTGAACGATATTGAAAATAAAATTGTCAAGTGTATGGTTTTTCATATCATTATAAATTTATATGTTTTGTTTATACAGTTCTAACATCACTTTTTAGGACAAAAAATGGAACAAAAGCGAGCGGCAGCGTTTCAGAGAAGAAGCCGAAATGTTGAAGGAATTGCAACACCCAAACATTGTGCGGTTCTACGACTCCTTCGAGCAGCTGAACGCGAGGAGTCGCAAGGTCATCATCCTCGTTACAGAGCTGATGACATCTGGAACCCTTAAAACGTGAGTTGTTTTTTTTGGCACATAATCTTACTGGTGAAAAAAATCAAACATGGAGATCTGGATTAGTCTTACCAACCAATAAGCCAGATTTGGCCTTACAAAACACAAGTAGTCCTCAGGGGCCATTTTCTTTCAATATCAATTTAAGATTTCAAGTGTTTCGATTTGACCCGAAAAATAGTTGCCTGATTGACTGCTTGTAATCAATGAGGTATGTCTAGGACTAGCGTGGCCAGTATTAGAGCTATGCTATGAAAATGGTAAAAAAGATGAATTAAATTTGGGGGATATTTTGTCTTTCTTTGCAACAAAAGGAGGCAGGGCGGGGCAATTTTGTCCATCTCCTGTTTTGGTTTGGTGACATTATGTCATTCGACAAGGAGAGGATTTTTCAAATGCTTGTCGTTTTTCCGTTAGAAAATGAATTGTTGATTTTAATGTGTCTGGAAATATTAAAAACATGTGGAAAGTATGGCTTGAATAAAAAAAAAAAAATCCAGAAATTCAAAGCTGCACATATATCTCTCTGGAATTCTCGATTTATCTTGAAATGCTAGAGCTTAATTGTTGAACTTGGTTTCAGATTTGAAACCTCTGAAATTGATTAGATAGCAGGATTTGAGGTAGCAGAGAAAGTTTTAACTGTTTAGAAACAATGTTTAGGTGGAAACAATGATTATAATTTCAATTTGCTGATGCCGGCCTAAAACTGCTTTAATAAAACATAAAAAAGCTTTACACAATTTAGAACAAGTTTGTTTCTTTAACAAAGCCGATGACCTTTTCGCTTTGACAATTTTCGGCTAGAAGATGTAACATGACACTGGCTACAAAATCTACAACCATGCAAAGTATGGTCACCATGGAAACTAATATTACCTGACCAATGAAGGTTTTTGGTCCATTTGAGCGAAGAAATGAGTGGTTGCTGGATGTTTTTTTTCGCTTAAAGTCTTTATTTTATTGTCAACTCATAAATATGTGTGTATTACCTACAAAAATGTGATTTTTCCACAGATTTGTGCGGATCATATGGCTTTAGGGAGACTTGGTTGCTTTTGGTTGTAACTTTGTGTTGTCAGCTATAATTGACACTCAAGTTTACTTCAAATTTGAAACCCTTCGCCCAGATGGTTTCAACCTTTCAGTTGACAGGTTTATCACAGGCCAGTACTATAAACATCTAAAACTGTCCATATATTATAATGTACAAAAGCTCAACCATACTCCTGAATGAGATACTAATGACTGGAAATTCTAAACAACAAAAGACAAAAATAAAGAAAAATCAACAGGATGTTGTTGTGGCACTTTTTTTAAGAAAGATTAGCTTTATGTAAGCCATGATATTTTTTTTTTCTTCAAAAAGCCTTAAGGCCACTACTTATATATAAATTGGTTTACAAAACCGGCGGGTCTAATTTTCCGACAAAAAAAGTCCCAAAAAAATAAAAATGAATTTCACTTTTTTTTCAAAATTATTTTCCCGACTGTATTGATTTTGGTGCGAAACGAAAGAAAAACCAACAGATAAGAGTACGAATGCAATAGATCTCTACTGGTTTGTTGTTCCGTAGCCGTATTCGCCAATTTATAGTGATAGCATGTGAGCCAGTCAACTGTTATGGAAGCGCCGTTGACGATAGCAGTCATTCTTTGTATGAAATAATTTATTAAAATATGCAGGAGTTGTTAAAATAACAATAGCAATAAACATTGGTAAATTTAACAGCCGACACAAACAATAACTGTCACGTGATTGTTGTTTTTCGCCGCCAATTTAGGTTCGTGAAAATATTGTTGTTTATAGATAAAAAATAAAAGTGTCAGCGGCTGACATCGAATAAGTAGAAACAAATATCTGTAAATTATGTGTGAGAAAAACATTTTATAAGATTTTATGGTTAAACATCAAATAACAGTGCACTAAGTGTGAGTGGTGAATACGAAAGTACAATTTCTAAGTTGACACTGGTGACCTAGTTTTACAAGTTGGGTCGGTGGTGTTTATGGATTTTAAATCATAGAATGGTTTGGAAATACTTGTCATTGAGTCAATGTAAAGCTTGTGTTTATTCTAGATTACATGTTTATTCATGTGTGGGTTAATAGTAGAGTCAAAACAATGAAAGAGTTGAACACATGTGTCAATGACATTTACTAATGCCGGGAGTTGTGTGCAAAACATTTAGATAAAACAACACGGAAAACTATTTTGAATAAGTCCATTTCAATTTGTAATGAACTTGATATATCACTATAAATGAGATTTGTTGTTGTAACCAAGGAATACTCTTTAAAATGAAAACAAGCATGAAGTATAGATGCACTGTGAACGCATGTATACACAAAATGGCGGAGTTGAAAATATCCGATACATAATTATGGATGTCTCTGTCAGTTTACTATCATTGGTACATAAAGATAATTCACATGCTAGATTTATTATTTTGCTATGTGATTTATTATGTACTGATGTGGTAATTTGCTGCAAGATTTGAATTTGAAATGGATTTGGTGAACATCCCATGGTAAATATCCCGGTCCAAAAATATCCAGACTTAGTATGGATCGGGTAATACACAACTAGGACCCCGCATGGTAAGGGTTATTAAAACTCAAATTAGGTCTAGTTTGGTTTTTAGTTTTTCTGGAATTGTTTTCACAAAATTAAAGCTCAAATGTCTTCATAAAATGTTATATTTACAAAATTGGTAATTATTTCACTTTATTGACATTTTCCAATATTGAAATAACTGACATTTTTTCCAAAAAGTCTTGTAAACCAAAAAATAAAAAAGGAGTGGCCTAAGGGTTATTATTTTTATTCTACTTGACAGTTTGTCGATATTTTTTTTATCAAGACGACATATAGAGTGAATAAAAGATGTCAAGGCCACTGTCAAGAGAGAGAGAGAGAGGAAAAATATGTCAGGAGTCTGTTGTGTTTAATATGACAGACATAGCAGAAAAAATATAAGCTTGTTTCTAGTAAAGCATGAAGATTGCAGCAAAGGCAAGAAGCAAGTTTTCCTGGTATGTTAATTTGTCTAGCAGACGCATTCTGTCATTTTATGGTTTCTGCATATTCTGTTTTTCATGAAGTCTCTGAAAAGTTGTATTTCTGTCAAATACTTGCTACCCATGTAAACGTGAAAAAGTTCATTTGCCGATTTGTCGATTGTGCTGTTTGCATGAGAGAGAGAGTAACAAGTTTATGGTTTTGCAAGAAGATAAGCACCTGAGATAAATTATGAGGTTTCGACTGAATCAGCATATGAATCTATATGATAAGTTTTAAGTGCAACATTTGCTAAGTTCTAGTCACATTTTCATGATTAGGCAAAGGCTGAAAAGTTAATTGTTTCACATTCATTGAAGTTCTCATTGTTTTTTAATTGAAGTTATACGATTAGAACCAAGGACTTTTTTACCATTCTTTGCTAAAGCCGATACCCAGCTATTTCCTCAAGGCCCAGACCCTAATTTTTTCCCGAAGTAGCTTCCGAAATTCCCCTTTTTAAAAAAATAAAATGTTTTTTATTTTTATTTTTTTATCAAATTGGAATCTCCTAATTCATTAAATGATGTTTCTGATTGATATATTGACTGTTTCATTGATATTTCTGCTCCAGGTGTCAAAGAAAAAATTAAACCCACAACGCTTTACCCACTGCCCCCATTTAAAAAAAAAAACAGATGAAAATCTAACAATTAATTTGTATTGGCCTAATGAGGTTTTTTTTAATAAAACCTTCGAAAAAATTACCCCCAAAAAAGATAAAACCATGATTGAAATAGTTTTGCCTTAAAGAGTCTTATCTTGAAAAAAGCAGTTGGAAAGATACCTAAAATTCCTGACTCATTCCATGGAACTATCTGACATGCCTGTATTAACATTCATTAGAGCAATGTTCCATGTTTTTACATTGATCGCTACATTTGCTATGAAACATCTGTTATATTACCTACCACACGACTGAGTCATGGCAAATATTCTACCTTTTTTTCTTGGTGGAAGGCCTGTCTGGTCAAACAAATTATTCGTTTACACTTATCATTCCTAAAAACTTTAAAAAAAAATCCTACCACCAAGAAAAAAAAACCCTGATTTAATTTTATTTTGTTTTCATTGCTTTTTTGAGGAGCATTGACCTCGTAAAATAAATTTAGGAAATGCCACAATGAGGTGCCATTCATGAATATGTTGATATTATGTTGAAAGGTTTGAAAACAAGTTGAACATGGATTGCCCAAACAATGTTATTTTTCCCCTATCAAAGGGTCCCCAATGCTATTTTTCCCCTATCAAAGGGTCCCCAATGCTATTTTTCCCCTATCGAAGGGTCCCCGATGCTATTTTACCCCTATCAAAGGGTCCCCAATGCTATTTTTCCCCTATCAAAGGGTCCCCAATGCTATTTTTCCCCTATCAAAGGGTCCCCAATGCTATTTTTCCCCTATCGAAGGGTCCTCGATGCTATTTTCCCAGGATCAGTTGGTCCCGCCACCATTCCTTTTAAAACACTGTCATGAAAAGCTGTAATTTATTGTCAATGCTTTCCATGAATCATATATACACAGTAAAGGTTCATGTAAATTAATGCTAAGACTGTATCAATAAATTGTCTTCCTAAATGATGGCATTTCTGTCATTTGAATAAGGAAATTGTTTTCTGCACATTTTCTGGAGTTCTTGAATCTGAAAACCCATTACCATGCAAGGCTTCTTGACAAAATGCTTTTCTGTAAAAAAATAATTCCACAACTTTGCATTGATTGCGTAATGGGGTCTGTTTTCTTTGGGAGCTTTCAAAGGTTTGAAGGAGGGATTGATTACAAATCATTTGGTTATAGTGAGCTTAAATTGTATTATAAATTAAATTATGCCAAAAACTTGAAGAAAGTAATATGTCCTTGATAGTTTTCATACCTTATAAATTATGAGATGTAAAATGCAAGACGATTGGCTAGATATTAAAAGATATTGGGCTTTAATATGTTGACTTAAAATTACACGCTAGTCTAAGTATTAAAGTTGTTTCTTGTCTTATTCTGGGTTTATGAAGAAAGTACTCCAAAAAGTATGAATTATAATTTTCTGTGTTGCGTATCTAAAAGCTACTCAGTACTGTCTGGAATGACAATTGGCGCAGAAAATTGCAGTTGATTGCGTGGTGATAGTGCACTTATTATTTTATAGTTATAAATGTGCAATATAGCTATGACGATGATAAGTGTAATTTGGCAGTAAAAGGTTCTCCCGGCACATTTTTTGTATGGAATTTCTTTTCACCGTATGGAATGTCTTTGCACCGTATGGAGGTGCAAAAATGATGGCATGGTGCATACTGCATTCTTTTGCTGCATATATTGGCATGGAATTGCTACAAGTGCATATTTCTTATGTTGCACTCTCGTCTGATGTCTGGTGTTGCTCGCAGCTAGACGAGACTGTTAAATTGTCAATATTGATCATTGATGCTGTATTTCTTGTCTAAGCTCATGCCAGGCGTTGGACACAAGTGTATTCACAGCTCACACTTAGCTTCTTTGCTTCTGCACCAGACAAAAAATTACGTATGAAGAATGGTTCCTTAGAAGTTCATAGAAAAATAATAACTCGTTAATACCAATTGCATATGTTTGTTTTCGCCACTTAAAACAAGTGATCGGCTATTGAGTTTTCTTTGATTAATTATTAATTATCAAATCATTCTTGTTATGATCCCATTAAAACAAGTGAGCTTCTTAAAAGTCTATGAAACAAAATGAATGTTGAAATTCTTTATGCATATTCCTTTGCAAGAACACAAAATGATATTAATGGTATGTTTTGTTGGCATACCATTAGTTATGTTTTGTTTAGATCTGAGGAAAAAATGTTGCTTATATTATGCTCTTGGCATTTGTATTATTAGTTTACATAAATCATACAGCGACCCTTTGTGATGTATTGCGATTGATTGCTTGCAAAGTATGAACATTTTCGTAGCGTTGCTGGTTTTGTTTTTGGCGCGTAGGAATTTCAAAAAAAATAGGTCGAGGTATTTTTACACTGGATCGTCACCACTTGTAGTGGTTTTGGTGTCAGTGGCAACATGCATAAACTTTATTGTAAGGCTTTTATTTTTTAAAGACCTGATTTTTATTCCGAGATATATACATAATTTTTTTTTATGAAACTTGGAACACATGTTCACAATGATAAAATATGTACCATTAATATCAAAACCCATCTGTTAAGCTTAAGTATTTGCTGATTCTATTATGACCCTACATTTATTGAGAAAAAAAAGAGGTGCTTTAATAACCACGGGTGGATTTCTTGTTTTTGATTCGAAATGAAAAAGCAGGTTTTAAATATTTGTTGTAGATTTCTTTTTATCATCAATAGGTAAATATAAATGTTAGAGGGTGCATATTATCTGTTGATTGATAAATGATTCATTTGATTGATTTTCACACATGGTTGGAAAACATTCCATTAGACTGATGGAGTTGTACTTACGTGATGAGTGTCAGAGACAATCCTTCAAGGTTGGATGTAGATAGGTACATTTAATGGCCAAATGATTTCTGTATCACAAGCATCATCTATGGCCTGTCAATAGATTTCACTTCACTGAAGGTTGTTCATTGGTTAATGGTTCTGTTTCTCACTTTATGGATTGTGGGTTTGAATCTAAATATATGTAACCATTTTTATTTCTGGTGGCCTGATAGACTTCAGGTGTTAGAATAAAACTTATTGTCTGTAGGTTTTGAGGCATTGAATGATCATGACTTTAACCTTTTTACCCTGGTAGCCAATGGGGCTACATAATTTGAGATTTCTGTAGCCCAATCAAGACTTCTGTAGCCCCACAAAAACATTTGACAAAACTATGAGTACTTTTTATGATTTTAGACAATGAATAATATAAAAACTGTACAGAATCTTATTGTATTTATCCTAAATAATTTTTTCTTAGTGCTGGTAATTTTTTGCGTCGCCTCAGGCAACGGGGCTACCATTAATTTCACACACTGCTTTGACTCCGCCCAAATACAAAGTAAATTCTTAATCAAGTGCAACATCTATATCATGTCAATAGACTTCACACTTTCAAGAATGTCAACCACCAACATCAGCTATTGAGCATTCTTTTAGGTATCAACATGGATTAACTTACTAAGGCCCAAAAAAAAAAATACCTGTGTTTCCGGTGACCCGACCGACCCTATTTTTTCCTCGCCGACCCTAATCTTTTTTTAGACATAAAAGTAAAAAAAAAAAAAAATTATATCGTAATTATGCCCCCCTTCGAAGAAGAGGGGTATATTGCTTTGCACAGGCATGTTGGTATGTCGGTCGGTCGGTCCGTCCGTCGGTAGACCAAAGCTTGTCCGAGTGATAACTCAACAATTCCTGGACGTATGGTCATCAAACTTCACATGAAGGTTGGGCCTGACCAGCAGATGACCCCTATTGATTTTGGGGGTCATCGGGTCAAAGGTCAAGGTCACAGTGACCTTTAATGGTAAAATAATTTTAAAGCTTGTCCGAGTGATAACTCAACAATGCCTGCACCCATGGCCCTCAAACTTGACATGGAGTATGGGCCTGACCAGTAGATGACCCCTATTGTTTTTGGGGGTCATCTGGCCAAAGGTCAAGGTCACAGTGACCTTGAATGGTAAAAGGTTGTCCGAGTGATAATGTGACAATGCCTGCACCCATGGCCCTCAAACTTGACTTGGAGGTTGGGCCTGACCAGTAGCTGACCCCTATTGTTTTTTGGGCTCAATGGGTCAAAGGTCAAGGTCACAGTGACCTTGAATGGTAAAAGGTTGTTCGAGTGATAACTCAACAATGCCTGCACCCATGGCCCTCAAACTTGACTTGGAGAATTGGCCTGACCAGGAGATGACCCCTATGGTTTTGGGGGGTCATCTGGCCAAAGGTCAAGGTCACAGTGACCTGGAATGGTAAAAGGTTATCTGAGTGATAACTTGACAATGGCTGCACCCATGGCCCTCAAACTTGATTTGTAGGTTGAGCCTGGCCAGAAGATTGTCCCTATTAATTTTAGGGGTCATTGGGCCAAAGGTCAAGGTCACAGTGACCTTGAATGATAAAAGGTTGTCCAAGTGATAACTCAACAATGCCTGCACCCATGGCCCTCAAACTTGACATGGAGGTTGGGCCTGACCAGTAGATGACCCCTATTGATTTTAGGGGTCAAAGGTCAAAGTCACAGTGACCTTGAAAGCAAACTCGACAATTCTTGGACCTATGGTCATCAAACTTGACATGAAGGTTGGGCCTGCCAAGTAGATGACCCCTATCGACTTTGGGGGTCATCAGGCCAAGGTCAATGTCACAGTAACCTTTAACGCAAAAAAGTTAACAAATCTTCCCTCACTGATATCTCAACAATGCCTGAACCTATGATCATTAAACTTGACATGGATGTTAAGCCTGACCAGTAGATCACCCTTATTGATTTTAGGATTGATAGAGCCAAAGGTCAAGGTCACAGTGATCTTGAATGGTAAAAGGTTGTCTGAGTGATAACTCAACAATGCCTGAACCCATGGCCTTCAAACTTGACTTGGAGTTGCATCTGACTTGTAGATGACCCCTTATGATTTAAGGGGTCATTGGGTCAAAGGTCAAGGTCACAGTGACCTTGAACGAAAAAAACTAGTCTTGTGATAACTTGACAATGCCTGCACCCATGGCCCTCAAACTTGACATTTAGGTTTCTGGTGACCAGCTGATGACTCTGGATTTTGAGTTCATAGAGTCAAAGGTCATGACGGTCATAACACACTTTATCCTCACACTTTAATGGTCATAATCTTAAAACAGCAACAAATCAGCTCTCATTTCGGTCCATGCATATTTCATTCAATTGTCCATATAATCCTGACAACATGGCGCTCAGGGGGGGCATAATGTTTGACAAACATCTCTTGTTTTTTTTTTTAAATATATCGTCATTATTTTCATTCTTTGTCTTTCTATGTACCTGGAGAATAAACTTTAATTCCTTATTATGTATTACCGAGATGCTATGTCAACAGGAATACAAAATGGCGGAGGGCGGCGAACCCTGTCTGATATCTTCAAATTGGCAAACGCATGTTTACGGTCCAAACACGTGGTTTATCACAAGAGACATATTTGGCAGTCTTTAAAATGAAAATATTTAGGATTATAGCTCGCGGTGTTATTTATTCATGTCCAAAATAAAACTCTTTTTTTACGATTAGGCATTGCGTATATCATGCAGGCTTCTTAAGATTAAGCTTTGCTCCATCTAATGCAGGCTACTTGCCAGGTTCCAATACACATTTCACTAATCGTTACATTAATTTATCCGCAATTATCAATGGTTATTTATTTCGCCTTATTAAAAATAAGTCATATCAACTGAAATCCAATTAAAAACCTTCGAAAGTTAACGACACGTTCGTTCGAATGTGTCGGCTGCAGATCAAACGGTACTATTTGTGACGTCAGTGCACGAGCGGTGATAATATCAAAGGCGCGTGGCTAAGGTTTGTATTTAATTCGGTCAGTCGGATACCGTACAATCCCATTTGATTGCCAAGATTTCGCCTAGGCTGGTAAGAAAATACCATACGATCGAAAAAATAATAATCAATAATCGTCGTCTGGGAATCTTATAACAATGACCGAAATGTTTGAATTCACTATAAATATGAATGAACTTTGATTGTACGAAAATAAGATCAGTAAAATAAATCCATATCCGCGTTTACTTGTTCTATTTTTAACCTACCTCCACTTGAAGGCCTAGTTTAAGGAGCTCACAGTTGACAAGAAAATCGGCGATTTTCTTCTTGCAAATTAACAAATTAGTTGATAATTGACTGTTTGGGTAGAATTAACATTATCACAGATCTGTAGAAATTGAAGTGCTGGATTTGTTTTCTAAAAACCGATCGGGACTTATAAACGAGTATTGTATACAAAAAACACCAGATTTCATGGGCAAAAATGGCGGGAAAATACGGTAGTTGAAGGTGTTTTTCTGTGACTTCTGTAAATTATGAAATGCTTAGATATAACATAATTGTTATGATTCAACAGAAAATTGCATGATATGGAAACTGTAAAAAAAAAAAAAAAAAATCCCGACCGACCAACCCTATTTTTTTTCGCCATGTCACCGGAAACACAGGTATTTTTTTTTTGGCCTAAAAGGCAGGCTCATGAACAGGCAAGGGACCCATACAGAAAAAAGTTTGCATTGGTTTCACATCGACCAGCCAATTAGAGCATCTATAGAATTAACTGTAAATTTACTGTTCGAAATCACTTCAGAAGTAGTACAAATGGACTTTCTCTTTCGTTGCAACAAGGCATTATGATCAAGCCTTTATGGACTGCTTGACGATCTGACACTTTGCTAATTTTATTTGCAAAGGGAAGTGTTATGAAATCAAACAGACTTTTGATTATGTCATCTCATACAATAGTGCGCTCTCCATTATTGATATAGAATAAAATGAAATTGAACACCGACACCCAAAATTGTGTATTTGATTACAGGCAGTGATTCATTTCAATTCAACTGGAGTGCATCCTTCAAGACACAATATTTTTCATATTACCATGGGGGCCTGAGCAATGTTAGTGTCCCAGGCATAGCTTTTTGCACATATTAGGCGACTATAAATAAATTGCTAGATTTTCATCCCCGCCCACCCCCTCTTTTTTGCCACCCCTTAAATCTTTTTGTCTCAAATAAAAATGTTGAACTGGACTCTGTATTTGCATATCGGTCTGGTACTGTCTGGGAAACGGTTTATTCATACCAGCCGGTGTCTATGTATCCATTTCCGTGGACTAGTGGTTAAGGCATCCACCTATGGAATGTGAGGTCATGGGTTTGATCCCTGGCCGCGTCATACCGATAAACGTTAAAAGTTGTTTTGAGAAGCTGCCTTGTCTGGCGCTCAGCATTTAAAGGGTGGTGCTTGGAAAAGTGGTGTACTCAGCACTGGTTTAAATCAGGAAAGTTGTACCCCGTGTATCAGTGCTTTACACTCTCTTCAAAAAAGAGCTAGAGTATTGCACCTGGACTTCCTTGTATCCCACCACTGTCTAGTCCGGGTGCTGTCCCTTCAACAAAAACAAAGGACCCAGTTGGAAATAAGTGCTTGCACTTTCACAGGTTATCCTTGACCGCAAAGTTTAAAAATAAAGAAGAAATGTAAACATTCACCTGCAAAAAAAAGAATTGTAACGATCATGTTCATAGTTAGTCTAGAAACACATGCATATGGTCCATAATGCAACAAACTGTCATAAAATAAAAATGTCACAGAATAAACTGAAAGAAAATAGTGGTTTGTGGTCGATAAGCATTAAATATAAGTGTCAATTAATGCTTGACATACGATTATGCACGTAGTTAATTTTAATTGATGCATTTGTGGTTTTTCCAGGCTTTAAGAGATGTTACAAGTTTGGTCGTGGACTTTTAAACAGTTTGAATAAATAACTTTAACCTGCACTTTACCTTTATGATAATGAGACTTTCGTTAACGCAAGTTCGCAATTTGGATTACTCATCCCACTTTCTATAAATTTTACAAATAGTTAATAGTTCACTTTAAAGCAATTTCATTATTTCGGACAAGGGCATTATTTACCAAATACTTGTCTGTCCTACTTTGTGAGATTCGGCCTTTACAATGGTAATTGTACTGATTTTGGCAGTCTGACAAATTTAGTGGGGTCTGTTTTGGTATTTCAATCAAAACTAGCAGATATGAATGAACTTAAGACGTTTGTAAAAAAGTACCTATAGTGAGGGTGTGCTTTTTGAACAAATGTGGTTTTGCTTGATATTATTATATTCACTCCTTAAAATCTTGGTTACAAATGTCTTATGAAATAATGATTTAAATGTTAAAACGATGTACTGAAATGATCTTTTAAAAATTGGTTTATAGATCATGGTTTTAGATGATCTCGATTGTAATGAAGCATCATTAGATTGTTGGGTTTGCCAAGCATGGAATGAATGGTTGGGATTGAAAGTCAGTCCAAAATCATAATCGATCATCGGAAATAATTGGACAAGCCAGTAAGACCGATGATTGATTCATTTTTGTAATCAAAATGCATAAAATAAAACCTGAAAGTAGATGGTATTGATTTTCAATTAATTTCAAACTGCATTAAAATGTACTTAAATGAAAAAAAAAACCCACAATGTCTAACATTATTTTAGATTTATCTTAAAATAACCAGTGATTAAATAATGTGTTAGGTAGAAACGAGATAAAAGACAATTGATTCATTTTAAAACTAATGTTGCACTCTATGTTTCTATCTTTAGAGAATGCTTTTGTACACAGCCAAATGGAGATAATTGATTGTGAGATTATGTAATTGATTATTTCTGACTGTGGTTGTAAAACGATTGATTTTCAACAATACTTATGCAATCTGATTCATTATTTTATCTCTACTGAATGGTTGGGCAAAAAAATCATAAATTATTATGCCCATATAGACTGAGCTTAAAGATGCTTGTCAAATAAGGAAAATGAATAATCTGGTTTTTCAACTTTTTTACTTCCTTAGTGCAAGAACATTTTCTTACACCCAACAAATGCATGGGCGTAATATTATGATTTTGCAAAATATAACAAAGAGTTATGCAACATAATAAGCTTTGGGCTTTACCTTGAAAAAAGAATAACATTGATTGTGAATTACGTCTGTGCAAGTGACGTAGGAGTGTTTATAATCATGTCAATGGGATGAGAAAAATATGTCTTGTAATTACAAAGCTGTAAAGTCGAGATAACCTGGAATTAATAACAATACAATATATTCAGCTAAGAAATGTTTTTGGCAAAATGTAGTAGCATTTATTGCAGGAATTATAATGCACTCAAGTGATGTTGCCCTTTAAAAATATGGTACTAGGCCAGAAAAAAACTTACTATCGATTTTCATCCCCCACCTATCCTTATCGGAAAGTTAATAAGGGTTTTTAATTGTCAAAAAGTCGTCCCCTGCTAAAGAATGGTCTAAAGTTAGTAAACAAAGCCACAGCAGACTGAAGGCCAATGCTTGTCTTGTGATGTTTTTTTAGTCAAACAAGGGGCATTAATCAATAAAGCCAGAGTTATGGTCCTTTTAATCTAAACATCTGTGTATTGTCTCTTGCAACATAATAGTGTACCAAGTTATCACCAATAAAGTATTTGTGTTCAGTGGGTTGCCTATATTGTATGAACAGTATTCAAACACTATTTGATATATTAATTTTTCTGATGAAAAATGTTCTGTTTTTGGTTGTAATTTAAATATGGCACATAATTTTGTCTTGTGTAGTTTTGCATTCACATTTTTAAGGACACATTTTAAATCAAGAAACAATTTGCTTTTTTCTGACATATTTCGCATACACTGGGAACATTGTGCCGATGACTTTGTCTACAGTGATGAAAAGGCTTCTGATTTTTTACTAAAAACAGACAGAGCTGAAAAACGATTTTTGTCTGGCCTAATGCAGTCGCAATAAACCAAGTTTTGTGTAAGTACCATCTAAGTGGGAGAGTGAATTAAGTAGGAACGGGAACAGTCTCATTAATTTTGCACGCACTGCGACAATGATGGAGATGATGATGTCAACAATGATGCAAGGCCCACGCTACTACTCATTTTTTTCATAAAAAAATCAGAGCTAATAAATGATTTTTGTCTGGCCTTGTACACTTAACCAAGTATTGTAAGTACCATCAAGTGGCAGAGTGACTGCAGCAGGAACAGGAACAGTCACATTAACCCAGTTTTACCATGTGCTGGAATGTATAATGACTTTTATCACCACTGGTTTATTTAAACACTCATAATTGTCCCAATTAATAAACAAACCTGCCCTTGATTCTGTTTCCAGCAGTCTGGAACACTAGTGCTCCATACAGAGAGAGAGTAGTTGTTGCATAGCAGGGCCAGTATTTATAAAACATCTTAATCATTTCTTAACTTAAGTTGATTTCTTAAAATGAACATTTTCAATTTAAAAGAAAAAAATAAATGTATGTATATTTAATAACTTCATAAAATAAAGTGTTTCTTAAATAATTAAGTTATTGTATTAAATGACAAGTGAAATACTTAACTATAAAGACAATAACTTAAAATGTTTTATGAATACTGGCATGGAAACTATACGCGTTTGTCTTCTACCCAAGTGGTTAGAGCACCATCATACAAGCACCATCATACACTGGAAATGATGAAACAGATTTTGTATGCAGGAATTCATTTCAATGTATTCCTGTTTATTATGTCCAACATTTCCTGGTGGGTAAATTTTCTCAGGGGTCAAATATACCCACAACAGCCATTTGTTTGTGTTGGAAAAATATTTTAGGTAGAATGGGTAGATCACGTCATATAAACGTGATATGAATGTGAAAATACCAACAGCAATTCCTTTGCCGTTTGTAAATGCTGAAATAATTCAGTGTCATCATAATGCATCAATTGTATTCATAGTAGGATATGAGTGTTGCTATGAATTAGGTGCAAAGATAATAATTGGGTGCTTTTTACGTGGAGCTTATAAGCTAGATCCAGTCAAAACCGGCATTGAATATAAACGTGTAAATAAACAAGATTATTGCGACATTCATTAGACATGTAATATGCGAGAAAAAAAAAGTTGGCAAAAACATTCAGTAGTCTATAATATGGGACTATTTTTGTCTTTCTACATGTAGTGATTATCTAAAGCCTACAACTAATATTTAGATTTAGATTAAGAACCTCAAAATTGATATAAATGATATAAATTTCAGTTTTTAGCTTTCTTAATCAAAATATATTTATTTAATGCTTAAATGCATGTAAAGTTAATTTAGGGTTATACAATTAATGTTCATTTTATTTTTTTTGCATTAAATTTAATGGCAGCCTTTATACCTCTTTATAATGTAGGAAACATATTTTTTATGTATGTTTCTTTATTATCAGATCATTAAATGCAGCATAAATTTTGTATTTACTTAATTGCCAAAGAAACTAGTTATCATGATTCAGTTCTTTATTGTTACCCTGGTGATTAATGAACAAAAAATGCCAAACGATCTTAGGGCAGATATTACTAAAACATTTTAAAGAAATTACAAATGACATCATTGCGTGACTTTAAAACATTTTATTTTCAAAAAGAAAGAATTAGACAAGACAAGAAGGTATTAAGCTTATAATCACAGAAGGGTTTTTGTCAGAAAAAAGGTTTTGTATGCAAGTATGTAATTCTATGTTGCAAGAGAATAACTGGTTCAACTGATGGCCTGAAGCGATATTATATTTAGTTTCTTAGTGTACACCTTGTTATCCTCAGATGAACTTTTGCCTCAGAAAGAAAATTGTTTCCTTTCTAATGATATTGATTCATATTGACACCAGTAGGAAAAAAAAGTATGGATGTGGATGGACAGAAATCATCCATGCTTCAAATTGTTCATCTATAATGATAAATTTATCGATGGTTAGATATTGGAAAAAGTTTAAACAGAAAAAATGAAATCAAAGAAAAGTTGACTCCACCCTATCCTGTTCCCTCGCTGGGCTGGGCAGTTGGTCAGTACATTAGGCATCCTCTTTTAAGGGTTCACATGGAGGGGGGTTGGAGAGGAGTTAGAGTGCTACAAAGGTTAGATATTGTTGTGGGCTTGGGTTGAAGTTGGTTATGAGGGATATCTGCATATATATGGTAAGCTTGAGCTGGGGTGGGTCATATTTTGAATAGATATCAAGACCATTTGGAAGGGGTATGTCAGTTCAGTATTGGACAATTTCATAAAGGGTATGGGGCATATTTGTGAGGGGTATGCGACACATTTGGTAAGGAAATGGAGCATTTTGAACGTGTATAGGGCACATTGAGAAGGGTATGTATGACTTGATTGGTGTATGGGGCACATTCTGAAGTTGTATGGGATAATATATTTGAAGGGGGTATGTGGCTCATTTGAAAGGGGAATGGCGGCATACTCTGAAGGGGTGTATATCACAGTTTGATGGTGTAATGGGGCACACTCAGAAGGGTAATGTGCACATGGCGAGTGTTTCTGAGGCATATTTAGAAGGGTTTGTAACACATTTTTAGGTGGTATCACAGGGGGACCATTCCCAATAAATGGTGATACGTAATGTTTGCCATGGCTTGTCAATTGCAAGATGTCAAGAACGATATATATCTGATGGAGATTATTGCTGAGTTGATGAAAGTGAAGTGGAGTGAAAGTCATTAGGCTTTGGCCTGAAGCCTGAATCATTTGATTAAAACCACAAAGAGTTCACTGTATATTGGAATGAACTACGAGTTCAGCCATTACTGTTGGACAAAACGGGAGTGTTCACTGTATACTGGAATCCAGCCACTATTGTTGGCAGTTTAACCTAGACAAACTCTACCCTGCCGGATAAAAGTTCATGAGACTAATAAATCACCAATGTTCTTATCTGATATTTATGGGAATGAAAGGGTTAAAAGTTGTTATTTTCCCCAAGCATTGAATGAAACCTGATATAAACAATTGTTGTAACAATGATCAATCTGTATAAAAATGTGTATGATTCTACTTATAATTAGAAATACAGTTATTGCATTACAACATTGGTTAAATAGTTTTAATATTTATTTCATGGGACAGCCTAAGGGACTACAAATATTTTACAACCATGGGTCCTGGGACAGTTTTCTGCTTGAGTGCAGCCTAGGGACTCAACTATTTTACAACCATGGGTCCTGGGACAGTTTTCTGCTTGAGTGCAGCCTAGGGACTCAAATATTTTACAACCACTGCATGGTTCTGGGACAGTTCTCTGCTGTAGTGCAGCCTAGGGACTCAAAATTTTACAACCATGGGTCCTGCCTAGCTATTTTCAATATAAGTCTTATCCTTAAACATGCCTCAGTGATTCCATTCAATTGATTGGTCAATAATAGTACAGCCCAATAAAAACACTCTGATTCTACTTTTAAATTTGAGTTATATCTAAGTTGGTTATTGAAAACTGGTCCCTGAGCTTAAAGAGTCCCTAGCAGAGCTTTGTATGGAGAACAATGCATCCAGCTCAGGTTTATAACGTGTTAAAGGGACTAGTTCATGGTTTGTAAAATGCAATTTTTATGGAAAAAAATAATTGTATTGCAATATAAAGTGTGGCAAATCATTAGGAGTGTTAAAAGATAGTGACTGCTGGAACCCTTCAACAAATGTTAATATTTGCTCAAATTTCGTCTTTAGAGATCACGTGCAGCAAAATGACTCACTGACTATAAAAGTTTTTGCACATAAAAGGATTACATTCAAATTTATATTCTCATTGCAACATTTGAACAGAATCTAGGTTTAACATCAGAATATTGTCACATAAATGACAATTACAGTTTATTTATTCCATGATAATTGATTTTTGTTCACTTTTTGGAACCTTCTCAATAATGTGAGCATTTTGGTAAGGCAAAAAAAAAAATGTATGTTTTGGGTAACCTTCCCAAAATTTCTAGGTAGGGTAGGTAGGGATTTTTTTTTAATCTTTTATTATTTTTTTTTCAAAATCTGTCATAAGTTCAGAGTGTTTTCTTGCACATGGCAGTCTTTCCTACATTACTGTCATATCCTGACTTTATTTTATCATATAAACAATAATTCTGATTAAAATCTGCATTTATCCGCCCTTCGTAACTCTCTATTCGCTAACAAATATTTTTTTTGCTCTGAAACGGAAAAAAATAGTTAGGGTCGGCGCATTTTTATAGGTAGGGTCGGGTTACCCGAAACAGACATATTTTTTTTTTAGGCCTAAGCAAGATTTATTTCTAGGAATTTGCCAATATTTGACATTGGTATTTTCTTAGAAAACTGAGACAAATTTCTGATATAAGAAATAGTAATGGGCGTTATAAGGTCTCTTGTTAACTGCCAGATATTGTCATGTAGTGGAGAGGCAACAAGTACAACATTTGATGTCCTGATGTCTTTTTTCATAAGGGTTGTCTTTGTCGTTGGGGTTTACATTTCTATGGAGATGTAGTTTTGTAACTATGGAGATGAAGTTTTGTAATTATTTGACATGGATGGTGTCTAGTCTAGATTAAAAGAAAGGTTGCTAAATACTTCTTGATTGGGTATGTGTACTTGTGGACTACTTTTTGTACCATATGTCATCGAGGTTCCATGTACACATACAAGGAAAGCTATTAATGCAAGTATCAGCGAGCCTACATGTACACATTTAAATAGTAATTCGAAATTTCCGCAAACAAGTTTTAAAGTCAACTTTAACTTTTACACATAAAGCTACGCGTACAAGAACACATACAAGTCGTGTCTCACAATTTCTTATACATCACCTTTATGCAAGGACCTAATATATCTGCTTCCTTTACTATTGATATATAGAGTTATTGAGCTCTTGCACTAGGGTGATGAAATTTAGCTTGATTGGTCACACATCTATTTTCATGATCTATAGATTTTCAGGGAGAAACTAAGTTTCTGATTTACACATGCAATGAATCTCGGGCTTTGACTTGGGTGCCACAATTTGTTCTCTGTATATCTTGATCTCCCATCCTATAATTGGATTAGGAACATTTGTATGTTATTTGATTACTATCAGTTCATTACTGAAATGTAAAAGGTAATGCCCTTTAAATGTACGGCAGTCATCAAAATTAGATTTTTGGATGAACAAGCCTGAATTCTTATACTATTGCTTGGCATCAATTTTTTTAACAAGCCCTGCTATATAAAATTCAGAATTTGAGCAAGCCCGGAAGACATTTTACCAGTGCAGGGCTTGCGGGCTTGTGCTAATTTCGACCACTGGTACGGCTTTTATTAACAGCTCTCGATTTTAAAATCTGTAATTTGTTAGATTCTAGAGCTTATATTGAGTTCTCTCCATAATGTTAAATTCGGATGCTAAGTTACCCTATGATATTTCGATATCTTTTGAAATGGTATAGCTTGCTAATTACTGATTTGTTATTTAAAAAACCAAAGCCATTACAAGATGCGTATTTGTAATGGTCGTATATCTGAAAACCATGTTGTTGTTATTATTGAGTTGATAAAGGTCTGCTCGTGCCTTATAATGGCCACATTATGGCTTGATCCCGTCACATCCCAATGCGATTTAAACAGATTTTGAAGCCATAGGGGGATTTAACACCCATTGGTTGATTGGATATTGCGAAAGAAGTAATTTTGTACCCATAATGCTGAGAGTTCTGCCAAGAATGACACCTAGAAAGGTCCCACAACTCTGTTCATTGTATATGGTTTCAATTCTTTAGTCTTGACTTGTTGTAATTTCAAACCATATTGTATTATGTGATTGTCTTTTTCAGGTACATCAAGCGGTTCAAGAAGATCAACATGAAGGTGCTGAAGAACTGGTGTCGTCAGATCTTGAAGGGTCTCCAGTATTTGCACACGCGGACACCCCCTGTAATCCATCGCGATCTCAAGTGTGATAACATCTTTATCACTGGAACTACGGGCTCAGTAAAGATTGGTGACCTGGGGCTGGCTACGCTGAAGAACAAATCGTTTGCGAAAAGCGTTATCGGTAAGACATTACTTTTTTTATGAAGGGTCGGAAATATATTGTGGACGTATTTGTTTATGATTTAATCATAGCGTGTATAGCGTTTGAAGCAAATGCATGGACTTTGGGTTTAATAAATAAAAACATACAGTCTCTGCATTTGTCTTTGAGTGCATTTTGAATATATTTGATAAACGATTTGTTTCCCCAACGTAGCAGGTTTAGGGTTAGAGTAGTGACACTCGTCACAGGTGAACATGATCGTCGCCTGATGTTATAAGTTTTTTAAGGTAATACTGAAACCGGAAAGGTAAGTCGTGGTAAAAAATAAATACTGGAAAATCGAGTTTTTTCGAAAATTGTTATTTTGTATTACTCTCATTTTACAAATTGTTTCTGTTAATATTGGTTGTCATTGAATGTCATAAAATTGTAATAAGCGTTTTTGTGTTTATCTGAATTACATGTTCGTTTTAAAGAATTCATTGTTTTTATGCATAAATTGATAGTTGCAATTAACCTATTTTTTGTATTTTGTCATGTTTATGATTGTAATTGTTGAGAATGACTGTCCTTGGAATTGACATGATTCTGAGATACCTTAAGTGGATTTTTTCTCATCAGTTTAACCAATGAAAAGATGTAAAACAGTGATTTGAATATTCATATCTGTTTAACCAATGAAATGATGTAAAACTGTTATTGGAATATTCATATCTGTTTTACCAATGAAAATATGTAAAACTGTGATGCAGCACTAAATATGCGTTGAGTAGTATTCTAACATATATAAGTCCTTATAACTGAAGGTAGACTTAAAATCGAATCTGAGTATCATGTCAGTTGCAAAACAAGATAGGTTTTGGGGCACATTAACTATATCACTTATTAGTGTATAAAATGTTTCCTATGGTGCCCTAAAAATTATGATATGTATTATATTGTGTATTATTCATGTATTATTGTGTAATCTTTGAAATCAATACATGTTTTCAGCTTTTATTATGTTGTTTAGAAAAACATACAGTGTGGTTTAATCTCGAAATGTTCGTACACACATTTAGGAATATTGTACTTGTTTGATAAATGCTTTTGTTGTAATAGTTAACCACATTATTTTCAGTCTGGGTAAGTGATTATTTCCTATTTCTACTTAATATTTAATCATATTAAGTATTTCCATAACAAAAACATCATTCATAAGAGTTAACATGGCACATGGTTTTTAAACCACAATTGAAAAGTAAAGCTGCCATAGACGTTATCTATAAAATTGCTGAAGAAAAAAGTAATGAAAAAGTATTGAACAATAGACAGAACATGGTCGCTTGGTGCAAATATAAACATTTAAATGAGCAAGTTGAATAAAATAAAGTAAGTAATGGTTAAAGGTTGTTAGCATGTATTCATTAATATAAATGGTTAAAGGCAACACAGTTGCATTAACATTCATTCTGGTAAATACATACTTATAACATTTAACTCATTTAGTGGTCAAGATTATATTTTGTTTACTGGCCCAGCCTCTGTTAAAATCTACCCATTCACCTGATTAAATTTATATAGGCTGACTGCTGGTTTACCAATGCAATGGTACGGCAAATCTAAAAAGTGCTGCCATCCAATTGAACAAAATATAATTTTGATCACTAATATATAGAAATTAGTTGGGACTTAACTTTCTTCAAAGTCATTAAATTGAATAATATAAATTTTAACTGTGAAAAGATGAATAACCTTATTCTAATTAATTTAAGCGATTATGGATTCAGCTAGAGGTTAGTTATCATTAATCATATAATGGTCATAATTATTAAATACCCACTGTATGTATTTCTAAACAACATATTTGTACGACTCGCAGAACTGTCTTACTTACCAGTTTCACGATTTTCTTCTTGCAGCGTGCGTGGAACGTCCTACAAAGACTCCCCAAGTCTTATTGTAAATTTAAGGTACACCAGAGTTTATGGCTCCGGAAATGTACGAAGAACATTATGACGAATCTGTCGACGTGTACGCATTTGGCATGTGTATGCTAGAAATGGCCACGTCGGAATACCCATACAAGGAGTGCACTAACGCCGCACAAATCTATAAAAAAGTGACAAGCGTAGGTTGATTTACATTTTTGGTATTTTGTTTTGTGTTTGTGGAATGCAAGTTGAAGAGCAGCGATTGACTTTCAAAAACTGATAGTTTAAATGTCAAGGGTGTAAATTTTGTTTACATGTGACATACTTTATTTTGGTCTTTTCCAGACTTGTTTGGTACTTTATAACTTAATGAGTATCTAAAGGCAATCTGACTTAAAAGTTTTCAATTTTTCGTATTCCATTAAGCCATTTTGCCTTTAAATTTCATGGTTGTAAATGAAACAAAATATTTAAGACCATTTTAATATTTTTATCTGGAAATGTATTTAATTATTGTCTTTACAGGACAGTGTTTTTCTATGAAATATATGAACTTTTAATGAAAATGTTGATGTTTTTGTACTATGTGAACTTTTCACTTTTATTTACTTCTATAAAGAATATAGGTTAAACAAACCAGTCAGGTTTTCACTTCTAAGAATAACAATAGAAACCAGTCATTTTTTTCAGTTCCAGTTCTTTTCAGTACGTTATGCAAACCAGTCAACTTTTCAGTTCTTTTAAGAATGATAATGCAAACCAGTCAATGTTTCAGTCCTTCTAAAGATGAAAATGCAATCAGCTTTTAAGTTCTTCTAAGAATAGCAATTCAAACCAGTCAACTTTTCAGTTCTTCTAAGAATAACAATTCGAACCAGTCAGCTTTTAATTTCTTCCAAGTATATTATGCAAACCAGTCAACTTTTCAGTTCTTCTAAGGATGATAATGCAACCCTGTCAACTTTTGAGTTTTTCTAAGAATAACAATGCAAACCAGTCAACTTTTCATTTCTTAGGATAATATTACAAACCAGTCAGCTTTAAATAAGTTCTAGTGATATGAAAAGAACAGTAAATGTGTTATTGTTGGCTCCAAAAAAGTTCTTAATAATTGGATCCGTATAGATAAATGGGTCTATTTAAATAAATGGATCCACATGTTGTCAATATTTTTAAATGCTGCTTCCTTTGTTATTTCTAAGGGCATTATAGGCATTATTGATGTAACAGAAGTTCTTAATTCATTTTTAATGATGTAGACTTTTGTAATAAAAAGCTATAAATGTATGTCCTCTCTCTGTCATTGTCTTTGAACGGACTCTGAATGGTCACATTTACGTCATTTGCATGGTGATTTTGTAGGTCACAGACTTAAATAAACTTTTCATGTAGTTATAAAACAATAGAATACAATTATATTACTTTTATCCAAATTTTATTTTACATTGCAATATGACATGCCTTAACCCTTTCCCTCATGTCAAATCAGCCATATTAGGCCTGCCACTGCATGGCTTATCAGTCCATTGATAACCAGTAGCCAATAGATAATAAGCCCTTATAAGTACCCCTACTGCATAGGAGGTTATTGGAGAATATTGAAAAATTGCCCCCTATGCATTTCTATCTTATTTTTCTAGTATTTCTTTTGGTTTAATCAATTATAGTTCAATATAAAGTTTGAAGGTAAATGAATTTCCAATCCAGTGGTATAATTTTTATTCTGTTGTCTAAATTATTTGGTTGAATATTTATAGAGAAACACAACTCCTGTGAAAAATTGAAGATGTTTCAATTGATTTCATATTATACTATATTTCCATTGACACCTATGCATAACAACTTAAATATTTTATAGTATTTCTTTTGATTAAAATAATGTTAGAAATTCAAATAATGAATATAGTATTTGTAGTGTATTAAATTTCGAATCTAGTGATCATAGTTTAATCTAAAAAGGTTTTGACAATAAACAAATATTCAAATCACAGAAATCATGCATTGTTAAAAAATAAACACAATTTAATTGAGCAAACTACAAATGTTATTTCAGATTCATTGTTCTCATAAATAAAATTTGCATGTCCCTTGTTTTGAAATGAATTGAATAAAATAATTGTAAATATCAAAATAAAAGGCTGGGTCTATTAATGGCAGTTTTAAAAACTTTGGGAACGTACTAGATATTGCCCTCAACAAGCCGAACAACTCGAATTTTTAATAGTCAGAATCGCTATTTAAATTAAATTTAATGATTCCGTAATAATATTATAATTAAAATCTGACAACACAAGGCAGTAAATCACGGTCCGAAATGCATGGATAATTACGACAACATTCTTGTGTATTTATCGAGATCGAGAGAACACGTTTTTAACAGCTGTCAAACTGGGTCATATCACATATAATTTTATTATTATCCGTGTATTCACAACAAAATACTAACTTTGATTAACAGACGTAAGGGGACATTTTTATTACTGGATTAACATTCCATTTTTGGAAACAGAAGTGACAAATGACATGTGTTTATTCAAGCCAGACTCTTGTTTACTACATCGTAAATCAGCCATTTTGACACATTTCTAAACCATGATAGGTGACGTCATTAGCGCGTGATCAATAGGATATATTTATATGATATTAATTATTGGTAGTTTTAAATAGCTAGTGACGTGTTTGGGGATTTTCCATTAAAAAAACGAGACAAGCACGCGTCAAGCATGCGCTGTGAACTTTTAAGGCGTGTTTGACCTCTGTCTCTTTTAGTCGCGATTTTCCGAAAATCTTGGAATAGTAACATCATCTTTTTTCATTATTTATATAATTATCGATGTTTATATTACACATAAATGCATTTGTTGCGAAAAAAATAAGCAACAGATATGTTAATAAATGACTGTAAATAAGCATGGCACATTTTGGAACAATCATGCGGGAATCAATAGAGGGACATTTTGGAACAATCATGCGGTAATTGATAAAGGTCAATTTGGAACAATCATGCGGAAATAGATAAAGGGGCAATTTGGCACAATCATGCGGGAAAGGGTTAAATTGCAAATAAGTAGACCAGATTGGTCTGGTGGTGTAGGTGTCTGCTTCTTATTGAAGAGGTCATCGATTTGAGCCATATGAGGGTCAGGATCTCTTGGCCCCTCAAAAATGACCTCAGTTCTGTTTTCTACTCAGGAGACTGGGGTTGACTTATTCATATCAGCATAATTATAGCTTTCTTTACAATCAAGTTATAAAACTTAATTGAAGGAAAATAGCAGTTTCATTCATCAAAGTCGAGATTTTCTTGAACAAGTCTGAATACTGTATGTGTATAATTTTATAATTGTAAGATATTCTGAAACAAGCCCAGGCTCATTACGGCTTGTGTGTGTTTTTCAATAACAGTTTAAAGTTTAAATCTCTCTCTAACCACTACAGTGAGTCGATCATGTTTTTCAAAGAATATGCCTGTCTTTTTCCCTATGCATTCTCAAGTCTTTTATTTTCTCTCTTCAGTGACTGATTAATGCTATTCTTTGTACTATAAATATTACCTCCCTATAGAAATAAGACTCTGCTGTAAAGATATCAAAGAGTACAAGCATTTTAAGACTCTTGTTAATCATTATTGACATGTAAGCTTCTTAATAAATAATAGCATAGCTGTTTTGTCCTTAATATTGATTTCATCATGGCAAGTGCATTATATCCTCATTTTACTTTTTTCACAGGGCGTTCTTCCAGAGGCCTTCGCCAAGGTGGAGAACCAAGACATAAAAGAGATAATCGAAGGCTGTATACGCAATAAAAAAGGCCAAAGGTATGAACTAGGACCAACGTTAACTGATGCTGTTGTATTCCTGGAATCGTTAGATATTAAACCATTCATTTCTTGTAACCATCCCATTATGGTGTGATAAAGAGCCATTACCGACAAGTTGTGACCAAAGTTGTGGTTAACTTGTTTCACAATCTTTTTTGCTGTAAATGTCCATGACCATTCAACTGAAAAAAAGATCTGTATCAATTAAGGTTAATGTAGAAATATGCATTTTCTGACTTGAAACATGTGTACCCTCTCCTCCCCTCCCCCAATGGTAGTGAAATTCTTAATTTGACGTAAACGGTCCGATGAATGTTACGGTACAGAGGTGATTTAATTAATAATAACATTATTTAGTCTAATACTTTCTATTCTTAATTAAAGGTTAACTTTCTGGTGGTATTATTCCTTTGTAGTGAAACAAATTACGCCTATTGATTAGCAAAACTCGTTGCAATATTATTGTTTATTCTGCTATATAAACAATTACATTGCCGTTGACAGTTGCAGACAAAATATAAACATATTATTGTAAGACTTGCATTATAAGCAAAATATTCTCCAAATCCATAACATCAAGACCATGGCCCATGTTTACAAATGTCTAGACTCCGACTCAAAAAAGAAGCAATTTTAAAATGAAAAAATAACACTTCAATATTGCATTTTTATACAAAATATTTTGAAAAACAAGAGTTAATATATATATCAATTTTCACTATCAGTACTTTAAAAGAAAAAATTAACAATGAAATTAAAATGTTCAGTTTTGAGCTTCTTAACCCAGATATAAGACAGTTAATTATTAGCCCTCAGACTATGAATACGAACAGTCTCAAGTCTAAGTCAAGACTCAGAAATGCGCTATTTATAAGATTGCATAGAATCATCTTTATTCAATTTGTTTTTCAATAATAAATGTGAATAATTGTTCAATTGAGAATAGTGATCAAATTAATCAAAACTAAGCTAGGAGGAAGTTACAGTGAAATAAAGGTTTGCAAATATTGCCATTTGGGTCTGAGTTCATTACAGTCTGAACTCAGACCTGAGACTTTTAGTAATTCAAAGCCCTTACCACCTTAAATCTATTAAATCTAATCGCACTGTTACGATTTTGCAGAGGAGTAATTTTATGGTCGGTTCTTTGAATTATTTCCTGAACATTTTATAAATGGTTCAAGACTTCTGAATATATGGTAGTGTGAAATTATTTTGTCAGACAGCCATATTGATGTGTAAGAGACTAAGTTAACTTGAAGGAATTATGTTTTTAGAATTACCATATTTTTTTGTATGGAATTTAGAAACTCTTCAAGAAATATCAATTGTTAATGTCTATTATCCAAATTTTGTATTTTGATCTGTGCGTATTTGAGTAGGATGCTTATAATAACCATCAAAAGTTCTCTTTACCATGAAATTTAATACCAATGTTTTGTAATGGTTGGGAGTATAAATTTTAGCTACTGTACCATTCTGTCTAATAGTTGTTAAATTACATGATAATTTCTGCAACACGTCATTTTATGTTTAAAATTATCATGACAAATTGTGGTCTCAAGATAAAATGTTAATAAATTAATTTACACATGAAACCGGTAATCATAAATAGAACATGCAATCATAAAACATGTAAGATAATGTGCAGCTTTTTTCTGTGCTGTTATGATATCAGTTACAATTTAGGGAAATATTCTGTTTATTATGGCTTGGATCATATAATAATATTTCATTATTGAAGTGCACGTTTACACTGCCCTTGTGGACCAAATTCCACCAGTGCCACTCTTTATCATATGCTAAAATTTTCCTCTTTCCTTTCAACATAATTTGATTTAGTAGTTTTTCATCTGGTTTTGATTTTTAAAAGAAAAGACTTGCATTTATATATTAAAGATTATGGAAAGTTTAAGACCAAAAAACAACAACATGCTAGTCAAGCCTGCATTGTTTAATTTAAAAAGTTTAATATGCAACCCAGCTTTAACACTGATCAAGCTAAATAAATGAAAGATAAAGAATAATAATATACTTTATTGCATGCTTTTGGATGATTTATAGAGATTTGTCAATGGGATAGAAATGATATTTCACTGTTTCTCACTGAAAGAACATTTTGATGTTTTTCACTGTTATGAAATTTTAGCCTGCTCTCAATTCCAAATAAAATGTCATGGTGCACTGACTGAGACACAATTTTAACTACATCATTTCTGAAATGGTGTTACTTTCACACTCAATTTGGCACCCTTAAATAGCAACATTCAAATATAATTTTATATTCATTTTAGACGTATAATAATAAGGAAAACTTGTTCTTTCTGTATAAAATCACCATTATATATATCCCCTAGTGAACACCAAAAGTAAATATTACGCCATTCATGAAAGACAGCTTTTAATGATCACTCAGTGAAATATTTTATGACCATACACTGAAATAAACAATTATCCTCTGTAGTTTTTTTTCACCATCCCTGACTGATCTTGCTGAGGCCAAAAGAATCTAAACCAAACCAACATATATTAGAGTACTCGATGTAAAAAAAAACAACCTTAAATATGAAATGGGCAAATTTTAAGATGTTCAATAAAAAAGCTCATTTTTTAGGAAGTTATCAAAACAAATCCACACTACATACAGCAAGATAAGTTTAGGGTCGGATGAAAAAAATATGGTCAGTTGGGCTTGTGGTAACAAACAATTTCCTTCTTTACGTATAACAATGGGTGCAAACAGAAATGCTGATATAGACAAAATAGTTATTTGATATCAATAAAGTATGTACTGGTAGCTGAGGAGATGATAGATGAAAGATAACTGTATTTGTCATCCCTATCTTAGTCGCTTTGATCTGAAACATTAAAGCATCATTGATATTTATATACTGTTGAATGCTATAATTTAGTGAAA
The DNA here is from genome assembly GCF_026914265.1 of Mya arenaria. Classification (NCBI taxonomy): domain Eukaryota; kingdom Metazoa; phylum Mollusca; class Bivalvia; order Myida; family Myidae; genus Mya; species Mya arenaria. The sequence continues at coordinate 19,632,502 of NC_069135.1, read as the reverse complement.
CGCTTTTTTTGTGAGTGTCTGTTCGTTCAAATTTTGCAAGTTAAAATTTGTGACACCAATATTCAATCATATAAGCATAACATTAAATGTAATATTTTGATTGTTTTTGTTTTTTAATAATTTGAGACTATCTATTTCTGAAAAATTGCAATAAAAATTCACCTGTGGCAAATTTTAATCAATTTACAGTAGATAAAAATTAAATGCGGGTAATTCTGGTTCATACAGTCCAAATATTAATTAGGGCTTTTTATCTTAATGAATATGATATTGGTTGATATCATGTTCGAATTTAGATTAACATTTATTTTAGATTGTCGATTTCATCTGAAAACGTGTCCAAAATCTAAATTGACATTTTTAGGTTCCGGTACGGTCCGGTCCGTGTGAACATTTGTAGAGCTTAGTCATAATTCAGATACAAGAGGTTTTATGCATTAGCCATTATAATTTTTAAGGAAATTTTATTATCCTTGTTGTTTTCTTCCTTTTGAAACGAGCTTTATGTACTTTACCAAATCAGACGAAAAATCTGTATCCTGATACTGTATTGTAACAAGATTAAATTAAACACTTTAATCTTTAATCTGTTATTCTGTATGTATTATAGTTGATTCGGCAATTACTTAGCAGTGTAATAACCCTTAATTTTTGGTAAAATATTGAATAAGCTTTGGAAATTGTCCTTAGACAAATATTGTGTTTGAGGCCAGAATATTATATAATTAAATAGACACTAAACCGTTGCTGATTCTAGTCCTTTTCTCATTTTGAATAAGGCTTGGGTTTCAACATTTTGAGATGGTACTCAATAGTATTGCCATTATCTTCCTGATATGAAAGCAGAGCAAATGTAAACTACACCGGGAAGCTACAATGGATGTCTAGTCTCTGTGTATGTTGATCACATATATATTTTGTTAATTCAGGGATTTCCCTGGCACAGAAAACCCAGCTCAAATGTCTTTTTAGGGAGTCCAATTTCCATCTTACTGTGCATTTTTGGACTTCAAGACAAAAATTTTGTTGAAAATTAACTACATATTGGGACCCAATAGAATTCCAAGAAAACTTGTCCCTCCCTGACACACTCGCACGCACACACTTGTCAACCGTGAAGGTCCCCTAGCTGAACATTCCAAGGGAAAACCCTCTTTCACTGATCTGTTTTCAAACAATATAGTAAATTTATTCTCATTACCTTGAATTCATTGAAAATGTAACACTTAACATTATGACACTGTTGAGCGGGGATGATAAAGTTAACTCAGGTACCTAAGAAGATTATATGAACACTGTCAGAACTGATCCTGGTATTATTGATGAAACACCTCCCATTGGTACACATGTTCAAAATAATTAAGGCATGTATGTGTAGAAATTCTTATCCCTGTGTTATACTCATTTGAAACTTAGTACATATGTACAAAATTCATTATGCTTAGAAATGTGTATGTAATGTATGTCATCATTGTGGTCAAAATAATAATATATTTGCCAATTGATAAACAGATTACAAAACACAACAGTCGATGGATTGAAGCGCCATAAATTGCCTTTGTAGTCTTTGTTATATAATAAACATATGCATCCCAAATATTATTTTATTTTAGTATTCTTCGTCTTTAAATGTTATGAATGTATATAGAAAGATGTTTAATTTCTATGTTCCAGGTACAGCGTACGCGAACTGCTGCAGAACGACTTCTTCCTTGAGGACACAGGGCTACGTGTGGAACTTGCCGGACAAGACGAGGACGAACAGAAAAATAACGTCATACAACTCCGACTGCGTGTCGTTGACCCCAAGTAAGCACCGTCTCATTCTTGAAGGAGTTTTTGGGGTGTTTGTTCTTTACAAGTGTATTTAATTTCTCTTAGAAGACATTTTTAGTCTTTTCCATAATATGAATTCATGAATTTCCAATTTTCATAAAATAATGATTGATAAGTAGCCCCATTGTTTGTCTGAGGAATGGAATTATTAAGTTTTAGTGATATATTTTGAAAGATATGGATGAACTCCCTCTAAGATTTAAACACCCCGAAGGCATCTAAAACTTGCCTAAGCTTCAACACAGCACAATTATGATATTTAGGTAGTTAGAATAGTTTTGCATGTAATTCATAGTTTATATAACTAATATATGCACCTGTATGGAAATGGGCCAAAAATAAGGATACTGTACTGTTAGATGTTTAGATTAAGCTGTTGAATAAATACTTTTTATGCAAGATCAATTATAAAAATCTTTCCCCAATTTCTCAGAACTTCTTAAGTTATAACAGGATAAGCTCACTCTTTTTCTAAGGGTATATTTGTGTTATATTAACATTCTTAAAGGGACTCCCTCATGTTTTTGGACTGAAAATTAATTTATGCCAGTAATGCAAATGAAAACACTTATTTAATCATTATTTTATTCTGTGATATTGAAATTGCAGAAATAAATGATTTTGGTTTAAGTCCAGTGTGAACCCACGCCGGTAAAGTCAAGAATAAAAAACCCGACGCTTGATCACTAGGCCACCAGATGTGATGGATATTTTTACTTTTTCATAATACATTGATAATATTGTGTTATAATGTCAATCAACCAATCATGCAACAATGACTCGCTCATAGCTGTTATTTACCCTAATGAAAATTGTGGTCTTCAAAGACAATATTAAAGTACATACCAATTTTTTTGAAGCGTTCCAGGTTTTTTGTATCTTTTTTGTAAGTTTTAACACCCCTAATGATTTTCCACACTTTATTTTGTCATACAAAATAAAAGTGCATTTTACAAGACATGAGCAAGTATCTTGAAGATTTTTTTAACTTTTATTATAAAGGAAATTATCTTTATAAATATCATGATAAACAAATTCTAATTTATTAAAATCAAGACTGAGTAAGTCATTTAGCTGAATGGAATAAGCTTCTTAACCTGTTACACTTAAGTATTTTCCAGAAATTGGGGCCATAGCATTGGTCAAGTCTGTCATCAAGAGTGTGGTCTTACCTAAAGTAAATTCAATCAATTTAGCTGTTGAAAAATTTACAATTTAAAATCACCCTCAAACATTAACCTTCTCGGCAAAAATACAGTTAGGCAAGAAATGCTATTATCGTAGTATATTTAATGTATGTTATTCTTTTTTATGTTAACTTTCTAATTTCAGGTTAAGAAAAGACAGCAGGTTAACAAGTTATATATTTGTTTTAATATTCAGGAAAATTATGAATAACTTAAGAATTAACATAATTTATAAATGCCTAAAGCTTGTCTGATCTAAACTTCAAGTAAAAACATGACAAACTGTTGTCATTTCTTGATTGTCGTAATCATAACGTATGAAATGTGGTTACAAGCCCCACAAATGTGGGTGACTATTTAAATCAGACAAGCGTTCATCATTGGCTGATTTTGCTCCTGTTCTGATCTCATTTTAAGCATGTCTAATTTTCATAGAAAAAGTCAGTGGTATTGTGAAAGCGTCAGTGTTTGCGTGCATTTTGTTCAACCTTGGACTTACATAAAATACATGTTCTAGATATTCAAATGAAACTTGGTACTCATGTTGCCGAAGACAATTAGCACAGATAGAGTAGACCCCACATTCTTGCTTCAGTAGTTGTCATTTTATGTTCATGTTTAACTGAAAATTTAATTAGAACAACAAACATTGGCATTCACTCCACGGCACTCTAGTTAGCTCATTTGTTTCTTTATTAATTTAGATATTGTTGTTGTCTTTTGTTGTCACATCACTGGCGTGCAACTTGACCCTAGGCCAAAGTTTTTAATTATTGAAAATAACCCACTGAAACTTAGTACACATGCTACCTGAATTAGTGACAATATGTACATGTGTAGCATTTCCCAAAACACTGGCTTTTCTAAACTTATAACTGTCCCCCCTTAAATTTCTCATGAGATGTTTGTATAAAATTGTACAACTCATCGCATTCTGCCCAACAGGATTTGCGCAAGTTTGACACTACATTTTTTTTGGCTGCTAGAGACAACTTTTTTCATGGACTTATGCAACATTTTATTCTTGTTTTCATTATTTTTAGCTTGCTAGAGGATAGAATCCATTTTTATCTTATTTTTCCTAGCTTTATAGCAAAACCAAGTAATCTTGGATATTCCGAAAGCGTTACATAAAATTATGCTAACAACAGCTGCTATTATATAACTTTGCAAATATAATTGATAAACTAGATGTATGCATACTAGGCAGTTTTCTAATGTTATCATCTTTTTTTATGGAATTGTGAACAGTCTTATTGACCATTACCTCACCGATATTAACTATTAAGCATTAATTATTAATGAAATTAATTAATATAAACATAATATAAATAGTTAAATAGGATTTAAGTAGAATCTTCTATTTGAAGATATTTTACTTATATTGCATTAATTTTACTCTTTCAATTGTAGTAAAAACTTTTTATTCAGTTGTTTTGGATTGCTCATAAGCACTTTATGTGCAAAAGACTATTGATCTTATTACATATTTAGGATCCATTGTTTAAAACCTTTCGGATTAAATAAGCAAGAATTTAACAATTTGTCCACAGTGTTTAATGAAAATGATCTTGACCAATCATATTGCTTACATATAACAAGCTTATTTGTATTTATGTATAATAATCTCTTATGATGTCACAATTATTATTGTGATGTCACGATTTTCAAAAAGGTATCTCCACTCACATGTTTAATGGTATCACCCATATCACTAGCTCTTTCCCATGTTGTCTGATGTTAAAGATTCAATGAACTTCTATGATGTGGTGTTTTGCAGAGATGTAGATTATTCTATACAAAATATTTCAATCACACATGACTTTTTAGGTGCAGTCTTTCCAAAATTGTTAAAAAATCTACCAGTTCTGCATGCAAACTTGCCTGATCAATGTTTTACCTGTCTGAAGCCAAATGAACTATTATACTAGCAAACACCATTGTTGTTTTGAGGTGAAATGATTAATACACATATAGGGGCTGTCTTATTAACGCACTTGCAACAAAATATCGTACAAAAATCAGTTCTGCTAAGGAAGTGCCGGAAATCGGATTAGGTTTTCAACTTTGAATTTTAAATAAACATAATATAATACATTCCAGTTGAAATATTTGTTTCGAAATATATCTTGAATGAACCAAGAATAAGTTATTGAAAATTTGATTTTATGATATGTCTGTAGATAAGATTGCCCCTTAGAACTTAGACCTTCACCTTCGACAAGACTGCCCTGGGAGTTGTTTCAGTAAAGATCGAAAGGCTTAAGATTGTAAAATTCTAGTTGTTACCCCATTATTGGCGTAACTTGCCTTTTAATAAAAAGAACATTTATCATATAGATTCTGCAGGTGTACCTGAGCACTCTTAAGTATGGTAATGTTTACGACTAAGGTATCTTATTGAAATAGGCATGTGGAGGCCAGTTCAATAAAGGATTATAGTCACTTCAATTATCTTAAATCTATATGAAGTAACAGTTGGGAATACATCGATGTTTGTTTTCTTAACTTCCTGTCATATTGCATGTTGACAAAAGTTCAATTCAAATACATATGTAGCAAAATAATGAAACTATGGCACTATGATCAGTTTCAATTTACGACTAATGTCACTAAGATCGTGATTGAAACGGCTCTTGGGCTTTAAAATAATCACAGCCTTATTTCACCTCTTTTTTCAACCTTTTTGCTGTGGAGTGATAGACTAACGAAAATAATTTTTACAGAAAGCGGAAAGACAAGCATAAAGAGAATGAAGCCATCCAGTTTGACTTTGATATGGACAATGATGTTCCTGAAAATGTTGCCCAAGAGATGGTAAGATTATGTGATAGATTTGTTAATGTATGTGTCTTAAACCTGTAAATTCGTAATTTGTAATATATGAAATCCAACTCTGTAAGATCATTTTATCTATGATGCATTCAAAATTTCCTGTAATACAAAATTAAACATATTTATTCTGAAGTAGCAACTGTGGTAAAATTTGTGTAAGTAGTTCACTAAGTATATTGATGATGGCTCTATATATGATGACTCGGTCATTTTCACCGATAACCAAAATAGAGGGCACAAAAGTCTTGGCTCTGATTGGCCTTTTTGAAGCAATTATTTCTAAATAAAAAAATGTTTTATATTTCAGGTGAAGTCTGGTTTTCTTCAAGAGGAAGATGTGCGTATAGTTAGCAAACAGATCAAGGACAGAATTAGCCAGGTGAGAATGCATTAAGCATTTGTTTTTGTTCAGAGTATATATATGAGGCTGTAAATTCCTTCCTTACATTTTGCAAATAAATTCAATACATTCTGAAATAGACATTCTTCTCAAGAACAAAGTAGGCCAAATAAAGCCTAGTTTCGAGACTGTTTAAAGACAGCAATAGTTTAAGTACAACACAGTTAATGCCCCCCAGCATTGGTCTAACCAATATTCTATTAGCATGAAGTCACATATATAATCACGTTATGTTCAAATAATCTAAAAGGAACAAAAAACATGAATGTGTACACCATAGGCAATGGTTGAAGTACAGGTGTCACCAGGTTGACTTTAACATAGAGCATGGACTGTGAAATACATTTATGTAGTCAAAGAAAGTACATTGACTTTGTTGACAACTTTTTGCTTTTCACTTTCGAAGTGACTAAATGTACTTTTATCAAGAAGGCTTAAGTAAATGTACTTTAATCAGTTATAAACTATGCTTGAATCTGTTTTAAACATAATGGTGTCATGTTTGTTCATATGTTCATGACAGTGACCATTTAATTATCTTTCAAATTAGCTCTATTAACTTGTTTTATCGGTCATTCACCTTAAGAACTTTGTATTCGCCTAAGAAAATGTAGTATTGTAGTGGTGATTCTCATTCAACAAGTGTAATATTTGAGGTGTGAGAAATGGCTGATGTGTGTTTGTTAACAGGGATGTGATGTGCGGATTTCCACAAATCTAATGGGTCCAGGGACCCCCCCCCCCCCCCTAAAAACAACAACAACAAAAAAACAACAACAATAAACTTTATTTGTTGTTAGTATTGACACTCCAGTTTGCTTCAATTTTGAAGTCAGAAGAGGCTTCTGAAAAGAGCTTCTTGTAAGCCAGTTTTGCTTCTCCGGCAGGGAGCTGCACCCCATTTGACCCGTTGGGGGGCTCAACCCCTCCCAGAACCCATTGCTGAAATGGTGTCAACCCCTCAGCTGCAAGGTCAATCACATCCCTGGTTAGGCAAACTGCTCACCTCCACATCAATGGCCACATCAATGGCAATTAAACACACTTCATATTCCTGCATAAAATAACTGCTCAATGAAATGACAAGCGTAATCTGTAAGTCATGCTATGAGACACATATTTTCTAACCCCAGTGGTAGTAGATATGATGAGATATTATTTGTTGAAGAAAATAATTATATTGGTCAAAATAATTTCAATGAATTTGGGGTTTGAAAACAATTGGCCTCACGCTGAAACTTCTGATAAATTTTCTTACTGTTGAACTATTAGTGAGATTAAATAGTCACTGAAAAACCTTGGAAAAAAAGAAATGCACATGGAATTATTTTTTGGTAACAAGGTCATTCAGTATCCAGGGGGTCGTTTCAATGAAGAACTACATTGAGATCAGTCATTAATTGAATCTTATTGTCATAGTTTAATATTGTTGCTAGTACTTGAGTGAAATTGAATTGGACTTTAGCCAGTATGTAAAAATGAGCATATAAGGAAATAAAAAACAATGTATTGCCATAAATGACGTTTATGTAGATTTAAGATTATTGAGTTACAACAGAAACCCTTTTTGAAAATCGCCCTTGAGCGGTTGTCATCCAATTTCAGTGTTGTATCAATTTTTATGACAAGTTATCCTTGATTTGACCGACGGCTAACATTAATTTGACTATAGTTCTACCATCAGGTGAAGAGGGAGAAAGAGCGCAAGGCTGATGAGAAGAAATTGGAGGAGGAGAGTGTGGCAGCCAGCTCCAGTGCGAGTGACTCCCAGCAAGGTATTCTGGCCCCAGCCCCATCACAGGATGCTTCAAGAGACTCTGGGACACAGTCTAGCGTTCAGCAGACACAGTCACAGGTGGGTTAAATTTCAATGTTTCAAATTCAAGTTTTGGCGGATATATTTGTGGTAGTTGGTTTATTGTCTGCCACCAACCCCCCTCGTCAGATGATACTAGGGACCTTGAGGCTCAGGCTAGTACAGAAATCGAAGGCACAGGTAGGAAAAGTTATCTTCTATATTTGAAGTTTATTATAAAAAAAACACACTATGTATCATTTCAAAGGAATGATTTGGATGGTCATAGCATATGTCAAGAGTTCTTGAAGTAATAATTTCACTTTTATTTTAAGCCACAATATTTCACATTTCAGGCCAGTCAGCAATACCAAGGTCAGGTTGGTCAGGGCGGGATGGTTTACCAGAACCAGACTGGAGGCTACCAGCAAGTCTACCCCTCCCAGCCAGGTCAACAGGGTTCCTTCCAACCCCAGCAGGCTGCAGGGTATCCGAACCAATCATCTGGTCAGCCCCACCAGTCCTATTCTACTCAACAGGTTAATGGCTATCCTAGCCAGTCATCTGGTCAACCCCACCAGTCCTTTTCTACTCAACAGGCTACAGGATATCCAAATCAGTCATCTGGCCAGCCCCAACAGTCATATTCTACCCAACAGGCTTCAGGCTATCCTAATCAACCCTCAGTCCAACCCCAACAGTCATATTCTACTCAACAGGCTACTGGCTACCCGAATCAATCATCTGGTCAACCTCACCAGTCCTATTCCAATCAACAGGCAGCAGGCTATCCAAACCAAGGCTCAGCTCAGCCCCAACAATCATACCAGAATCAGCAGGGGCAGAACTATCCCCAAATGATTCAACAGCAATCACAATATGGACAGACAGGTACATCCTCTCAACAACAGCCACCACCCCAACAGTCTCAAAGCTACCAACAACAACAACAACATGCTGATATGCAAAGCGGAAGTATTCAGCAGATAGGATACACCCAGGGTGGACAGCAGCCCCTGCAGGACGATTCTAAGATGCAGCAACAGCATAGGATGTCTGTGGATGATGGGAAGCCTGGTGAGTTTTGTTGTAGGGTTTGGTTGAATTTTACATGTATTGTTATGAGAGTCAATAGTGCATATAGGTGAAAGATTGTGATTTAAAATGGGTCAAGTTTCATTGCATACTTGATTATATTGAATGTTTTTGTGATATGATCAATGCACATTGTTTTTGTGATATGATCAATCTACATTTCATGAAATGCATGCTTTATTGAACTGAAAGTCAGTTTTTAAAGTTAAATTTTGTTTTTTTTCATGAATACAGAAGGCCAGCCTACAAAAAGTGACCAGCAAACGGTTAGTTTTGAATTAAAATAAATTTACATATTCTGTTTTAAAAAATCATACACGACTTGTTATTCACAGTAGAGTAATATCACGGAAATGTAGAATTATGTATAGAACTGCATCCAATTGTATTAAATTGGTTAACTTTTTGGTTTGGGGCCTCAGCATAGGGTGTTAGTCCAGGCTCGAGCCTTAGACCCGCGGATTGACCAGAAGCTAGGCAAACGCATTCTTCTTCATCAGAGGTTTGATTATGATAAATCTAACCTCTGATTCAATCGCTGCAAAATTGAATGCAAAACTATGAATAGATCATTTTCCTGATCTCATCGTCGACCAATCAAAACAAATTACCATTTGTTCAGGGATTTACCATTAACACACAATGCATTCAAGTACTTAATTTATTAATGGACAAATATTTTGATGAAGTAATAGTTTAAGTGCGAACAAGTCAGTCATCAAATATTGAAATAAAGCTACGAAACATAATATAATCTTAAACAATAAATACAGGATGCACATATTTCACAATTTTATGTTTATAACGCAAGTAGTTTAAAGGTATAATTTATTTTCATCTGTACTATACTTGGGGGTGGGGGAGAGGACACAATAATGTGCGAGTATTCTTCAGGGGTGGAGTTGTGGAGGGTGGTATATTGACATTGACACAATTAATTGTTTACACCCACTAAGGATTCTCAAATATGTATATTTTAATATTTAGAATATCCAATCAATTTCTATTACTTGAAGTACATTAGTTGATGTGAAAAAATAATTATGGGATAATCATTAAATTAAAAGCAATCAAACATATTAACTTATGAAATTCTTTAAAATTGATTAAAACAATAATCTTAAGCACATTCCTGTCAAAGTTCTCTCACATGTCATAAACGGTAGACCAATATTACATAATTTGACCTGCACAGATGACATTTAAAAAAAGTATGTATGGAGGGGCCATAAACCAATATCGTGCATTCCAATATTACCAGTCCAATTCAGTCTGACATAACTTACTAAGCTAAAAAGTTCATTTTAAAATACACCTAATATATAACAATATTTCAGTTTCCCTGCATCTGAATTAATCAGATAATTTGAAATGCATGTGTGTTTAATATTAAATCAAATGAACATTGAAAAAGTATCAAATGAAATCAGGCATATTTTCCTATCAGTATCACAGGAACTTCAAAGATATTTTCTAAATAAATGAGCTACACGGGTTTAAAGTGTGGTATGCGTAGTATCATCACTCTGGTGTTCATGAATGGGAAAAGGTGACCCTGTTGGACACTGGTATCTTTGGGACCTTCCCAACGGTACCTAGATCAGCCCACTGCGGATCCTGATTTGTCATTATTTATCCAAAATTTACTATTAACCCATTTATTTGTTTCTTTATGCCAACTCAGCGCAATATAAACTGTTGACAACCTATTCAAGATTTATACAATTGGATGCAGTACTGAAAATCGTACTGTTAAGAGAACACTCATTGTGTGAATGCTTCAAATCTGCTGACGTAATTCAAGTTGTTTACTTCTGTCTTTCTTGGAAAATCCTTATCCCTGTAATGACATCCATCTTTGAAAGTGCTACAAACCCTTGACATGTCTGCTGAGTTGAAGAAAACCTTGTAATTCTTATAATGATATGATTTAGTATGGCCGGTTATAATTTACATTGAATATCAACTTACAATTATACTATAGTTATTTGGGCCAATTTATAAATGAATGAATAGTCATAAGATCAAGAATTTTGGATCAATATTATGGCATAACACAAACGTAATTGAAAGTTTACTTGCAGATTCAAATAATCTTTACCTTACTATCACATATTTGATTGAAATTTTTACTTGCAAATTCAGATAATATGTGTATATATAAATTAAACATTTATACCATTGCTTTTCAGGGAAACTGATTCAAATACATGCAGTATGGTACAATCATTGATAAGTTGTACTCATTGTTTGTTTTTTTTTAATCATTAGGTTGGAACTGCCAGTCAGATGACAGATCAGCAGCAACAGAATGCCGCCAGACAGGTACGAAATCAATATTGACATTTGCCATAAAATTATATTCTGGAGCCATCTTTTGCCATCATGGAATTCACTTAATCATCCGATGTTGTCACCATGCCATCCAACTTTTAATCATTGTTTGTATTCTTTAATCTTATGCCATCATGAATAATCTTTTGGAAAGGTTCATGTTATGCCATGCCAGCATAATTATTTCGAATATTCCATGCGGTCATGCCATTCCATCATGAATAATATTTTGGGAACATCCCATGCCGTTATATACAATATTAAGAAATGTCCCACTCAATCATAAATTATATTTTGCTACACTTAATTCTGTGGGCCATCATGCCATGTTTTCATAAACGATATTCTGTTACATCCAATTCTGAGGGACATCCTGCCATGTTTTTATAAATGATATTCTGTTACATCCAATTCGGAGGGCCATCATGCCATGTTTTTATAAATGATATTCTGTTACATCTGATTCCCTGGGCCATCATGCCATGTTTTCATAAATGATATTCTGTTACATCCAATTCCATGGGCCATCATGCCATGTTTTCATAAATGATATTCTGGAACATCCCATGCCCTCATGCCATGCCATCATGCTTTGACAGCATGCTATGACATCATGCCATGTTTTCATAAATGATATTTTGGAACATCATGCCATTATGCCATGCCATTGTAAATAATGTTCTGATAATACTTTCTGCCATCATGCATAATCTAGGAGCTTCCCTTTCTTTTATAAATGATACTCTATAAATAAGATTAGATAACATAGCTGAGTTTGATTTAAGGACTTTTTCATAATGTCATATTATTCAATTCTTTAGTCATTCCTTGCCATCAAGATTCTGAAAATAATGTTTTTGCTCCTCCACTGCTAATTTTGATTAATTCTATTCTATTAATTCTATTGTGTCTTCATTAATCTTGATTAAAAATTTTATTCTTCATACTTCTTACCCTAGTTCTTAGCACAGTTGTGTTTTTTTGTTAAGGAATTTAAGAAATGTCTGCTCATTTTTTTATCCCATAATAACATCAATTATTTGTTTTGAACAATTATTTACCCATATTTTTCCTGTAATATATTATAATATCATATTATAACAGATTCATTTAACATAATTAATACCTTGACAGGGCCTCATTTATAAAGCATCTTTTAACGTCATCTCGTGTTACATATCGTGTTAAAGAACCTTCATCGCTTGTCTATAGAGTAGAAGTTCATATGTTTTGTCATGGGAATGATCGTTCATGTGTGTTTAGCTGTTGTCATTTCTGGGTCATTATCATATTTAAAGGCCAAAGAAAAAATATTTTTAGGTTCTCATCCTGATTTTTTTTAAAATAAAACTTCAAAGATTATAATCATATCTGATTTTGAAGGAATCAAATAAAAGTATTGTCATAGCATTGGCATTGTAGTAGTTGTCAGCATCGGTGTCGTAGTCAGCATGCAAAAAATGTTCAAGATATTTAAATGAAACTTGGTATACATGTTGTCAGAGGCAGTAACCCACATATATCTTGGTCAATTACTCTGGCTTTAATTGTTAAAGAGTTATGCCCTTGTTTGACTAAGAAAAAACAACATTATTTTTAGTGGCATAGTATATAATAAGCATATTTATAATTCTTTTCCCAAAATATTGTGAAATGAAAAAGATAAATATGTAGGGCTGTGATCTTTTGGACAGAGGGTGATGAGGATGAGTATTTAGAAATATTTTTTTCTCGCTGGCCTTATTGATTTCATACTAATTATCTACCTAGACTGTTTATATGGTTTTTGCATGTAGGTATCGTTTAAATGGAGATTGAAACATAGCCAGGAAGTTATGTCCAACTAACAGTGCCTTTCAAGAGAAAAGCAATTTCCTATGTTGTTGAATTAATGATTCTACTAAAGTACATTTCTGAAAGCAGTGTGTCAACATACATAAAGCCCATATTACTTTTTGCCTCTTTCAAAATATTGTCATCGACTGATTGTTTTAGTCTGACATTATCTAATATGACCAAAAGCAGTTGGATGTTTTAAAGATATGCTCCCAAATGTTGTATGTAAACAGTACCAGGATGTGTATACTTAATACGCAATAAAACATTTTTCCTAAATAACCCGTTTTCTCAACCTTGACCTAGCCTGGTGTTTTGTCACCATGTCACAGTTATACAACATTTTTTTATTCGGCCTTATCTCTATCAGATGTTTTTATTAACATAAAAAAGTTAGCTGTCCTCATAAATTATGAATTAACTTCTACCATTTTGTCAGACTGAAACCACAAACATGTTACATTTAATTTTGAATGCATTTTTTTTATTGCAAATTACCATGAACTGTGCATTTTAATACATGATAGGCTATTATTAGATGATTAAGTGGAGTGACAATCCTTTATTTGCATAATTGAACATACCTGCTTAAAACTGATTTAGTTTTACTGTCAAATGACCCCAAATACTACATCTTAAATCTATGGGTTTATATTTAAGGTATCTGACCCACATTTGTTAAAGTCCTGACACTTTTGTCAATTTAGATGCCTCAGGCGACGCCAACATATCTTGGGAGTCTTTTGAAAGCGTTCCATTTGCAGAAAAAGAATGTTAAAAAGTTGTAATGAATATATAATTGTAATATATCCACAAGCTTCTCTAGCCATGAAAGAATGGAAAATCTGTCATTTCACGGGCGATTTCAGCTGAGATGAATGGCAAATTTATAAACTGATGTACCTTTATGTATAATGTACTTTAGGTCATTTATTTAACATATAAGTAGTAAGGAAGTAAAAACCTGTCAAATGATACCATACTTGTGTGGGTTCATCAGGCTTTGAATCATGAATGGAGCCAACAGAAAAATTTAACTCATTTGTCAGTCAAATTCCTTAATGAAGCTATTATAATATGACCTTAAATGTGGGTAGGATACCTTAAATAAGCTCTATCAAATACTGGGGGACCCCCATTTTGAAACGAAAATGTCAAAAACAGAGTGTCTAGTCTAGCACATAATAACAAGATGTCATCTATTGCAAAAAATATATAGCACTCCTTTCTAATCTGTCTGTATCTCAAAATATACAAAAGCTAGATAATACATGCTGACTTGTCTAGCTTTAGCTGGCATAGGAATAGCTCCATTTCTCTTCTATTAAAGCTAGTCAATTTTTTATCTTACATATTTCAATTAGTTATTGCTGCTCAAAAGTTATAATGGAGGATTGTTTATTAGAATATCATATATAAGTCTGAGTAGAGAAATTGCCTTTTTTTGTTTAAGTTAGTGTCATGGCTTTTGGCAAAGCATACAGGTTAAATTATTTGTCATAGCAAAAACACAAACAACAAGAGCTAGTCCTCAGCCCTTGCATTTTTCTGTCCAAAATTATTTACTGGGGCTTTAATTATATTTTTGGTTTAGCATAAATGATAAGTCATATTTTCCATTCCCAGAAAAATTATTGGGGCGTCAGTCATATTTCCTTGTCTGGCTTAAATTATGGAGACTTATTACATATTTTCTATCCCAGGAAAACATCATTGGGGCTTTTGTAATGTTTAACATTTACGCCATTTTAGATCTTTCTGTCCCTAAACATTATTGGGGCTTTTGCCAAATTTTCTTCTAAGAGCTTTGCCAGATTTTTGCCCTTGTATAAACGCTAGGAGCATAATTGATATTTTCCCACCCTTGACATCTAATCGGTGCTTCAGTCATATTTTTTGTTTCTGACAAAGTTATCGGGGCTTCAGTCATATTTTCCGTTACTGACAAAGTTATCGGGGCTTCAGTCATATTTTCCGTTACTGACAAAGTTATCGGGGCTTCAGTCATATTTTCCGTTACTGACAAAGTTATCGGGGCTTCAGTCATATTTTCCGTTACTGACAAAGTTATCGGGGCTTCAGTCATATTTTCCGTTACTGACAAAGTTATCGGGGCTTCAGTCATATTTTCCGTTACTGACAAAGTTATCGGGGCTTCAGTCATATTTTCCGTTACTGACAAAGTTATCGGGGCTTCAGTCATATTTTCCGTTACTGACAAAGTTATCGGGGCTTCAGTCATATTTTCCGTTACTGACAAAGTTATCGGGGCTTCAGTCATATTTTCCGTTACTGACAAAGTTATCGGGGCTTCAGTCATATTTTCCGTTACTGACAAAGTTATCGGGGCTTCAGTCATATTTTCCGTTACTGACAAAGTTATCGGGGCTCCAGTCATATTTTCCGTTCATGACAAAGGTATCGGGGCTTCAGTCATATTTTTCGTCCCTGACAAAATTATCATGGCTTCTGTCATAGTTCCCGTCTCTGACAAAATTATCGGGGCTTCTGTCACTGCTTGTTCCTTTTTAGCCTGAACCCAAGTCGTCCCCGAGCAAATCTAAAAACAAGCAGATAAGTCGGAGTGCCTCGACTCAAAGCAGGCTCCATAAGAAGGTGTGTGTTTTTCTATGATCCCTACAAGCGTTTTTCTCCACACTTGGTAGATCTGCATGTTGTCTGATCTGCAGTTCTTTTCACCGCCCACTTGATGTTCTGCATTTCTCTACTTAGCCAAAACTAGATTTGCATGACATTTGTGTCTCAGTTTTTGTGACACATGGCTTATTTCTGTTTTGCCTTTAGTATAACATTTTGCTGAAACCCATTTAGTTATTAACTGCCGCTTGCCTGTTCTTCTCTTTAAGGCTGCAACTAATATACCAATTTCAACTAACATTTTGTTTTTTTGCAGCCAAAGTTTGCATGACTTAGTATTCTTATAGGAAAATTGCAAGTGTTGACTCAATCATCCCTGATAATTATTTTAACTAAAATGCTAGAAAATAATCAATCACTCTTGATTAAACCACACTAGTGTTTGCTTTTTAGCTTGTAGTTGAAAATTATGCATAATGATTGTATGTGTATATTCGTTGTAAATTATATTTGATATTGTCAAACATCCAGACTTGTAGGTAGGAGTGCCAAGTATTTATATTGGCTACTAACCCAATAATTTAGTCATATGCATATAGTTTTGTGCTTGATGTCTACTGTTATAGTTTTCTTTAAATTTCGAGGTATTTCTTCAAAATCCTCATTTTCAGCAAGGTAACTCTTGCTTAAATAATTATTGAGATATGCCTCTTTTTAATGAAAAATGATAGACTTGCAATGAAGTTCACTATGTGGCATTCTTGTTCTTGTCATAAATATAGTTATATTTTTAAGCGAAATATTTGTAATTTAAGCAGTGATGTATAACTTTAATATCACAATGGCAAATATTAAAGCAAGATTTTATTTTTTTAAGTGTTTAAATAGGACCACTTCTCTCTACCTCTCTATGTCTATATATATATATGTATATTTTATTGAACACCAGACATATTTCCACAATAGTAATTGGCTGGAATGTCGAAAATTCCAATTTATTACCAGATAATGTGTCGCCTCTTGCAGTATGAAATGTGCATAACAGCATACTGCTATTCTGTCAGACTTTCAAATGGTATGTCCCGAGAGTATGTTTTTCGGCTAACAGATGACGAAATTTGTAGCTAGGGAAATAACCAAATTTCTCCTTTTTCACTTTTACATCACTTTTTTCTTAATGTGTACAGTATCCATTATTTTGCGACATGCTTAATTAACATTAAAAAGACTCTAAGGGTACTATACTGTATTGTTTTGTGCGACATATGCCAGTCTAGCCATGGAATTGTATTATATGTTTTACCTAATAATGTAATGAAGTCTGATAAATGTAGATGTCTGTTTCCGGCTCTGGGTTTCTCCTATTGTTAACGATCCAACAATATGTGCTACTGGATCATCGTTACTGACTGTACCATGTTGAAGAGTTTTCCATTGTTTTCATCTGAATAATTACCCCATATTCGAATGGCAACAAGTAGGCAGAGTTGAACTATTCAGTATCCAGCATGCGAATACAATACAAAGCTGTTAACTTATACTTCATACTAGTTATTGAACTTTGTCCTTGACAACAACAAAAATTAGTACAAAACCCCCGTGATTGAAATTAACCTCTTGCACTGAAGTGCTTATTAGCACTGGTTTATAATTTCAATAACTCTGGAAGTATACATATTAGACTGAATATCAAAATATTTTGCCTTGAATTATGATATTCTTGCTATAAGTAGGTTTAACTTACACAAATTCTTTTTAGCTCAATTATGCCAGGATGAAAGTCTGTATACTGGTCTTTGCACGTGCACAATTTTACTGCTGCGTAAACACTATTTTGCTATTTGATTGAAAATCTTGTCAGTTGTTTTTTACAACTCGAGGTGTGAAATGCTTAGTTAGGATTACTTCTGGTTTGATAAAACGAGCTGACAAAACTCGTGGTTTTTCAATTCATAGTTTGTATATCTGACATAATGAAATTATTAACATTTACATCTCGTTGAAGATGTTAATGTGGGGTTTAGTTTCGAAATGAGTAGGCTTGGTTTTTCAAAGCAAAGTAAATTTCAGAGAAAAAAGTAAAAAAAAGTTTGAAACAATACCTTGAAAATGTAATGTCATTTTAATCAAATTAACCAAATATCATATGTTGCGTAATATTATTTTGTAACAGCTGTTTCATGTACAATCAATATATTGATAACATTTCTGTCATAATCAAGTGGAAAATGTATGATATGTAATGTACTTAACTGATGCAGAACTCATAAATTTGGTGATGTCATTTCCTTCCATATTTCTTATGGCTGTTTCAGATAGATTTATAGATTCAACTATAAATCTATGCACATATCTTTAACAGCCGTAAGAAATATATAAGCCATATATGTATTTATATATATGAATATGTGTAAAAAGTGAACAGTTTTATTTTATTTTATTTTCTTAAATGTCAAGAATGTTAAATTTTTGGTGAATTTTGACAATTTTATGTCATTGAAAAATAAATATCAAATTGCGCAATATCTCGAGCCAGGGGCATTAACATTACCTTTGTTATCAGTTTAAAAGAATAAAATAAGGATAAAACCTTCTGTCTGTGTCTGGTGGTCCTCTTAGTCATACTGTAGACTTTTAATACCGATATTTTATTTTTATTGGCATATAGTTTGGTAGATTAAGTTTAGTTGCTTTGAATATTTTTCATTGCTTTGCTTTTTTTGAGCGATTTCAATGTTATGTTGAATTTGCATGGCTTGTCAAAAATAAGATGTTCTAGTTAATTTTGTAATGGTTTGGTAGAATGATTAGTGTTTTGGGCATTTTGATTAAATATTTATTATTGGAGGTTTTGTACTGTATATTGTAAAAAAAATGTTAATGGTTTACATACAATAGTTTAATACACATCTCTTGTAACTCTAGCTTAACTTGCATGATTGTATAACTTTAAATCTCATGAAATGTCAATCGATTTCTTGTTTTTCAGATTTCAAATGTCACTCAAACTAAAACATGAACATAACAACCTCAAGTACAAACATTTACACAGTTCATGGAAGGGAAATTTAACATACAAAAACAAAAATGTCATCCATATTTTTCCTCATTTCAAACTTTGTCATTTTGTTATTGTTATTCAAGCTTCTTGTTTTAAGGCGTTCGATGTATAACTAATATTGACAGTTTATAGAAATATTGGCGGAATTGCTGATGAAATTCTAATAGCATAGAAAGGACGCAGGCAGTTTTTAAGACGAGAATTGGGGGTAAAAAAGTGCATCCTATGCATGATATAATACTGTATCCATTTTTGCAATCTTTTAAGTTCTAGAAAGTGTAATCGTAATTTACATATTTATTTTTTTACGTATATTTTTCTTCTCATGAAACCTTATTAAAATATACCAAATTGATATGAGGGTTACCTGGGGCTGTTATCATTAAACTTTTTAAGTTATTTCTTAACTTTAGTCAATTTTCTAAAATGTGCATAGTCATATTAAAAGAAAAGTATATTAGTATTTTTAACAGAAATGTATGTATTTTGATAAAACAATTGAAATTAAGTATTTGAGATATTCTTAAGTTATTATAACATATGATGAGAGAGATACTTAAGTTTGGAAAATGACTGAAGATGTTTTATGAATATGAATACCGTGCCAGGCATTCTAAATTCCCAGTAAGTACATCAGATGCCTTAATTTCACTTTAAACCTTTTCACTTTCAACCATTGTATAGTTGTTGGAAAACTTGAATGACACTAGTATACATCATATAAGTTTCAGGAAGTTTTGTCAGCAAATTATAACCTTGTTTAATTTCACACACTAAATGCAAAATTGACAGAGCAAGAATAAATTTGGGGTTTTGTCTATAAAAAGTTAAATATAAAAAAATCTATTCAAAAAAATGTGATACTTCAGTACATGCATTTAAAACCAGTACATGCATTTAAAGATAAATTTAATAGATGTTTTGCCACTTTAGCGCTTCCAGGCAGTATAAAGTTTCATATTTAGTCTCTCATCGTAAGTGAAAATTAATGAATTTTATTGTCTTGCAATGCATGTTAGATATTTAAAAGGGTCAATGAGGAGTGGCCTTGTCAGTGAGACGGTAAATAAAGTACTTAAAGACTTAATAAACAAACTGTCACAGGAAAATCTTCCTTAAGCAGGTACAATTTTTTGTAAAGCTTAGAGTTTATTAAGTAATTTCTTAATGAAAAAGTAATCTTAGGGAGCGAAGTGAACGTAGTTTCTTACTTTATAAATTCTAACTGACTTTGTGTTAGAACCTTCAAAATTGCATCAGCTTTAAATTTAAGACGTGCAAAAAGACCTGTCAGTCACTCCATGGTGGGACAATGCAATATTGTGATGTCAATTAAATCAGCAATGACACAGAAATTGCCCCTTTCCTGATATCGATTCAGAGCGTGGCTATATGCACATGCGTAGTTATAACAATTTACTAAAACATGATGAGTTGTCTTCGGTAATAAGAAATGATTCTTTACAAATAAGATTATTGAACATTTTAAATATCTAGTGCCCCAGATTGGCTGAAAAAAATGTAGGGCAAACACTAATGTTATATATTTACACCTCAACTTCCATTCCTTAAATGAACTGCCTTTCGGCAATTGCGTTCATCAATCGATGAACGCAACATCTTCGGATATGTTCGGATCGTAATTCATTGCATAACAATATACATGAAAGCTATTGATCTTGTTATTGGTTGTATTGTGTCTGCAGGTCCCGTAAAATATAGATCAACATTTTTAAAAGTGTTAGTTTATTATATTTTTAATATATTGGTACCAGAAGTGTTTCAATTTTATGTTTTAAAGTGATTTCAAGTGGTTGATCTTTTCCCGCGTTATTGTGACGTCATTTGAAAAACATGTTTCCGTTATAGTCGGGTCGTTCTATTTACAGAATGGGTAAGAACGGATTACTGAAAGGTTTTCTTAAATGAAATGAAGTACTTTTTTAACAATTCTTGAATGAAAAAATGAACTATTGGTGTAAATATAAGGAATGAATTGCGGGGTTGATGTCATTATCGGGGATATGAACGCAATTGGGTTGGTCAAAGTACGCGTGGAGTCCTTCGGACTCCACACACATTGACCAACCCAATTGCGTTCATACCCAGATAATGACATCAACCCTGCAATTCATTCCTTAAATTAAGGCAAATAAATTACTCATATCCATGAATCTTAAATATATTGCAAACAACAGGAGACTTAGTTTATTACTGTAACAGATGGGAATCAACGTGTCTAGCATGGGTGAATAAATTAACACACAATCGTAGGTGAATAAATGAATACAGATTCAGGAATTCTTCATAGCTGAATTATACTATCCATATGCAGAAAAAATGTGTCATAACTATACTACCATTAAAAACACATATTACCTCACAACAAACCAGCTGTTACCTCACTGAATACTTATAACCCTACAAGCTTCCAAAAGCACATAAAAAATTACCTTCCTTAGAAAACACCTATAACCTCACAACACACCCACCAAATACCTCATGAAATACCTATATCACTTAAAAACACCAGCTGGTACCTCACTTTATTATCATACAAAATCCCTAAACCTCACCAAATAAATGGCCTATTTTCTCACAAATCACCTATTACATCAAAGAGACATAATATTACCTCCAAGAGACACCTATTACTGCCATGGCACCCATCACCTCAAAGAGACAATTGTTACCTCAATGAAACACACATTACCTCAAAATAGACCTATCATCGCAAACACCACAAATACCTCAAAAAAGACCTATCGACACATACAACACCTAATACCTCGCAATTCACCTATAATATATAAAAACAACACCCAAACTACATTTCTTACCAACATCCCTCCATTATATTATTTCAGGCGGCAGGGCTGGGCCATCTTGATATCTCCAGCGCCCAGCAATTACAGCCGGGCCACTCCCTCTCTTCCACACCCTCTGGAGGGGCCGGGTCAGACTCTGCAGGTCCTGGGCTGGTAAACAGCCAGTCTCTCACCCAGCTGGATGATGTTCAGTCCAATCGGGAGAGGTAGGAAAGATTTGGCATGCTATGATTTGTAAATGTAAAAAATGTTTAGTAGAATTATGGAAAGGACCATGCTTTAGGCTGTAACGGAGGGAGCTCAGAATCTACTGGTTGTTTGCTGGTTTGCCAGTCCTTCCGGTAGCTGGATAATCTTCTGTCAAACGGAAGGAGAGGTAGGTCTCTGCAGTTTAAGTTCATCATTAAAAGTCTTTGTAGCAATTTTGTACCTTCGAGACATGGCAGACAACGCGAAAACTTTTTCTTCTTCACAGGACATTGCGACAGGTAAACACTGAAAGTTTACCCGTCGCACCAAATTTTTACCTGTCGCAATGTTACAAACAGTATTCAGTTACATCCGCCTAAACCTTGATTTTAAGCCTCTTTTTTAAATAAGTTTTGTAATTCCCCATTATAACAGGTTTAGATCTTTTTGGTTAGATTTGTCCTACAGTACTATAATAAATTACAAAAAAAGCCAAACATAATGTAACAAAAAATCAATATTCGGATCTTATAAATGTCATAATTTTTTTCATCCCTTGCCTCCCAAAAAAAACTCATATCTGGTTCGTCTACCCATGGAACAGCTAGATCTTACTCTTTTAATTCATCTTTAAATTAAAGATACAATACGGTTATAAAATGTAACGAATTGTACTACAAGTCAAACTCAGGCACAACATTTATGCAAAAACGAAAGTAGAGTTCTTGTTATTGGCAATGTTAAACAGAGCGGAAAGAAAGTCAGCTCAGTATATTAATCATCATATTTGAATTAACACGATTGCTGAGAACCACTTCATACGGAATTTTGTAATTTTCGAACATTTCTGTAAAATAAAAGTATTAGAGTCGAGCTGAAATCGGAACCTTACGCGTTTTATCGGCTTTAACGGAAACATGTCGAAACGGGGTTTACAAATAGTGAAACACGGATTAACACGCTGAATAATCATGATATAAAAATAACTCTGAACATTTATTTAGAAACTGAAAGTAAATTTTCCGAAAATTAAACGGTGCAGACTTTAAAGCGACAGTCCGCAAATTGGGCAAATTAGCCATGAAAAAAAAATAAAATTCATCTATGTGTTGATAAGCATTCCTGACTGACGAATCCAAAAAAAATTTGGTTCAAATCGACCTAGAAATGAGTTTTTCGTGTCATTTTCAATATCTCTTCTTAACTATCGGCCCCCGAGAGTTAACAGTTATATAAATAGAAAAAACAGTGGGATTCCAAAGTTCTTGCGCATGCGCAGGGCGATACTATTTCCCGGTCTCTCCTCGTAAAATCCGGTCTCATCCGGTCTCATAATTCCCGGTTCATATTTTCAGTTCAGTCGGTCTGAAACAATGTGGAACTTATTAAAAACTTTTGAAATACGGTTACTTTTGCGGACTGTCGCTTTAATTTTCACCGGACATTGTGACCGACCAAACCAAAAGTTGAAATATACCGGACATGTCTGACTGTCCGACGGACATTCGCATTGTCTGACATGGTCAGCAGTAGAACTGCACTGTGTTCAAAATTGCTCTTTAATTACTGATGAAACGGCTCCTGATTTGGTATTCAAAGATATGATCTTCCCTTCAACATATACATGTATACTATCACCTCAATTGTACAAAAAATAGCCATCTTCTGTAAGCTTCGGATGAATCAACGCCGTACATATTTTCTAGTGAAAGCGAGAGCACAGTCACCAAGGGTGAAGAGCGGAAACGCAAGCCAAGGGGTAAACGGCGCAAGACAGTGGACAAATTCCCATGTCTTACTATCCTGTCCTATGAGGGTGACGAGGTGGAATGTCTGCTAGAACTACCGAATAGAAATGCTGTCACCTTCAAGTTTGCGATTGAGATCGATAAGCCGGAGGAGATTGCTGAAAGTCTGGTAAGAGATTTCTTCAAGTTAAACTGTTGAAATGGAAATGGCTGGGATGACAGGTAAATGGGTCTCCAGATTCCCACACAACCCAAGACAACCTTCTTAACATTCAACATTTGGTAAATTGTGCAATCAGAACACTGGATCAAAACAATGTTGTAATGACTGGTTTAACAATCATTGTAAAACGAACAAGTGTAAACTAGCTATACTAGAAAAGAAGTGTTAACCAAAGCAGAAATAAAAATTTAAATTTTCAGTCCAAATGCTTTAAGTAATTATTAATAGTCAAATTTACATATATCTGTATGTGTGTGGGTTGATCTTATACACCTGTGCAAGATCTTAAATTACAGATTTTTTTTTTTTGAAGTTCTTAAAGCCAGAAACTATTTTGGGGGCTCTATTCAGTCTGTTGAAAGCTTCTCATTACCCTACTACCTCAAAGTAAAGTACTACCTTATAGTAAAAGCAAAAGGTGCTGAAAGAAATGCTTTCTGTTACAGTTTTATTGAAACACCCCTAGCAACAAAAAAGATTCAAATTATGCCAACTTTGGTTACAATGTATTTTTTTTTAAATTTAATATGATTATGTTGTTTTGATGGTTTATAGGGATTTATCAGTGAAAATCAAATGATAGTTCAATGTTTTAAAAAGTGAAAATAACATGTTCATACTTTTCACTGTTTTCATATTTAAGCCTGTTCTGTTAACCAAATAAAACATAAGATCATACCAGGATGTGACACAAAATCAATGAAGTCATTTACTAAATGAGGTTAAGTTCACATGTACAGTTTGGTTCATTTTTCGTATAAAATGCGATTAAATGTCTCTTAATACCACTTTTGAGCATATAATACAATTTTTATGCCCCCGAAGGTGGGCATGTTAAAATCGCACCGTCCGTCCGTCTGTCCGTCCATCCGTCCGACTCAGTTACTCAGAATATTATGGACAGATTTTAAAATAACTTGCCACATGTGTTCAGCATACCAAAACGACGTGTCGCGTGCAAGATCCGTGTCCCTATTTCTTAGGTCAAGGTCACACTTAGTGTTTATTCACAATGGAATGCTGCATATAACGACATAGAGTATAGGTTGTCGTGTCTGGGCTGTAACTTTCCCTTGTATGGACAGATTATAAAATAACTTAGGACATGTGTTTGAATTACCAAGACGATGTGTCGGGTGCAAGACCCGTATCCCTACCTCTTAGGTCAAGGTCACACTTAGTGTTTATTCACAATGGAATGCTGCATATAAGAGCGTTTATTCACAATGGAATGCTGCATATAAGGATATAGAGTATAGGTTGTCGTGTCCGGGCTGTAACTTTCCCTTGTATGGACAGATTTTAAAATAACTTGCCACATGTGTTCAACATACCAAGACAACGTGTCCCGTGCAAGAACCGTGTTCCTACCTCTAATGTCAAGGTCACACTTAGGTGTTAATTCACAATGGAATGCTGCATATAATGACAAAGAGTATAGATTGTCGTGTCCGGGCTGTAACTTTCCCTTGTATGGACAGATTTTAAAATAACTTGCCACATGTGTTCGGCATACCAAGACGACGTGTCGCGTGCAAAATCCTTGTCCCTATTTCTTAGGTCAAGGTCACACTTAGTGTTTATTCACAATGGAATGCTGCATATAACGACATAGAGTATAGGTTGTCGTGTCCCGGCTGTAACTTTCCCTTGTATGGACAGATTATAAAATAACTTGGCACATGTGTTTGAATTACCAAGACGATGTGTCGGGTGCAAGACCCGTGTCCCTACCTCTAATGTCAAGGTCACACTAAGTGTTTATTCACAATGGAATGCTGCATATAAGGACATAGAGTATAGGTTGTCGTGTCCGGGCTGTAACTTTCCCTTGTATGGACAGAATTTAAAATAACTTGCCACATGTGTTCGACATACCAAGACAACGTGTCGCGTGCAAGAACCGTGTCCCTATCTCTAAGGTCAAGGTCACACTAAGGTGTTTATTCACAATGGAGTGCTGCATATAAGGATACAGAGTATTGGTTGTTATGTCCGGGCTGTAACTTTTTCTTGTATGGACAGATTTTAAAACTACTTGCCACATGTGTTCGACATACCAAGACGACGTGTCACGTGCAAGACCCATGTCCCTACCTCTAAGGTGAAAGATACACTTTGTGTTTATTCACAATAGAATGCTGAATGTAAGGACATAAGAATGCATACTTGCCATATGTATTTCTTTTCATGTACTGACCTTGTTCACATTCAATGTCACATTCGTGGGCATTCGTCACATACTGTGACAGTTCTTGTTTTATATTTGTTTTAGTATAAAATCTATTTCACTGCGTGAACACCAAAAGTGAATATTTCACTCCTGGCTACGCCACTTGTGAAATATAGCTTTTGGTGCTCACTCAGTAAAAAGTATTACTATCTTCCACTAAAATAAATGATTATCCTCTAAATATTTAATTACATTAAAACAGAAGCTAATGGGCCTTGTAACTTCTAGGTGCAGGAGGACTTGCTACTTGAGTACCAAGCCAGCTTTGTGATTAGCCTGCTACAGAAGGCCATATCAATGGTGAATGAAGACCCAGTCACCTCAAAGAACGTTATGCTGTTCATAACAGACACGCCCACTTCTAGCCCAACCCAGCACAGAAAGGAATTTAAGATCCCAGAGAGCAAGGACCCTGCAAAGGAGATGGCTAAGGTGGGAAACTCAGGGTTCTAGATTAAGATAGGAAGATATTAAGATATATATGGAAACGTAATGGATTAATTAGAGTCAAAGAAGTTACTAGGAGTTTTATCAGTAATAGTTCCGGTTTCTATGACGCAGGAAATAGACTTTTGTATTATTCAATATTCTTCCAGCTTTTGTGAAATAAAGGTTTAAAAAATAAGTTTTTAACTGTTTAAGGTATGACACTTATAAATATCATATATACGAAAGAGATATGAAGAATGTAATTGAGGAATACCTCAGAGTATTGGAACAATATAGTGTGTAGAAATTTTTAAGTAATGATAAAGTATAAACTATGATCTACATGGGATAATAACAATCAAAATCAATAAAACTTATTCATTCTTAGATGAAGATACAAACTCTGATTAAATTGTGTGCTCTTTCATATTTGCAGAAGCTTCAATATGATAGTGATGCCTCTGAAAAAGCTGCTGAAGAGAAGATTCAAGAAGAAAGACTCCGTCCAAAGATCTCCATGAAAACCCGCCATCCTAGTGGGGAATGTGAAGACAAAGAATCCACGAGAGTCATTGAAAGCAAACGGAGAAGTTTCTACGTTTCCAAAGTAGTTGAAAGCATTGCTATAACCGATAAGATTCAAGAAGATGTAGAAACAGAAGAAACTTCGGCTACACAGCTTGCTGTTGGGGCGACAGAGGGTCATGAAGTGCAGCAGTCCCAAGACACACAGCATACCTCCGTACATCCCCCTCCAAGCAGTATGTCTCACTCTCAGCATTTTCAGTCAGATGGTGAATTCTCTGCGGTGTCTGATTCTGAAAAGAGCACAAAGTCAATCGGGAAAGGGACAGTTCCTGTGAATATTGGAGACCTGCAAGAAAAACTTGTGCAGTTGACAGGTGCCGGGTCTGTTTCTCAGTATCCTCTTGAGAGTCATAGTCCGGTTCCTTCTGATGATGGGGGTTCGACAATTTCCCACATATCCCAAGGGCACTCTACCCTGTCTCATCAGCAATCTTCGCATCAGAACAGTGTTGATAAGCCAACTCATCCGAGTGAAAGTACAACCTCCTTGCAGTCAATGTCTGAGAGGTCGCAGGCTGGGAGCCATGCCTCACACCAGCAACAGTCAGTACATCAGACAGGAGGTGGCAGTCAACAGTCTGGCAAGATGCCCCAGCAGAACACTGTCCCCCAACAACAGAGCTCTTCTGCGGTACTGCCACAGCCGAGTCATCAGTCTCAAACGTCAACAACACAACAGCAACAATCGCAACAGCATTTACAGCAACAGCAAGCCCCTGTTACGCAGCCCTCAGAGATGGGTAACATGCAACAACAAGGGATGTATAACCAACAGATGCCTGGGATGCCATACTTTCAAATGATGCCTCAGATGTTTAATTATCCACATCAGCATCAACAGCATCAGCAACAGCCTATGATGCCATTTCATCAAGATCAGGTGCAATATATGAACATGCCTGTTCCTTATATCATGACATACGTACAAGGACAGAATCAAATGCAACCAATGTTTATGGTTATGCCAAATCAGATGCCATTTTTTGGAGCCTCGCAAAATGTACATCAACAGCAAATGCAGTCCGAAACAAACACAGAGCAAGCACAAACTTCGCCACCAAGCACTCCACCTCAAGCCAGAAAACAGCCCAGTACTGATATTCCATGTGACGCTGGTGGCGGTTCTGATGCTCAGTCTCCAGCTCCAATTAGGGAAAATTACAGTTTAAATAGTCTTGAACAAGAGTTGATTAAGAAACTCCACGGAAGACCTAGGAAAGATATTCCACTGGCAGCTGTGGGGGCAAGTGGGTTTGGTTTGAATGATAGCTTCTCTACGACAACATCAGAACATGGTGGTACAAGGCTGCATGAAGATAAACCACAGTGGACTCAGTCTATGGAAAGCTTAGCCAGTATGCATAGTGAACCAGCTGACTTAAACGAAACTCTGAAAAAAGTAGATGAAGAAGGTGAACAACAGCATTATAAGACTGTAGGTTCAACTCCAAGTACACAAAGCCCAATGAAAACTTCTACACCTGATAAAAATGTGGCGAAAAAGCTGAGATTTCAAGTGAGTCGAGTTGAAGATGATCCTTTGAAATTGAATGATATGGAAAGTGGGAAAGATGATGTTGATGCTAGTTTAAGTAAACTGGATGATGATGGTGAGACTGTTGGACAAATTGTTGAGGAGACCGAAAAGCCAAAAAGTGTTCATGATTCTGATAATATTCCTAAAAAGAAACCTAATCGGTTTGGTAGATTTTCTGTGATGAAAGTTAATGATGATAAAGTCAATAATAGTGGGAAAGAAGATGTACCAGAAGAAAATGTATCAGAAACATTGCCAGTAGAAATTGTTAATGACAATGCATTAGATAGACCTTTGCCTGTGATAAACGTTAACAATCCAGCATTGTCAGAAGATGATGCAAGGGGTTTGAAAATTGGAATTGGTGAATTTGAAAACAAGGAAAGCAGAAGAAAGGATGAGGATAATCTGGATGATACGCAAGATCAAGAAAAGAAAATATCAGTAAGTAACTTGCAACTGCATGATTTACCTTACCGTAAGAAAAGTATGTCATTCTTTGAGGGAAACGAGTCTCCCATGATTTCCAGCAACACCTGTAGCAGTTTTTATAACACCCACATGGATAGGTACAAAATTGCTAGTAGACGTAGAACTAAGTCTCTAGGTTCTATATCCCCGTGGGCGAGATCCTTTGGTTCCATGGGCAGTAGGCAATCTTCATTCGGGACCCAGACCCACCAGCACACGCAGTATGGCGACGGTGAAACTCCCTCTCCCTCCCCTTCCCCCATACACGACGATAGGGGATTCCCCGATAGTATATTTGACATAATGTCAGTTGTTGGTGAGTCCTCGATCTCATCTGATGAATTGGAGAGTAAAGTTTGGCAAGAGGATGGACAGGAATCCGGAATTGATTCAGAACCACGGCCGGTCAGTAGGATGAGGCCGGCTCGCCCGTTGCTTGTTAGACAGTGTAGGAAGGTAAATAATGCTGAAGCACTCTAGCTAGCCAACAGATGGGGGCATGTGGCTGCTTGCAGATGTATTTAACACCTGATCACTATGTGTGTGTTATGGCTTACATTTGGAATTAGAGCGCTAAAATAAATAAAGCCGTGCTGCTAATACTTTGTTCTAAAAGCTAGAATGTCCTTTGGTTTTTTGTGTTCTATGTTGTGAAATTTAGTCCATAGATCTAATAAAGAAAATATTTCAAAGCCATTATGTTACAGATTACATTTTGAATTTTGGTAAATAAAAGGACAATTTAATGTTCCTTTAAAATGGGCTTCACCAAAGTTGCTTTAATGGTAGGCAGGAAAAGTTTAGCAATCTGTTTCGTGTGTTTGAGAATTTAACTTTGTAATTTATAAGCCTTAACCAAGCTTGTGATCAGTGTGTTAGTACGATGAATTCCCATCCATAATCCCTACTAACACAAACAAAGATATATGAGAGAAGAAAAATAACAGAGGGGCGGCTGGTTTGTATGGCACATTATACTGTAATACATGGATATCATCATTTACTGTCATATCTTGATTTCACCAGTGATACTGCTTTGATTGAAACTGATTCTCAAATGTTACCAATTTGATTCCTAAAAGTTACTTGATTTCCTTAAATTGAACTGATTTGATTCCCTAAGTAACACTGATTTGATTCCCTTTATGTTACTGACTTTATTTTCTAAATTAGACTAATTTCAGTCCTTAAAGATAAATTATTTGAATCCCTAAATGTTACTGATTTGATTCCCATATTGTTACTGCTTTCAGATTCCCTAAATATAACTGATTGTGTGTGCTTAAAGATATCCCTAAATGCTACTGATTTGATTCCCTAAATATAACTGACTTGAAAGAAGTGAAATCTTCAAGATTAAGAGATAATGCAGAATGAACAAACCACTAAGGATTATCATAAGTGTAAAAAGATGGTAATTTAAATTTAAAATTGTCTCTATATGTAATAAACATGTGAAAAGATACTGTGCTTATCTAAGAACCAGTGGTCAAAATTAGCACAAACCCGCAAGCCACACACTGGTAAACGCTTTCCGGGCTTTCTCAAATCCTGGATTTTATACAGCAGGGCTTGTTCAGATTGTTAATGCCCAGCAGTAGGGTTGGAATTCGTGCTTGTTTCCATGACTGAAGAACATGCGTGCTCTGCTAGGGCAAAATATCATGTCATTAATTTTGATATTTCTTGAATATTTTATGATTATTCAATTGTCATGAGCCACAGATTGGCATTAAACAGCGCCATAGTACAAACATGTAGGATTTGAACACTAACCCTAAAAAGGTATTGCAGTAAATGATGATTATTCCTGGAAAAAACCCACAATAATGTTGACTTACCCTCAAATAATCCTGTATCCGAGGTAAGGTGGTAACCTGTATATGTAAGGAAGGTGGAAGAAATTTATAGGAATTTGTCCGCAGCTTTCCCAGTATATTATTGGCTTGCTAAGTAGATTTGTTCTTGTGTATAATGTATTATTTTTACAGCACAATTTATATAATTATGATGTATGTGTTATATTTAGAGCTTAAGGTATTAGCACTTATTAATTTATATGTAAGATTTTTCTTAGTATCATGTAATTTTGATATATTTTATTTATTCTTATTAACAACAAAATCGGTATATTTATTACAAATAACACAATTTTTTGCATGCATTGCAAGGGATTTTTTAAACTTCATCCAAAAAAAATATTTGTATAAATTCTTCTAACATAATGTCAAGCAAATGTTAAGTATGATAAGTGACAAATGTCAAGCTATTACATATCAAAATTTTCTGGTAATTTTAAAAAGTCTTTCTAAAACCTCATTTGGACTAGAAAGCCTAAAAACACAACTAGGTGGTTGAAAGAATTATTACAAATTTTGAATAAGCTCTACAGACATTTTACCAGACAGAGTAGAAATTGACCTAACTTCGACCTACATGTCATAATTGTAATATAAATCTGGTTTTAGCTAAAGCATTATTGAAGGTTGGTGCACCCAGCCCAGGTTTGGTAGCCACCATCTGCCCTCATGGAGACTAGCATGTGCAACCACTTGCAAACAAAAGAAATAAATGCTTAAGATATTCATACATTTTTTTGTTTTGATTAAACCTTATGATTATATATAGATACAAACTTAACATACATGTATTTGGGAGTTAAAACCTAACATAGCTTTAATAAAACACTTTCTAACATTTTCAAACATTTTCTGTGAAAAAATGTCCAAATCTGTCACAGCCTGACACAGTGAGCCATTTTCACCCTTAACACCCTGTCCATCTTCTGCAGCTCCCTGTCCTTTTTAAAACCTGGATAAAACCTTATATGTACATTAGTACTAGGTTTTAAAAAGGACTTGGTGCTGAAGCAGCTGGTCAGGGTACACAGGGAGGAAGGGGTGCATTGTGTCAGGCTGTGAACATTTGAACAAAAATATAAGAAGTCTTGTTTATTGAAGGCTTCAAATGTCAAATATGTTTAGTTTATCTTGTGCATTTAATTCTATGAAGGCAAGAGGGGGTGCAAAATACTGGACTCCATGTGGTCCAGGTGCTACCAAAAAAAGACAAGGTACACTAGCACCCTTCCATAACTCTGTTAAAAGGCTATATTAAAATACTGAATTTACCATTTACTCCGCTGATTTCAGGACAGTGACAGTCAACAGCAGGAGTTGTTGAAGCTTTCACAGGATCTAGAATATCAACAGTTGATTATAAGGTGAGATTTTGTGATCTTATGTAAGGGTTAAAGGTTTTTTGAATGTACTTACAAAAAATAGTTTAATGCAGCACAGTCACAACCATTAATTTTGTGAAAGTACATACTAAAAATTAAAGTTTTTTAAGTGTTTCTACATTATATAATGTAAATTACCCACTGACTGGGCCAGCCACTGTTTATATCTACCACTTCACCTGATTAAATTCAACAACGCTGACTGATGATTACCTGAAATAATTGTATTGGAAAACTGGAAAAATGCTGCCCTCTCATTGGCTAATATATAATGTTGACCATTAATTACTTGTAAAACAACAGTTCAAATGATACCAAAGTCATAAATGTAAAATTTGCAATGCTTTAATTGATTTTATGATTTGTTTTTTTTTCCCACAGAAATGAAACGCATTTACCACAATTTAATTGGTAAACAAATTATTTAAAATGTGTACTATAGTAAAACAGTTGTACTTGCATATTATAAGGGGAAAGTGGATTAGATATTTAATGCAGTTTTAAGATAGCCTGTGCAATAATCAATCTGTTTCTTTGTGTTTGCATTAATAATGATTTAAACTTTACACAGACAATCTCAAGAAAGAGAAGCTCTTCAGAAGAAGCATCAAGTTGAGATTGAAGAATTCATAAAGTTGAAGGGCTATTCCTTACCAGCTTCACCGCTACTTTCCACAGCCAGCGGGAGTCTAACAACGCCGATACTTAGTCCGCTAAGCATCAGTAACATACCAAATCCTCCACCTCTGCCAGCATCCCTGATGTCTGTGCACTTACGCGCTGGTGAGAACTATCCAGTTTTCTCTGTAGCGCAACCAAGACCTGGCAGTAAGGGAAGTGCTGGGTCGTTTAATGAGGAACTGTTTCAATGTTGGCAAAATTTTACTACTAAACAGTATGGAGGTAGAAGCGCTGGTGAAAACATGCATGAACAAGTGAGTCGAAATTCAGTGGTGGTTTCTAGCGAACCGTTCGATCCAATAAACAGTCCAAGGGTATTGTTCACATCTGCGGGAGACAGTGGAAGAATTTCTGATGTCGATTGTCAAGATTCGATTGCTCAAACTAGTGGCCAGTCTACAAATGTTATTCCTAGTTCACAGTTTCTCGTGTCGGGTAACCACCTGTATAATTACTATCCTGGAAATGCTTTGCCTACTTTCGCTACTTTGCCTTCCCCTTTCGCGCCTCAACAGAGCGTAGGAGCCGGACTTCTACCTATGACTTCGCATGAGACAGTTTTACCCGTAACAACTTCTGCATCTTCTGGTTTGACTGTAGAAACCAGCTCCGTGAGAACTGTTCCCTCGACGAAACCACAGTCATGAAAAAATGGTGATTTGGACGGGAAAATTGATTTTCTGACTTCAGTGGTGAATGTCTTGCGGTTTTGTTCCAAAGTGAAGCTAAGTTTGAAGATAATACTACTTGTCTTTCATTATTGCCTAGCAATTTCAACTAATTCATATTTTCGAAGATGTTAGCTATAGAACAAAACAATGCAAGAGGAATTGAAATGATTAAGATGTGATTACATATGGAAAGAGATTATTTGTGTATGACTTTGTTAAGTATTAGGTGTACCAGTGCGAGAGATTGGAAGTTCAGGTTATAATTATCATAGCATGCTTGAATGGTGTAAGGGTTAATCATGAGTGTGGTGATAGGAAAAATATCCGCATTTTGTCTCGGAAATATAACACAGTGCCATTATGAAATTCAATGCCTTCATTTCATTAGATGTGAAACTATGATTTCGGTCTACAAACTTTGTATATTTGTAACAGCATTTAGATTGCAATTTGTATAAATTTTAAATTGACTATTTCATTTTGCAATTCATAAGTCCGACAAAGGATGCGAATTGTCAGCGGATTATTTTTTAACTGTTTAAAAAAATTAACTGGTTGCTTTTGGTGGTTTCTTTATTTTTTGTTATTATTCACTCTAGAGATTCTTTCAAATTTGAAATAAGGAGAGCCCTCAAAAGGGCTTCTAAAAAGTCAGTTTAGCTCCTGGGGCAGGGTGCTTCACCTCCTTAACCCCCATTGAGGGCCTAAAGTGCTGCCCAAACACATCAAAAAGGTAACAGCCCTTTGACTACCAGGGCAATCAAATCCCTTAGTCTTTTATTCATGCTTTTTCGCTACAAACTGTATTTATTTTGTTCAGAAGAAAATGAAAGCATCATTATGAAAGCAGAAACATTGTACATGATGTAAATGATTAGTATGTTTAAAAAGTTGTTAAGGTTTTGATTTAATATTTAGTAAGCAAAGTTTTGCTTTACTGCTGCCCGAGATTGTTTCGCTAGCTGTGATAATAGTAATTGATGTAACATATATGATTACCTTCATGTATAGATTTTTGCGTAAAAAAATGATAGGATTTTTCATACTTGGATAAATTTTCTCATTTAATGTCAAAGATTAAGAGGAGAAGATTAAAATAGATGTCGAGTATTTTTTTTTTTTTACTTTACCATAAAATGGGCTGTAAATTATTTTGGGGTAGTGGATTCATTATATTATTGGACAAATATCCATGAACAATCATTACTTTATACATGTATACATTGTGCTTTACTTATGACATACTTATTTCTTCAAATAAGTGTTTCGGCTTCGTGCAATTTATGAAAACAAATGTCAGGATTTATAGCTTTATATTGAAAAACTTGCAGCAATATTGTATGTTGGTTTACAATTGAACGTTTTGGGTAGTAGATTACATTTATTTCCTGCTTTTTAGTGGTTTATTTAAAAAGTAAAGGTGATAAAACTTTCTGGAAAGCTTAACTTCGCTGTGAAAAAGCAATGTTTACACAAACAATGCTGGAAAGAAAAATAAATGACCTCATTTCTGCTTTTACATCATTTGGCTTAAATATTCACAATTTCCCTATAATTATGAATTATTTATTATTTTTCGTGAATTTTAAGCATGAAATAATATATTTCAACTTGTTCACACCAAAGTCACTCATGAAACATAACACTATATGTTAAGAAACATAAAAAGGCCAAAATTAATGTCATGTTTGTCAGGCACAGCTTTCTTTTAACCTGATGGAGGTCAGCGTCAATATTCACTAACTTCTTGGGTCGGAAGTTTCAGAATCAGACTAAAAAAAAATGTATTTTTTAAATGTTTCAAACGATCTAAAATATGACTAATTTTGACCAGAGTTGATTGCCTGATTGTAGAGCAAATTATGTGTAATACATGCATCAATTTTTACTATCTTTGCTCCTTTAATAGCATTTACAACATAATTAAAATTGAGCTTGACTGAGTCTGGGTCTTAAATTCAGGCTCAGGATGTTGGTGAAAATCGGTCCAGAATTTCATTGTTTTTTTTTTTACTAACATATTTTTTATATCTAAATTAATTATGTCTAAGTAGACAATTTAAAAACAAGCATTGGTTGAATAAAATAAGATATAAAAATTATTGTTAAAAAAATCAATGTGGCAGTGTCTGAGAAACTTAACATTTTATATTTGGCCTATTGCTGACTTAAGTATATGTGCATTGATTATTCATTGATTATATAAACAGCATGATGAAATGTGTTTCTGTATATTTGTGGACAACATATGTATGTTTATTTAGCAATAATGATCAGTGGAGCGGTCATTTTTATGTTTTGACAAAAAGTGCTAAGGACATAGTATTGTTTATAGAGTTTTATTTCTTTTTTTAATTTATTTTGAATTGTTGACAGTATTTTGATTGAAGGAAAGCTGTATAATAATGTTTCTGAACTAAAGATGAGAAAAGACATTATATATATTTGTGTAACTTCGTAATTCATAAGATGCATACATTTGCTTTAATTTTGTGGTTTATCAACAAGCCAAAGTTGATATAATTATGTACCGGTAACATAATGGTTATAAGCGTAGGGGGGGGGGGGGGGGGGGGGATTTTAGTACATTATACTGCCAAAATTTGAATCCCAAATTTATACTGATTTTTACAGTAGATAGTATGCTGAATATGATAAAAAATATTCCCTTAATACTAAAGATCATACCATATTAAGTTTGTGATAATAAATGTAAGTCCATTACAGACTGGTTTCATGAATATCCTGAAATTCAAATAAAAAAGATATAAGATTTTACCTGATTAGTTTCACCTTTTCTATTTCTAGTCTGTGATCATTTATCCTAGCATATTATCTATCGTAAAACTTGGTTGTCAAGTAGGAGCTAAAGCAATTTGGTTGACAAGCATCAGCTGAAGCATTTGGGCAGATAATAAAGCATTTCTATAGGAGAATTTACAGGTTTGACTAAAGCTTCTCTTTTTTGTTCGACTTTGAATGTAAAATCTCTTGTACCAGTAAATGTCAATAACTCTATCATACTGTTCAAAGGCATTATTTTCAACAATTATGATGAACCATGTAATATTCAGAAAGTTGTGGTAGATTAAATTAAATATTTTGAATTCCTGTCATTTTTATCATGAAGTGAATAAGATTTTAGTCTGATCGGTATTTTTGCAGTTATTTGCTGGTAGTTTGAACAGTCATTTTTGTGTGAAACATCATCCTAGACTTTATTTCCGTGCTGAAAACAGTTTTCGCCAATAAATTGACGATTACATTTTTGTGGTGCTAAGAAAATGATTGATAAACAAACTTCCTCAAATGTATAGCCATGCTTGCATGGAGAGGGGAATAACTGCTTATTTTGAATAGAAGAAATAATGTATGGATGTGTATAAATGTAGCGTACAGTACTTTTCACAGACTTTATATTAATAAATATTTGCTGAAAACTCTTGAAAATTCTAGTCTACCAAACCACAAAGTATTGTTCAGTTAAATTGGAAACTTTTTAGCACAATTTTCTTTTCATTTATCTAAGATTAAGCTGATGGCTCAGAACTTTGTTATAGTTAACGACCTGATTAACGAGGTCGTTGTTACCTTTTTAACGTGAAAGACAAGTGCAGCTGAAACAGTTATTGCGAGCACACTGCAGGTCACAAGTGTATCAGAGCATTAAAGATTTGAAAGTTAACAACGAATATGTTGACAACATTGTTTACTTTAACAAAGTTCTGGACAACCGGCCAATTTTGTCTCACTCAAGCTTTTTATCAAACGACCAGCATTAGAATTAATTTGTGATTTACTTGTCAAAATGTATTTGATTACTACGCTTTATGTCATTCATAATATTGATAGCGTAAATGTATAGCATACCTACTTAAGGTTAAAATAAATGAGTTCAGTGTTTGGGCATTTGTAATAAATTCATTGAACAATGTTTCAACATTTAAAACTTACAAAGATCTTTTTTTTCTTTGTAGACAACCTTGCCATTAAGGTGTAAGAAAAAAGTGTTTGAAATTAGGTGACGGACATGTTCTTTCTACAATTAATCTGACTTTAACATCTCTTAACATATTGATAATTTGTTTTCAGAAATAAATACCATTATTATTATAACATTGCATGCTGTGATAATAGCTATACATACAGTGCACCCAAATGGTTTCATTGCTTCTTTTCAAACACAATATAATCTTCACCAAAGTTTTATTATTCTTTAAGGCCATAACTTGAATGGTCTACCAGTAAAATGTGACAACATTTGTGAGTACTTCTGTTATAAGGAACTATAAGCCTATCTATGTGTAATACTTATTAGCCTTTTGGCTTTAAGAGGACAGTTTGTCACAGTTGTTAGCACCAGAACAAAACATCCCGTGGACAAAACATCCCATATCATTTTTTTCTAGTTCGACAAAGTCTCCTGCATCATTTTGAAAAGTATCCTGGACATTCCTTAAATTTTTGTCATTATGGTCACACATTTATCACCACAACAAAGGTGGTTTTTCACAAATTATTAAACTGGTTTCTAAATGTAAATGATTGTTACCTAACTGTTAATAGGCTTTGAGTGCCAAAATAATCTTGAATGTTTTGTCCATATGATGACAAAACGATGTGGGAGGTTTTGTCCACGCTGTCAAAATGTTTTGGGAGGTTTTGTCAACCCTGTTAAAATGTGGGAGGCTTTGTCCACCTAGTTAAAAATGGCATGGGACCTTTATCCATGGGATGTTTTGTCCTAATTCGTTAGCACCACTGATTTGAACAGTAAGTTAAACTTCTAAATAGAACCACTGAAGGTCATTGGTTTAATAGCTCTGAGTAACTCATGTTTTTTTCTAGATGATTTGAAGATTGCAGTAGGATTTGGAATTTAGAGGTTTTATTTTAGAAATTATAGAAACTTCATAAGTTACTCTTCAAGAGCATTTAGAGAATATTAAACTGCAAAACTGACTGGCTTGCTTGGCATTTGGACATTTCTTGTGAAAGATCAAACACCTTATAAAAACACAGAATTAACTTTCCTTGTTAGGAGACACAAGTTATGTTCACCTTATTAACAGCTCTTTATTTCAATGAATAGAAATGTGATAAAAAAAATTGAAGAAATTGGCGCTTAAACTCAAAACAAGATGTCTGTGTTGTACAAGAAGTGAGTTAGTTTTGTTATAAATCTAAGCTTCATATTGAAGTTAATATTGAGCGTTTGTTATTGTGCATTGTTTAGATAGATAAAACTGGAATATTGAGAAAATTAGAACCAAAAAATGTAATATTCGGGAAAAACATCTAAAATCAGGAAGATTGCTGTAAAAACATTAAGATTGCTGAACTCGATAAGGAAAGTTCTTGAAACTGCAGGAGTGTAGATGCTTTCAAAAAAGCTCAAGACACTTTATTCATATACAGTGTAGTCCTTTTTTGCAGATAACATTGCCTGAATTTGCACTTAAATCTGTACAAAAACCTTAAATTTCTGGATAGTTGTTGAACTAGCCAGGCAAAACAACGCAGTTTATAGTGCGGCAATTTACAATATCTGCAAGAAGGCCTTTTAATGTTTAAACATGGAATTACAAGAGAAAAGCATTTTTTAAGATAAATTCTGATCAGTAAAACATTTAAATTGCTGTTGAATCTTTATTTTGTTATAATTAAAAAAAAAGAAACCTGACAGTGTATACTCTGTATTTATGGCATGCATAACACTTTATATATTGGAAGATAT
The DNA here is from genome assembly GCF_026914265.1 of Mya arenaria. Taxonomy (NCBI): domain Eukaryota; kingdom Metazoa; phylum Mollusca; class Bivalvia; order Myida; family Myidae; genus Mya; species Mya arenaria. Next base: position 19,592,949 of record NC_069135.1, on the reverse strand, counting down.
ATAATTACATTATTTAAGATCTGTGTACAGTTGATTTGAATATGAAAATGTCTCGGATGTGATTTTAAAACTTGATGAGATTGGGGGCAATACATTGCAAATCCTTTATGAACACTCTTTTATCATTATGAAAATATATTAATGCGCCCTTTAATAAAGTGTGCTACAAAGATATGTGTTGTTGTTGTACTTGTCTGAAACGAGAACTACCAGCGGATGCCAACGTTCGTCTTTTCTGTTGACCCAAGGTGCATAACTCAATAATTATGTTACCTCGATTGATACCTTGCTTGTGTCACATACGCCCATTGCCATTGTACACAGGTGTACCAAGTTTCATGATGATATTTTTAAATGATTTCTAACATACTGCCCAATATTGAAGTTTTTACACTAAAGTCAATGGACACAACAATTAAGTGCAGCAGCTATCAAAAATGCTTTGACAATAACTGTTTGTTGAGCTTAGGTGCGGTGAGCAAGACAATGGTGGTTCTGTGTATGTGCATGTGTGCATCTGCCTGGACTGAATTTGTCAGGGCTGACTCTTGACCATGCATTATAGGATTTTATTGTCCAGGCTGTTTGTTGACCAGGCATAGGATTTCAAAAAACTTGAAGGTTCACCATGATTAGGCGGCATGTCGCTCACAACACCAGATCTGTACCTCAAAGGTCAAGGTCAATGTTAAAAGTCAAATGTTAAAGTGATCCTTGTTCAGGCTGTATCTTGACCATGCATTATAGGATTTTAAACCAAAAAAAGCCATGGAGGTTCACTATGATAAGGCGACATGTCTCGCTCCAAACCCAGGTCTGTACCCCAAAGGTCAAGGTTAGAAGTCAAAACTTGAAATAAACGCTGTCTGGGTTGCATCTTGACCATGCATAATAGGATTTTATCAAATAAAAAAAGCCATGAAGTTTCATCATGATGAGTAGGTGTGTGGCGCACAAGACCCAGATCTTTTCCTCAAAGATTAAGGTCACACTTAAAGATTTAATCTCAAAATCATTACTGTTGATATGACTGGTCTGGAGTGAGCCTTTTCCATACATTACAGAATTTCAAAAAAACACCATGGAGGTTCACCATGCTGAGGCGTGGTTTTGCAGGTAAACATAATTGTTCAGCACCATGTTATACACTGTTGCAAAGGCATGGAAGAGCATTGAGTGTCAAAGGCTCTTTCAACGAGCATGACATGTCGCAATATAGTTTTGAGCTTATAAAAGCAAGTGCAGGTCAGTTTATACATGACAAAGGTGGTGTGAGCACCACCAGGGGGGCCTCTCCGTGACCTCTCAATGTGATTCTGTCTATCTGCATCGGTCACCACCGGGCCTAATACTCTAAGGTGCTCCCTCACAGCAAAGAAATACAGTACAGAAATTAACTATGTTGACATACTAATTGAATTTGCTAGTAAATGTGGTATATTAGGAATAAAACAGAGAACTATGACATTGCAATACGATTGCTGAAATCATCTATGTAACATACAGCTCGCAATATGAAAATCCTTCAAGAAGTTATGGAGTGGGTATGAAAAACAGAATTGACCTAGACTCCATAGTGTGACCTAAACCTTGAACTGAGGTTGCTGGAACTTGTACTGCTTGTTTAAAGTTATTTGAAGTATATTCATTAGTAAGGGGTTATTAAGCTGACATAAAAACAAATTTGTTGAAGTGATATCCCCTGCAGTGTCGGTCAGTCATGCGACCATCTGAAGACAATTGCTTGAAAACATCTGTGTTGATTCAAACATCTAACACTATTTCTGTCTCAAATCATTGCTTCACCTTAAAACTTTGTACGGTTTCAAATGTACAGTTGTAACTTATCACCAACCAAGGTGTCATAGCAAAACCCTGCACTAAGCCTCTAGGTACTTTGATCGATGCTCTCAAACATCTACCCATCTACCCAATCCATATCTTACATCTGAAGCAAATGGTAGTTCACCTTAAATGTCACTGGCCAATGGGATGGCCAGGTCCATGGTTCTTGTGTGCACTGACAGCCTGAAGGCTGCATAGTTTGTAAACATGTGGTGCCAGCGGAATGGTTCAAGATGGTGTCCAAGATGTCTGCCATAAATCGCCTTTTTAAGTTCAAATATTTAAAAATTAAAAAAAATCTTAAAAAATATAGCAGTATATATTCAACACGATATAACTCAGGATTTTCAAATAGCCATATAACATTGACCACTTCAAGGTCAAAGTCAAGATATATTTAAGGTCAAAGTACAAAAAATACAATAAAATTTGATTTTTCTTCTTTAATAGTTTGTATACATTTGTACCAAGTTCTATGGTAATCCATCAATACATCAATGCATAAGTAAGTGATAGCATGGTCAAGGTCACAGCACATTGTTTCAATGAGGACAACATTTGTACCAAGTCATATGATAATCCATCAATGCATAAGTAAGTTATAGCCCGGACACAAAATGTTACGGACAGACAGACAAGACAGTTGACTGTGACTTTTGAGGTATGGACCCTGGTCAAGGTCACTGCACCTCATCTCAATCAAGACAACATTTGGTAATCCATCAAAGCATAAGTAAAATATAGCACGGACATGAAATGTTATGGACGGACGGACAAAATGCATTCCTATAATCCCCTCCTCACTCCGTGGCGGGAGATTAAAATCTTGCCTTAACATGAAGCTAGAAAAATGCAGTAGGACGAACATTATTCAAACAAGACAATCGATTTAAGGAAATTAAGCTAAATATGATAAGACATTACAAATATAGACCTAAATTTAAGATTTTAAAAAGAAAAGGCTCTTAATTCATGAATCTGCAAGGAATTTTGAAGGCAAGGTTTTTCTTGTGTATAAATCAGCAGGGTTTATTTCAGAATGTTAAAAGATGAGCGTAAACACAATGGTTCAATATTGTATACATGTCAAAACTTTTGAAACAAACATGAGTTCACATCAATAATCTATTTACATAATAGACACAGATGTCACAACTTATAACCTTTTGCAAATACCAGTATTAAAAATAACATTTATATTTTGAATTCCTGAATATGAAAATGTCATGGTTATGATAGAAATAAACTTGAAAGTTTAATCTACCGTATGTGTGGAAACCGCATTGTAGTCAAGCATTCATTATCTGCACCACCTGATTTTATTTTCAAACCCAGTTCTATGATGCTGATGAACTGACATATCAATTTTCAGCCCAGAAAAAAGACCATGTCAGCCATTGCCAACCCCAATATCATTATTATCATTTAATAAGATATACCCGAACCACTGCTGTGCTAAGCTAATTGTTAAAAATTTAGCTCACTGATTCACTTTTTTGAATTTCTTTTTATATTTACACTCAGAATTAAAGACATGTCCATATGTCAGCCATTGTCAACTTTAATATCATAGTTATCACTAAGATAGTCCAAAACTGCTGCTGTACTGGGCAAAGAGTTGAAAATTCGTCTCTCAGATTTTGACATGATTCGTTCACACATGTACATCACGTGATGGTGAAACGCAGAAAATGGTGTTCCATATTCCATTGCAATATGTATCTGAAATCAAATAAAAGATGCGTTCTGAATGGAACAAGAACAGGAAATATGAGGGCCGTTCAAAACTTATGTAGACTCTTGACATAAAACATTCAATCGAGGGTAAAGTATTTTGTTGTTAAAACATTCATCAAAATACCAAAAAGTGAATGCCTTTTGTCTATTTTCCTTGTATTTTTTATTAAGAATATCTCATTAAATATTATGAGAAGATGCCAAGAACTTTATTTTATTACAAAATTTCTGCATATTTTTAATGGCCCTCATATTATGTCAATATATAGCAATCCTCTGACAGAATGAAATAGAAAAAGATTGGTAAATATTACTTTTAAAGGTCAGACAAACATTGTATCTGGCCTATGATAAGGTCCTGGGGTCATTTTGTATTACTATAAAAGTATTGTTAACTGGTTTATTGAAATATGATTTACATAAATGTTATGGGAAACAAAATCAAATACCTTCATAAATCTTCATGAAATTTTTCATAGGAAAAGATCAGGTATATTTAGTCAGAAAGGTATATTAATATGAATGTAAGGTCGTACAGCTATTTTAACCAACTACATATCTTATCACGACAAAATTAATTTAAAATTATGCACATACCCAATCCTTTATACACTCTAGTGGAGTGTTGTCGTAACCCACAAACATTGCAGGATTGGCCAGGATACCCCGGGCACACATTGCTCCTGAAAGCAAAGGATAAGGAGTTCTAATTATGCTGAACAATTTCAAACAAATATTTAGATAAAGACCCATCATCAGTTTCATTCATTTTTAAAAAAAAATTAAAGGGCGAAAATTGTGAGGAATGTGTTTTGATAGTTCTGACAACTCCCTGGCGAATTGCCTCTTTAACTTGCACAGGAATCACACTTACCTTTAGCCCCAGTTACAGTTCTTATATGATCAACATCCTCCATGGATTTAATATCGCCATTAGCAACCACAGGAACGCCAACGTTCTCTTGAATCAGTCTGACGGCCTCCAGGTTGACCGGTTGGTTACGCTGGTCCTTCGTGCGTCCATGTACAGATAGAAATGAAACCCCCGCAGCTTCCATCTTTTTACAATACTCTACAGTTTCTCTGAAAGATAACACCAAAAACACTTTGAGCAATTAATAAAAGACAAATGGGCGTGGTTACTTGTTTGTATTATTGTTGAAATACCAAAAAAAGATATTTCAATCCAAATTATTGGACTTACTAACTATTCAAAGGTCGAAATTAACACAAGCCCACAAGCCCTGCACTGGTAAAATGTCTTCAGGGCTTGCTCTAATTCTGAATTTTATATAGCAGGGCTTGTTCAAAAATTTGATGTCAAGCAACAGTTTAAGAATTCGGGTTTGTTCATTCAAAAGTCTAATTTCGATGACTGTAATATTAATTCTCATATCAGAATGGTAGCCAGTAATACCCTGCAATAAGTATAGTGCGGATAATGTACAACAATTCAATATATACACACTACTTATTACATGGTATGCTCAGCAATAATCATGGTACAAAACAGTTACTACACATATCACATATTTAGTCTAAACAAGTACATTCTACAGGTGCAATATGATGCTACTGTTAACATGTTTCATGGTTATATCGGTAACTCTTAATATATTGGCAAACAACAAACTACGTCAACACCACAATTTTCGAACAAATTATACTGTACTGAAAAATAGAAATTTATAAGTTCAACACTAATCTCAAAAAAGGATTTCTCTTGATATGTAAAAACACAACAAAAAGTGAGAATCAATAAGTTTTCGTTTTTATGAATTGACCATGGAACATTACTCTACAGACATTTTAGCAAGAGGTTTGGGATTTGCATATGAGTATTGACAAAGTGAATATGTGAACCAAGTTTCATGTAAAAATCTTTGTACCAAGTTGCATATACCGGGTAAAAATCTTTAAAAGTTGTAGTGTACAACAAAACCCACCAATCTTAATCCTACCTTATGTCCTCATGTATTCTGATCTTCACTGACACTGTAAAGTCAGAGCGAGGTACACGATTCCTTGCCTGCCTCACTATGTCCTGTACAAGGTTTGGTTTATGGATCAAACATGCTCCGTAGCCATCAGCCATCGCCCATCTGTAAAAAATTAATTTAGTCTCTGGTTATAGCAACTATTAAGATAATCCTTAACCCGCTTTAAACAGAGAATAAGATTTTATAAAACTGAAGAATAAACCACTTTATTTATTTTTGCTGAAATAAAAAACAAACTAGACAGTTCTCTTTGTAATAAAAAACAAACTTCTCTCCCCATGGTATTTCTCATTCGGTTTCATCGCATATGACATTGGGAAAAATAAAAATAAAAATGTATGGAAAAGCAAAGAACGCTTGAAACAGAAACAACAGTACAGTAAATACCAACTAAATATGGTGAACATTTGCGGTGATTTATTTCAAAATCCTTTAAGCGAATCAAGAGGTCACATGGAGCACACATGAAATGTAGTTGTATGGCCTTTGACCTCTGAGTGTGACCCTGATCTTGAACCGAGTTGTTTGAAACATATGTGCTTCACATTGTTTCAATATGGTGAACATTTGTGGGTAGTTATTTCATTTTCCTTTAGGTGGTTCAAGATATATATAGAACAGACATGATTTGTGATGGAGAGACAAATGGAAACTCAAGCAAAAACAATTTGTCTCCCCATTTATGGCCACCCCAGTCAAAGTATATTAAAAACATTGATAGAAAAAAGTATCAACTGTTTGCCATATATATTCTTTGCCATATGTATGGAATCTGGATAGTACACACATCTACAGTACGGGTTTAAGCTGGACATAAATTTTAACCCACACTTCATTCCTGCTGCTGGCGCAACATCTTTTTAGTTTTCTAATTAATCAACTCAATTCAACTCAAAAACATTTCTTTTAATGTCTACGTTGCATACAATTACGAAAACGAGGACAATAACATTTATAAAACTTGAGACAACACAATGCAATCAAACCCTGTTTTTATTTTGTGTTATCAGAAAATTTGGCACATTCGAGTTTTGGTTATCCAAATACAAGCAGTGACCCTTCACATTGTTCCTACCAACCACAAATGCTATCTACAATACAGTTTGCCATTTTCAAAATAAATCACTGCTCATCAATTTAACTGCTATCGTTACACCAGAACTGTTTGCCTATCTTTATGTTAACTGCTCTAAAGGCATTTGGTGCCACTTACCGGCACATGGTTTTATTTCATTTTATCTAATCATATTATCGTTAAATTATAAGACCAGGGTAAACCTGACTTCTTTTAACATGATGAAAATGGGATAAAAAAGTGGATGGCTCAAAAGGCATTTAATATTTTTAAACCGTAAATGTGAATGTGTTTGTGCATCCAAATCATTATAGCTCTTCCATGCAAAGGCAGGTATAAGCCCATTAATTTTGGATTGTTTGAAAGAGAAATTGTAATGCAATATTAACATTTCAAAAACACTTTGATGTGCCATCAACATAAATTGTAATGCAAAACGCAAATACATTTATTTTGATTAGGATGTTTAAAGCCAATTGCATTAGACAGTGATGATAATGACAACATATTAAAAATGCACAACATCAAAATATACCCTACAATACTCTAACCTTAACCAACCCTAACCCAACAAGTTATACCTAAAGAAATTATATCCTATGCATAATGAAGGAAACAGTACCCAATAAATACCCATTAGAATGTGCAGACAGACGGACAGATTGATGGATGGACAGATAGTTGGACGGACAAGCTGAACCTAGTATAGATGTACCCTTTTACAACTTGGTTGTTTGGAGGGGTATGAATACATCTCATTTATTATCTGAAAAAAAAGAATAAATACCTTTGCGGACAGCCACAATTCAGGTCAACACCATCAGAATACCTGTAAGTAAAAATTAAAACACAGTCACATACAAGTTTAACACACATACAATTATGTACAATCATGTACTTCTATCAGAAAGTTGTGGATTATTTCTGCCTGTTTCCCTAAGAAAACAAACAAGTTTGTACTATAATTCCAAATTATAAAACTGCTTTCCAAAACAAACAATTGGCAGAGGTCAATCTTCAGTGACCTTTAAGTGTTTATATTTGGTTTGACAAAGATGGTTCAAGGATTAGAGTGTAAATGGACAAACTAATAACTGTTGTTTATTCATAAGGATTTTTTCCTTAACTTATAATACAATAAAAACTACATGGGCAATCCTAGTAGTTGAAATTTTAAAATAAACCCTGTTTAGGGGCAATTGCTTTTCGACTAAGTATCCATCAGTTACTATTTGATGTTGACCGTAATAAAAAATTAAGTACCTCAATTTGAAAACAGTTTGAAAAAAACAATGTCGCCAACATGAAATATTTCAGAGAGCGCCTTTAAAAGTGTACAATTTGATATTACATACGGTGCGACTATCTCTGCAGCATTGCCGAAGTCAATGTCGTTATGAGCTGCAAACTGCACTATCAGTGGCCGGTCCTCTAAAAGGAGAGAGATATATTTTATTTCCTCTCTTTTATGAAATGTATTAAATTTTAGGTTTACATTGAAGTATATAATTCTGAAATCTACCAGAAATTACTTCAATTTCATGAGAGTTTAATATTCACAATTTTATAATTTATTAATATATATATACAGTATATCCGAAAAAAGTGTTGTAGTTTTTTTAACATTCCAGACCAAAAAATATTGGAAATAGATCATTTAGAAAAAAACACCTAAATTCTGATAGTGAAAATGAAATACCTCTCGCAGACCCCCAAAAGATTTGTGAATCTTTTTTTTCGAAAAAATATAACCAAGCAAAAGATTACTTTGGTAATGTTTGTAAAATTCATATTTGAATAAATGTTCTGTTAATTGAAATCAAGGACTTCGCGAAATGTACAAAAACTATGGTTTTTATTATGCGTATTGCCCTATACATGAATCCATATACTAGAATATCTTCATCTATAATTATTTTGCTAATTCATACAAACCAATCATATCCATGTATCTTGTTTTTTTCTCGATGGGGTCCCATGTGCCCCTCCTTTCCTAAGATTTTGTCGACAAAACATATTCAACTTATGAGCTGTTTCAATTTGCCAATTTCATTGCAGATTCACCATAAATCATTGAATATAGGACGCTACATTGTATATACAAAGATACATAGTAGATATGTGCTGTCCTCATTAGTGTGACTGTTCTGATGTACAATGTAGTTTATCTAGTCTCCCCCAAAAAATTTGTGTAGTTAGGGTTATATCTTTTCCAAAAACAGGTAGGGTGGTTAGGATTTTTTTAGGCTTAATGTTAGAAAGTAATTGATATCATTGGGAAAGGCGTAAAAGTAGTCAGTATACAACTTGATACTAAAGTACACACACAAAACACACACAGATAAAAGCAACAACATGTTAAACAGATAGACTATGAAAATGGTTGAGTCTGCACTTATTTTATAGGTAGGGTCAGGTAACCCAAATTGGAAGTGGTTTTCTTAAGGCCTAAAGTGTGTGGCCTTAATGAACTCAAAACTGACAGTTGTATCTTTTATTATGACCCCCTTCGAAGAAGAGGGGTATATTCCTTTGCACAGGCATGTCGGTATGTCGGTCGGTCGGTCCGTAGGTAGACCGAAGCTTGTCCAAGTGATAACTAAACAATTCCTGGACGTATGGTCATCAAACTTCACATGAAGGTTGGGCCTGACCAGTAGATGACCCCTATTGATTTTGGGGGTCATCGGGTCAAAAGTCAAGGTCACAGTGACCTTTAATGGTAAAATAATTTTAAAGCTTGTCCGGTTGATAACTCAACAATGCCTGCACCCATGGCCCTCAAACTTGACATGGAGGTTGGACCTGACCAGTAGATGACCCCTATTGTTTTGGGGGTCATCAGGCCAAAGGTCAAGGTCACAGTGACCTTGAATGGTAAAAGGTTGTCCGAGTGATAACTTGACAATGCCTGCACCCATGGCCCTCAAACTTTACTTGGAGGTTGGGCCTGACCAGTAGCTGACCCCTATTGTTTTTGGGGCTCATCGGGTCAAAGGTCAAGTTCACAGTGACCTTGAATGGTAAAAGGATGACTGAGTGATAACTCAACAATGCCGGCACCCATGGCCCTCATAATTGAATTGGAGGTTGGGCCTGACCAGTACATGACCCCTTTTGTTGTTGGGGGTCATCGGGCCAAAGGTCAAGGTCACAGTCACCTTGAATGGTAAATGGTTGTCCGAGTGATAACTCGACAATGCCTGCACCCATGGCCCTCAAACTTGACTTGGAGAATTGACCTGACCAGGTGATGACCCGTATGGTTTTTGGAGGTCATCTGGCCAAAGGTCAAGGTCACAGTGACCTGGAATGGTAAAAGGTTATCCGAGTGATAACTCGACAATGCCTGCACCCATGGCCCTCAAACTTGACTTGGAGGTTGGGCCTGGCCAGAAGATGGTCCCTATTGATTTTAGGGGTCATTGGGCCAAAGGTCAAGGTGACAGTGACCTTGAATGATAAAAGGTTGTCCGAGTGATAACTCAACATTGCCTGCACCCAAGGCCCTCAAACTTGACATGGAGGTTGGGCCTGACCAGTAGATGACCCCTATTGATTTTAGGGGTCAAAGGTCACAGTGACCTTGAAAGCGAACTCGACAATTCCTGGACCTATGGTCATCAAACTTGACATGAAGGTTGGGCCTGCCCAGTAGATGACCCCTATCGACTTTGGGGGTCATCAGGCCAAGGTCAATGTCACAGTAACCTTTAACGCAAAAAAGTTAACAAATCTTTACCAACTGATATCTCAACAATGCCTGAACCTATGATCATTAAACTTGACATGGATGTTAAGCATGACCAGTAGATCACCCTTATTGATTTTAGGATTCATAGAGCCAAAGGTCAAGGTCACAGTGATCTTGAAAGGTAAAAGGTTGTCCGAGTGATAACTCAACAATGCCTGACCCCATGGCCTTCAAACTTGACTTGGAGTTGCATCTGACTTATAGATGACCCCTTATGATTTAAGGGGTCATTGGGTAAAAGGTCAAGGTCACAGTGACCTTGAACGAAAAAAACTTGTCTGTGTGATAACTTGACAATGCCTGCACCCATGGCCCTCGAACTTGACATTTAGGTTTCTGGTGACCAGTTGATGACTCTGGATTTTGAGTTAATAGAGTCAAAGGTCATGGTCATAACACACTCTATCCTCACACTTAAATGGTCATAATCTTAAAACTGCCTTAACGGCAACAAATCAGCTGTCATTTCGGTCCATGCATATTTCATTCAATTGTCCATATAATCCTGACAACATGGCGCTCAGGGGGGGGGGGGCATAATGTTTGACAAACATCTCTTGTTTATCCTAGCATATCGAGGGGAGAAATCTAGATTTTAAGTGGCATTAAATCAAGGAGCAGATAGAATGTTTTCCCTTTTATCCATTGAATTGAATAACCTTATTACCTCTGCATGTTGTAAACTCGATATCTCTGGCTTTCAGAGATTCCACGAATGAGTTGGCAATTATCATAGGAGTGAACGCCAGATCGCAGCCATACTTCCTCACCAACATCCGAAATGGCAGTCTAAAAGATGTATGTTTCAAAAATATATCACACACATGTACCTTAATTTGAAAGAATCCTTATAAGGGATTCACTCACAGATTTTATGCTGGCAACATTATTTTCCAACCTTTGCTTAACTTGAGTTATAATACTTGTATGAACAAACATCAATATGGAACTTGCAGATACTCATATGAGATTATGAATAAAGTTGTTCAAAATAACATTTTTTGGAAAAAAGAGCATTTTCCTTCATATTTTTAAAATGTTGACAATAGATTTACTCCGTAATTTTATTAATCTGTAGGTACAATTACTTGGTTAAACGTTATGACCTTATGTCATCTAAATAATTTAATATGGAAAAAGAACATACGGATTAACTGAATTTTAATATGAATAGATCACCACACCAATCTGGGCTTAATGTGTTTGTACCTACATGCAAATTAGCGGAAAAACCTTTCTCACTGGATTCTGGATAACACCTATTATAGAGCATTTATTTAAAATGTTGATGAAGTTTTATCATAGAAACAATAATTTTGGTCATTTTAACACAAAGTTATATGACTGACACAAATTGAGAATGAGTACCCATTAAAACTTACCTAAGACCCTACAGTTACAGGTAAATACCCCAAGTCCATAACAAGGAATATATTCATTATCAAATTGGTTATTTCATCAAAATTTCTATACTTTTACATAATTTTGCAAAATAAAGGTACTATAAACTATTTTACTAGTTTTACTTACTTGGAATATCTGACCATTGGGGCACATATCTTGACCATTTCATTCTCTTCAAACAATTCCATGGGCCTTTTCCATGTAAACTCATCACCATCTATTGTTTCTGAAAAATACAAATACAAACAATAACCATTAGAAACAATAACAATAAATCTTCAACACATGATGATGTGCATTCATTATCTTTCCTTGTTGGATCAATCAGTCTGGTTCAGTCATTGTATAGTAAGGTGCAGTCATTGTATAGTAAGGTGCAGTCATTGTATAGTTAGGTGCAGTCATTGTATAGTAAGGTGCAGCCATTGTATAGTAAGGTGCAGTCATTGTATAGTTAGGTGCAGTCATAGTAAGGTGCAGCCATTGTATAGTAAGGTGCAGTCATTGTATAGTAAGGTGCAGTCATTGTATAGTTAGGTGAGGTCATTGTATAGTAAGGTGCAGTCATTGTATAGTAAGGTGCAGTCATTGTATAGTAAGGTGCAGCCATTGTATAGTAAGGTGCAGTCATTGTATAGTAAGGTGCAGTCATTGTATAGTAAGGTGCAGTCATTGTATAGTAAGGTGCAGTCATTGTATAGTTAGGTGAGGTCATTCTATAGTCAGGTGCAGCCATTGTATAGTAAGGTGCAGTCATTGTATAGTTAGGTGAGGTCATTGTATAGTTAGGTGAGGTCATTGTATAGTGAGGTGCAGTCATTGTATGGTAAGGTGCAGTCATTGTATATTTAGGTGAGGTCATTGTATAGTGAGGTGCAGTCATTGTATGGTAAGGTGCAGTCATTGTATAGTAAGGTGCAGTCATTGTATAGTAAGGTGCAGTCATTGTAAAGTAAGGTGCAGTCATTGTATAATTAGGTGCAGTCATTGTATAGTAAGGTGCAGTCATTGTATAGTGAGGTGCAGTCATTGTATAGTGAGGTGCAGTCATTGTATAGTAAGGTGCAGTCATTGTATAGTAAGGTGCAGTCATTGTATAGTTAGATGAGGTCATTGTTTAGTAAGGTGCAGTCATTGTATAATTAGGTGCAGTCATTGTATAGTAAGGTGCAGTCATTGTATAATTAGGTGCAGTCATTGTATAGTAAGGTGCAGTCATTGTATAGTTAGGTGAGGTCATTGTATAGTAAGGTGCAGTCATTGTATAGTTAGGTGCAGCCATTGTATAGTGAGGTGCAGCCATTGTATAGTGAGGTGCAGTCATTGTATAGTTAGGTGAGGTCATTGTATAGTAAGGTGCAGTCATTGTATAGTAAGGTGCAGTCATTGTATAGTAAGGTGCAGTCATTGTAAAGTAAGATGCAGTCATTGTATAGTAAGGTGCAGTCATTGTATAATTAGGTGCAGTCATTGTATAGTAAGGTGCAGTCATTGTATAGTTAGGTGAGGTCATTGTATAGTGAGGTGCAGCCATTGTATAGTGAGGTGCAGTCATTGTATAGTTAGGTGAGGTCATTGTATAGTGAGGTGCAGCCATTGTATAGTGAGGTGCAGTCATTGCATAGTTAGGTGGGGTCATTGTATAGTAAGGTGCAGTCATTGTATAGTAAGGTGCAGTCATTGTATAGTAAGGTGCAGTCATTGTAAAGTAAGGTGCAGTCATTGTATAATTAGGTGCAGTCATTGTATAGTAAGGTGCAGTCATTGTATAGTGAGGTGCAGTCATTGTATAGTGAGGTGCAGTCATTGTATAGTAAGGTGCATTCATTGTATAGTAAGGTGCAGTCATTGTAAAGTAAGGTGCAGTCATTGTATAGTTAGATGAGGTCATTGTTTAGTAAGGTGCAGTCATTGTATAATTAGGTGCAGTCATTGTATAGTAAGGTGCAGTCATTGTATAGTAAGGTGCAGCCATTGTATAGTAAGGTGCAGCCATTGTATAGTAATGTGCAGTCATTGTATAGTATTGTGCAGTCATTGTATAGTTAGGTGAGGTCATTGTATAGTAAGGTGCAGCCATTGTATAGTGAGGTGCAGTCATTGTATAGTAAGGTGCAGTCATTGTATAGTTAAATGCAGTCATTGCATGATAAGGTGCATTCATTGTATAGTTAAGTGTAGTCATTGTATAGTAAGGTGCAGTCATTGTATAGTTAAATGCAGTCATTGTATAATAAGGTGCATTCATTGTATAGATAAGAGCAGTCACTGTATAAACTATGTGCAGCCATTGTATAGTTAGGTGCAGCCATTGTATAGAAAGTTGCATTCATTGTATAGTTAAGAGCAGTCACTGTATAACTATGTGCAGCCATTGTATAGTTAGGTGCAGTCATTGTATAGAAAAGTGCATTCATTGTATAGTTAAGAGCAGTCACTGTATAACTATGTGCAGCCATTGTATAGTTAGGTGCAGTCATTGTATAGAAAGGTGCATTAATTGTATAGTTAAGAGCAGTCACTGTATAACTATGTGCAGCCATTGTATAGTTAGGTGCAGTCATTGTATAGAAAGGTGCATTCATTGTATAGTTAAGAGCAGTCACTGTATAACTATGTGCAGCCATTGTATAGTTAGGTGCAGTCATTGTATAGAAAGGTGCATTAATTGTATAGTTAAGAGCAGTCACTGTATAACTATGTGCAGCCATTGTATAGTTAGGTGCAGCCATTGTATAGTAAGGTGCAGTCATTGTATAGTTAAGTGCAGTCATTGAATAGTCAAGTGCAATCATTGTATAGTTAAGTGCAGTCATTGTATAGTTAGATGCAGTCATTGTATAGTTAGATGCAGTCATTGTATAATGTTAGGTTGTGCTAGGTGCAGTCATTGAATAATGTAAGGCCGTGTTAGACACACTCATTGAATTGTGTTAGGTGCAGTCCTTGGATGGTGTTTGGGCAGTCACTGAATTATGTTAGGTGCAGTCATTGTATAGTAAGGTGCAGTCATTGAATAATGTTAGGTTGTGCTAGGTGCAGTCATTGGAAAGTGTTAGACGCAGTCATGGGATTGTGTTAGGTGCAGTCATTGAATAATGCTAGGTGCAGTAATTGTATAGTGTTAGGTACAATCATTGGATAGTCTTAGGTGCAGTCATTGGATAGTGCTAGGTGCAGTCATTTAAGGAATGAATTGCGGGGTTGATGTCATTATCGGGGTATGAACGCAATTGGGCTGGTCAAAGTGTGTGCAGTCCGTGTGGAAGCCAAATTGCGTTCATATCCCCGATAATGACATCAACCCCGCAATTCATTACTTATATTTACACCAATAGTTCCTTATTTCAGTCAAAAATTGTTAAAAAAAATACTTCATTTAAAAAAAACATTCATTAATCCTTCCTTACCCATTCTGTAAATAGAACGACCCAACTGTAACCGGAAACATTTTTTCAAATGACGTCACAATAACGCGGGAAAAGATCAACCACTTGATATCACTTTTAAAAGTAAAAATTAAACACTTTTAGCAACAATACATTTAAAATATAATGCATTTACACTTTCTACAACATTTATATTTTACGGGACCTGCTGACACAGTACAAAAAATAACAAGATCAATAATTTTCATGTATAATGTTATGCGATGAATTGCGATCCGAACATATCCGAAGATGTTGCGTTCATCGATTGATGAAAGCAATTGCTGAAAGGCAGTTCATATAAGGAATGGAAGTTGAGGTGTAAATATTGGATAGTGTTAGATGCAGTCATTGGATAGTGTTAGATGCAGTCATTGGATAGTGTTAGATGCAGTCATTGGATTATGTTAGATGCAGTCATTGGATTATGTTAGATGCAGTCATTGGATAGTGTTAGATGCAGTCATTGGATTTATGTTAGATGCAGTCATTGGATTATGTTATATGCAGTCATTGGATTATGTTAGATGCAGTCATTGGATAGTGTTAGATGCAGTCATTGGATTTATGTTAGATGCAGTCATTGGATTATGTTAGATGCAGTCATTGGATTATGTTAGATGCAGTCATTGGATAGTGTTAGATGCAGTCATTGGATTATGTTAGATGCAGTCATTGGATTATGTTAGATGCAGTCATTGGATAGTGTTAGATGCAGTTGAATTGTGTTAGGTGCAGTCATTGATAGAGTAAGGTGCAGTCATTGATAGAGTAAGGTGCAGTCATTGATAGAGTAAGGTGCAGTCATTGATAGATTTAGATGTAAGGTGTAAGATGCAGTCATTTGACTATGTTAGGTGCAGTCCTTGGATGGTGTTTGGTGCAGTCAGTGATAGATTTAGATGTAAGGTGTAAGATGCAGTCATTTGACTATGTTAGGTGCAGTCCTTGGATGGTGTTTGGGGCAGTCATTGATAGATTTAGATGTAAGGTGTAAGATGCAGTCATTTGACTATGTTAGGTGCAGTCCTTGGATGGTGTTTGGGGCAGCCATTGATAGATTTAGATGTAAGGTGTAAGATGCAGTCATTTGACTATGTTAGGTGCAGTCCTTGGATGGTGTTTGGGGCAGTCATTGATAGATTTAGATGTAAGGTGTAAGATGCAGTCATTTGACTATGTTAGGTGCAGTCCTTGGATGGTGTTTGGGGCAGTCATTGAATTATGTTAGGTGCAGTCATTGAATAGTGTTAGATGCAGTCATTGGATTGTGTTAGGTGCAGTCATTGAATAATGTTAGATACAGTCATTGGATTGTGTTAGGTGCAGTCATTGAATAGTGTTAGATGCAGTCATTGGATTGTGTTAGGTGCAGTCATTGAATAATGATAGATGCAGTCATTGGATTGTGTTAGGTGCAGTCATTGAATAGTGTTAGATGCAGTCATTGGATAGTGCTAGGTGCAGTCATTGGATTGTGTTTGGTGCAGTCATTGAATAATGTTAGATGCAGTCATTGGATTGTGTTAGGTGCAGTCATTGAATTATGTTAGATGCAGTCATTGGATTGTTTTAGGTGCAATCATTGAATTATGTTAGGTGGTGTTAGATGCAATCATTGGACTGTGTTAGGTGCAGTCCTTGGATAGTGTTAGATGCAGTCATTGGATTGTGTTAGGTGCAGTCATTGAATAATGTTAGGTGGTGTTAGATGTAGTCATTGGATTGTGTTAGGTGCAGTCATTGAATAATGTTAGGTGGTGTTAGATGAAGTCATTGGATTGTGCTAGGTGCAGTCATTGAATAATGTTAGGTGGTGTTAGATGCAATCATTGGACTGTGTTAGGTGCAGTCATTGAATAATGTTAGGTGGTGTTAGATGCAATCATTGGACTGTGTTAGGTGCAGTCATTCACTCATTGAATAATGTTAGATAGTGCTAGGTGCAGCCATTGAATAATGTTAGGTGGTGTTAGATGTAGTCATTGGATTGTGCTAGGTGCAGTCATTGAATAATGTTAAGTGGTGTTAAATGCATTCATTGGATTGTGTTAGCTGCAGCCATTGAATAATGTTAGGTGGTGTTAGATGTAGCTATTGGATTGTGTTAGGTGCAGTCATTGAATAATGTTAGGTGGTGTTAGATGCAGTCATTGGATTGTGTTAGGTGCAATCATTGAATGGTGTAAGGCCGTGTTAGACACAGTCATTGGATTGTGTTAGGTGCAGTCCTTGGATGGTGTTTGGGCAGTCATTGAATTATGTTATGTGCAGTCATTGTATAGTGTTAGGTGCAGTCAATGGATAGTGTTATGTGCAGTCATTGGATGGTGTTTGGGCAGTCATTGAATTATGTCAGGTGCAGTCATTGTATAGTGTTAGGTGCAGTCAATGGATAGTGCTATGTGCAGTCCTTGATGGTGTTTGGGCAGTCATTGAATTATGTTAGGTGCAGCCACTGTATAGTGTTAGGTGCAGTCAAAGGATTGTGTTAGGTGCAGTCCTTGGATGGTGTTTGGGCAGTCATTGAATTATGTTAAGTGCAGTCATTGTATAGTGTTAAGTGCAGTCAATAGATAGTGTTATGTGCAGTCATTGAATAACATTAGATCGTGTTAGATGTAGTCATTGGATTGTGTTAGTTGCAGTCATTGAATAATGCTAGGTGTTTTAGATGCAGTCATTGGATTACTAGTATGTTAGGTGCAGTCAATGAATAGTGTTAGGTGCAGTCTTTGGATAGTGTTAGGTGCAATCATTGGATAGTTTTAGGTGCAGTCATTGGATAGTGCTAGGTGCAGTCATTGAAGTGTTAGATGCAGTATTTGGATAGTGTTAGGTGCAGTGTTAGGTGCAGTTATTGGATTGTGTAAGGTGCAGTCATAGGACAGCGTTAGGTGTCATTTGATGGTGTTAGGGACAGTCATTTGATAGCGTTAGGTGTCATTGGATAGATTTAGATGCAGTCATTGGATAGGGTTAGGTGTTATTGGATAGTTTTAGGTGCAGTCATTGGATTGTGTAACGATTTGGTTATTGGATAAGCTTAAGTGGTCATTGGCTGTTTAGAGTTATGAGTGTACATATAGGAAAACAGCAATACAAACTAAAAATGTACAGTACAGTATGTATAGTATCATTTAAAATAAACAACAACAACAATAGATTATCACAATGCTATCATTGTAAAATATCAAAAACAGTAATACTGTTTGTAAAATATATAAATGGTACAAAGAAAGATTGATGGAACATCTATCAATTTGAAAAGAGAAAACATATACCCATCACGTTGCTTTGTTTACAATTCGACAGGAAGTGAGTACGATTCATCTGAACGTGTTCCCGGAAGTAAACAAACATGGAAGATGAACTTATTTCACTGCTCGAAAATGATGGTATGCCAAGCTTATTTCTCAAATATTTTCACACCATCAGAATATTTACACATATTGTACGACTTGTCAGTTATTTTAAGTAATGTTACTGTCAGAAACACTTTTCTAGGCCACAAAACTTCGAACTGATATTCCATTTCGGATAACAGGAATTCGGACATCATAACCTAATCATCATTTTTCATGCAAAGAATGCAACGTATCAAAAGTATATTAAAGTGAACATATTGTTGATGTACAAAGAATGATGTGACTGAAGTACAGAATACCTCTTAAAATGATGGTTGCTTTTATATTACTTCTATTAGAATAACAATTTAGTGTAAAGGTAGTGTAGTGTGTGTGGATAAGAACCCACAGTTGGTTAGCTCAGTTGGTTTGAGTACCGTACTAGTTGTTTTGTGTTCTTGGGTTCGAGACCCACACTGGGTGCACTTTTTCTCCCATGTTTTCTTTTAAATAATGGTGGCAGTGGTAAACTGCAGGAGTGTCTCTGTCGGCTAAAAAGGTTAATGGGGGAAGAGTGTACTGTATGTGGCCAAGAACCACCCCCCTCCGGTTAGCTCAGTTGCTTAGAAGGCCATGCTAGTATTCTGGCGGGCAAGGACTTGCGCCCCACGCGAGTTAAATTTTCCTCCCAGGTTACTTTAATAATCTGATATTTGTTGTGCTCATAGTATCACTTTCTTTAAAAAGAATGTTATCAGATAAAGATATACACATCCATAATTTTCATTTCAACTTAACCAAATGAAAACTGACATAAACAATCTGTCACTGTGTTAATGCAGAGGAATCATGCAGGTTTTCATTACCCACAATATTTTACCATCAATAAAAAATTAATAAGGCAATAACAGTCTCACAGAGTGATGGAAGTCACAAGTTATATATACTTAACATATATTTATTTTACAGATATGTTCGCCCAGTTTCTGCAGGAGACTTTTGATGTAAAGTCCCATGCAAACAAAGCAATACAGGGCGCAGCAATCACTGACCAGTTGGCAAAGCTTGCAGAAGGCATTGGACTTCTAGATAAAGAAATACACTCACAGGTTTATTAAAGATTATATTAATTTAAATAAAATATGAATTGATGAAGGAAAATTATCTCAGCTTATTCTTATTGCATTCTATGTTCACAAACTTTCTTGCCAAATTGATAATCAGACACATTCCTAATACTGTAATATTGTTTATGTTTAATGTACCTGGTGTATTTTGCATTTCCCAACAACATTTAAAAGTGGGTAGGTAGGTATTTTTCATTAACACTTAATTCCGTAATCATTCTTTTAATAATTTTAACTAAAAAATCAACAAACTTTCTTGTAACAGGTATTTTTGTGAGAAAGTTGGCAAACACTTAACAAGCTATTAGTTAATTGTGGCCTGACACATGTATTTCTTTACCAACCAGATTGTTGTTCATCATGAGGACCTCCTGTCGCAGGCAACAGGAGTGGAAACTTTGGAAGGTAACTTTATTATCATGCCAACTTTTCAACTTGATGGCGTTTGCAGTTTGATTATTAAAATATGTTTTCATAATGTATGATAAAGAACACTCAGGATCAAATAATGAATTGCATTGAAATTGACAACTTATAATATTGACATAATTATGTATAATATTGTATTATTTACAGGAATGTTACAAATGATGCAAAGCAGAATACAGTCACTGTTGGCAGCAATGGACAGGTATGTCAGTTTTTTTTCTTTCAGTGCAAAGCAGAAAACAGTCTCTGTTCACCCCATGGACATAAATTTAACTGTAATGCAGCATACAGCTTATTCGGTAGCAATAGACAGGTATATAATAGTGTTAAGCCGATTACAGTCTCAGTTGATGATATCAACATGTATGTTTCATCGTAAAGCAGAATACAGTCTCTGTTTGCAGCAATGGACAGGTATGTAAGAGTGTAAAGCAGTATACAGTCTCTGTTTGCCTCAATGGACAGGTATGTAAGAGTGTAAAGCAGAATACAGTCTCTATTTGCAGCAATGGACAGGTATGTAAGAGTGAAAAGCAGAATAAGTCTCTGTTTGCAGCATTCAACATGTATATAACATTGCAAAGCTGAATAAGTCTCTGTTTGCTGCAATGAACAGGTATGTAAGAGTGTAAAGCAGAATACAGTCCCTTTTTGCAGCAATTGACAGGTATGTAATATTGTAAAGCAGAATACAGTCCCTTTATGCAGCAATTGACAGGTATGTAAGATGGTAAAGCAGAATACAGTCTCTGTTTGCAGCAATGGTCAGGTATGTAAGAGTGTAAAGCAGAATAAGTCTCTGTTTGCAGCAATGGACATGTATATAACATTGCAAAGCAGAATAAGTCTCTGATTGCTGCAGTGAACAGGTATGTAAGAGTGTAAAGCAGAATACAGTCCCTGTTTGCAGCAATGGACAGGTATGTTACATTGTAAAGCAGAATAAGTCTCTGTTTGCAGCAATGGACAGGTATATGACATTGTAAAGCAGAATAGGTCTCTGTTTGCAGCAATGAACAGATATATAACATTGTAAAGCAGAATACAGTCCCTGTTCAATGGCAGTATTGGAAAGGTATGCTACAGTGCAATGTAGAGAACAGTCTTTGATGGCAGCAACGGACAGGTGTGCAATTGAAGCAGATTTTAGTTTATACTTATTTCTTTAAGCTTTCTCTATGCTGACAATGATAATGTTTTGTTTTTCAGAATAAGGACCAAGGTTACTGAGCCATACACAAAGATTTTAACAAGAACTGTGCAGCTCAGAAATTTACAGGTTTGATAAAATGTTTAAGTGATACACTTTTCATGAGGCAACTAGTGTCCTTCATGTTTCTACTTGATTGCAAAACTTGCAATAACATACAATATAAAAGGAGAATGGCATAAGAAGAAATGCTCATCTTTATCATGGGTAGAGTTTGACAAACTATGCAGTGCTTAAACAATCATCACCTACACATATTATGATACATGGATGCTGTTTTTTTAAATAAAAAAAATGAAAGCTAAGTAATTATGAAAGCACTTGAGGTTTCATCTTTTTATGCCCCCACAAAGTGGCGGCATATAGGGTTGCCCTTGTCCGTACGTACGTCTGTCTGTCTGTACGTACGTACGTCCCGAAGATTGTTTCCGATCTAATTCTTGAAAACCGTTTGTCCAATCCTCACCAAACTTTAAACACATGTTTGTGACCATAATATCTTGATCAAGTTCGATAGTCATGGAAATCGCTTTAGTCATTTAGGAGTTACGGCCCTTTTTTGCCAAAAATACTTCAAAAATATATGTTTCCAATCTAATTCTTGAAAACTGTTTGTCCAATCCTCACCAAACTTTAAATACATGTTTGTGACCATAATATCTTGATCAAGTTCGATAGTCATGGAAATCGCTTTAGTCATTTAGGAGTTACAGCCCTTTTTTGCCAAAAATACTTCAAAAATATATGTTTCCAATCTAATTCTTGAAAAGTATGTGTCCAATGTGGATCCAACAAGTTTTTTCCTGCCTGAATGGCGCCATATAACCTATACAGTCTTGCGATGCCGTAAAACCCAACTCAACTTAACTTATCCTATATGTTGCAGATTATCCTGAATAATCATTATGGCTTATTTTCTGTGACAAAAAATCGAAGTGGGGGCATCCGTGTCCTATGGACACATTTCTAGTTAGCATTTATCTTATGATTCATTTCATTTCCAGGAGACATGTGACTTGTTACGGCGAATCATAAGAATCCTATATCTGTCAAAACGACTTCACAGTCAGCTGGCAGGGGGAGCAAGGGAGATAACCAAAGCTGCACAGAGTCTCAATGAGCTTGGTAGGTGACTGAATTATTTCCCTTGATGTTCATTGAAGTTGGAAGATAACTGCTAGCAGCTCAATTAGCTGAATAGTTGAGTCGATATAGGTGGGTGTATGCTCAATGGGCTAGGTTGGTAACTGAATTAACTTTGATACTAAATGAGCTGGGTAGTTGAATAAAGTGCTCAATAAGTGGTTAGGTGGCTGAATTATCTCCCTTGATGCTCAATGAGCTTAATAGATAACTTTGTAATCTCTCTTGAAGCTCAATGAGTTTGGTAGGTGGCTGAATGATCTTACCTGAAATGTGTGTCTTCTTTGACACTTATTCAGCTGAATTGGTGACTGAAATCATTTCTTCATATTTTTCTTTTTTAGAACTAAATAGTAAGATTTGGTGTTGCAAATTTTAAAGAAGAATACATTGACTTAAAAGATTTGATGGGTTCTTAACTTGGGCTCTTTACAATTAATCAATTCATTTCAGATTATATATGTGAGGGAGTTGACCTAACTGGGATCGAAGTTATAGAGCAGGACCGACGGTTTGTGAAACAAGCGCGAAATGAGGTGGAAACACAGGCACAGAAGATGTTGGAACAAGGCATGGAATCACAGGTAGAGCTAAATGTGAAATTAGAATTGAGTTTCTTTGTATAAATAAGTCTAATTGTGGAACTTAATGGCCAGATGATCAGAACTTTGTTAAAGTAAGCAACGTGATAAATGACATCATTGTTAACTGGCAATAATAAGATGAAATATTATAAGATGGTGATACATTTAAATGAAATAAGTACAGCAGAAACAGTTTTCTCAAAACTTGTAAGAAATACTGCACTTTGCAAGAGTGTCCATACTCCGGGAACTAGTTGAATGATGTTAACAGTATTGTTAACTCTAACAAAGTTTTGAAAAATTGTAGCCCATACATTTGATTTCAAAAATTAGACATGTTTGATTAATAGAGGACAATTATTGTAAGATCATTATATATTTTATCAAGTGATCACCAAAAGCAATATTTCACAAGCTGCATAGTAATTCCTTGAATCATTACCAAGCCTTCTTTTTGAAAATTGATATTATTTTCCCAAAAATTTATTTGAAATTGACATGAAAGTGTGTATATCTTACTTTCTTTCTCCAGAATCAAGTGCACGTGGCGACCTCCCTTCAAGTGTTCCACAACCTCGGCTGTCTGCGTGAGATTGTAGATCGAGTTGTTAAACTGTGCAGCGATCACCTTGAGGGGGATATTAAATCATGTCTGGATGTGACAGCTTTGTCAGTACAGCAGACTGGACCACAAGGAAAAAGTAAGATCTGAATTTGAACCATTCAATGATTAATCACATGCTACGTTGTGTTTATGCTGTATGCACCCAGTAGGGCAAGCGAGCAAATTTCATGATGCATCATACAACATTGGTTGTAAAACACATGGTATTAATCATTTGTTGTACTTTAGGTGCCCCTGGTAGATCCTCAATGCCAATGACAGGCAACACAGCAGCCCTCAGAGCCACCCTGTGGACCAACATGGAGAAACTGATGGACAGTATATACAGTGCTTGTGCTCAGGTGAATTTAATAACAAAATATGGCACCCTTTTTTAAAAATATTAAAGAACAAAATCAGGGATTTATCTTTAATCTATGCTTTATGCTGTTTGATGGCATCATTGCTTTTCAGAGAAATATATTAGAAAGTGTAGAATATTGATATAGATTTAATCATTTGTTAAAGTGTAAGATCATAATATGGATATTTCACCGAAATATTCACTTTTTATGTTCGAAAAGTGAAATAATATTGCCATCTTACATACTGAAATAAACAGTTTTTAACAATAACAGTGATTGTAACTTGAAACATATGAAACAAAGTTAAGACTTTGTTAAAGAAAAGAATGTTTGATTCATATAATGAACAAACTTGACTGAATTGTGGTTGAGAATGGTGAGAGTGGTATAGGTATCAGACTCTCACTCAAGTGTCTTGGGTTCCATCCTTACCATGTTAGTTCTCCTGAATTTTCAAAAAGGACACAAGTATTTGTTTCTAACCATGAAAAGGACCAGAGAGTGGGGTTTTTTTGCTGTGTGCACGATGAAATTAAAATAAACTAGTATAAACTTAATAAATGACTGAATTAAATAAATTAATGTTAATGATTAGATTTTTTTTGTGGTCGACTTGCTAGACTGTATTTGTTGTTGGAATCATTCGTGTCACTGTACAATTACTTCAGCTAAAATATCATTCAATATATTCAAAAGGAACTAGTTACACTTGCTGCCAGAAGGCCCAAATCTCTGGCTGTACTAATTGTAGAATTATACACCTTGTTTGACTGGAAAAAACAACAGGCAAGTGTTGGTGTTCCCTCTACTTTCACTTGTTCTATATTAACAATAGCTTCATTTATATTGTGTATAGGTTCAGCACCTGCAGAAAGTCCTGATTAAGAAGAGAGATCCTGTAACACATGTGTGCTTTATTGAGGAGCTAAAACAGGTTGGTTCAAATCGGCTTTTTGGCATTCCCACTTTTCCTTGTTTACCTTATCTTTTGAAAATGCCTCCTACTTTTAAAAACCTATTTTTTTTCTACTTTTCAATGATAAAAGCTGATTTATGGACCAATTTTCTATTTATACATTATTTTTGTACCTATTGTCTTTCAGAGCTAAACTGTGTTAAAGTTGATTGAAGCAATGCTGACTTGAAGTGACTTGTTGGCTAAGCAATTTTTAGCAGAATTTAGATTGAGATTCCATACTTAATTTAAACCACAGTTTCATTCAGAAAAAGTCTCAGACATTATATGCACATAGAAATGGAAAAGTGTTGTGTGATGTTCTTAAATGTATGTAAAAATGTTCTAAATTCCTAATATTTTTTAATTTCACTTTTTTACTACTTTTCTATTGAACAGTGTTTGAAAGTGCCTCTGATTTTAATAATAATATATATTGTAAATTAATGAAACAAGAATTCAGATTGAAATCATGATAAAAGTCATCCTTCTCTGCACCTTAATCATAACTCAACAATGGATAACCATTTGAAAATTGAATGTGGCGTGCTGGGTTTGTTTAAGTTATATATTATGTGTTATGAAGGCTAAATTATAATGGAAATATCCAAAGCCATTGCAGATTTACAATGATCTTTGGAACTGTGTTCAATATCATGAGCTTGTCCTATTATCATAGCCTTTGCAAAGGCGGCGTTATGCAAAAACTTTTACCTTTGCAGATAGCTTCAAGATATTCAAATGAAACTTTGAAAAAATGTTGCCAGAGATAATACTCTCATTTTTAGCAAGTCCCATTGCAGAAAAAAGGACAGATGAGTGTTGAAGCTCACTCTGCATTGCTCTTGTAAGCCTATGGAGACATACGTCTAATGAGACATACTCCATGAGATTAAGTAAAAACCTCTTGTATTTTCAGAGTGAGGGTAGTGTCCACATTTTGGCAGATTTTTGGACCAATATTACAGCCCTTTTGAAGCAAAAATTCAACAAAGCAGCTGAAAGTATGTATTATCTCACTTTAAATAGTGTCGCCTAAAAGTCCTAATATAGTTAGTCCAATATTTAGTAAAATCACCCCATGCTCACTACTGTAATGTCCCTTTAACATTTAGAAAAAGCTGTGCACACAATACCTTAACCCAATTATGGTGAAACTTGGTGACAGTGTATTGAGTAAAAAGACGGGCTCAATTCCAATAGTCTCCACCAAATTGTATAAAGCTGGATAGCTCTTTGGTTTGGTCAAAGTTAGCTAAAATATGCATCTAGTTATTGGTATAGACCAATCAAATTATTGAAATGTGTGGAAAACTTATTATAGCTGCAGAAGAAATGCTCAATAAGCACAAAAAATATGGCCATTACAGTTTGCTTACTTTTGTTTGGGTATACAAATATTAGGCAATGTTTCCAATTAACAGCACAGCTTAATTCTTGTTAACTTAGAAACTTCTTTAACAATCCAAGATGTTTGTTAATCCTTTTCTGCTTCCTGCATGCATGTGCAATATTATCGCTATTTCAGCATCGTCTTTCCTGAAACAAGCCTTTGAAGGGGAATACCCGAAACTTCTGCGACTGTACAATGACCTTTGGAAACGTCTACAACAGTTCAGCCTCAGTGTGGAGACAGATTCGTTGTCCTTGGCAACAGACGTCATAGCAATGGAAATGCAGGAAGAAGATATTTTCATGCCGTCAGCGAATAAAGACAAACAGTACAAGTAACGGAATTGTTTTTGTCATAAAACCATTGATTTTAATATTATTTTATTGCATGATGATACATTTACACCATCTATCTTCATTAATGAAGATGTGAAGTAAACAACAGATAAACAGAACCTGTGTAATGTAACAATGTTTACATTCATATCAATGGGACATGCAGAGGGATTTGGCCATGTGTTTTTTCATCAGTTACAGCCCTTTTCAAAAAGCAATTTTGTTCATAAACATATGAAACAACAGCATGATGTTAACTTAGGCAAAGTTTAGCAATGCAATTTTGTACAGAAGCTTTTCTTGATGAAATGTGATTTTAAAGGGTCAATCATTTACATTCTGCCGACCATTGTAGTACATTTCTGCATTGAAGATGTGACAAATTTAAAGGGGACCATGAGGCCGTCTTGATTGTAGTCGTAAATTTATATTATATTTGTGCCATAGTTTTATTATTCTGCTTCATATTTGTGTGAATTGAAATTTAAGCCAAAATTGAAAATCATCAAGAAGTTGAGAAAATGAAAAAAATCAATATATTGCCATTTGTGAAGATAATTGGAGTTACGACTTCAATTATTTATTAAGACGGCCCCCAGGATAGTAATAAATCTTTTCAATTTCGATTTTTATGCCCCCACAAAGTGGCGGCATATAGGGTTGCCCTTGTCCGTACGTACGTACGTACGTACGTACGTACGTACGTCCCGAAGATTGTTTCCGATCTAATTCTTGAAAACCGTTTGTCCAATCCTCACCAAACTTTAAACACATGTTTGTGACCATAATATCTTGATCAAGTTCGATAGTCATGGAAATCGCTTTAGTCATTTAGGAGTTACGGCCCTTTTTTGCCAAAAATTCCCGAAGATTGTTTCCGATCTAATTCTTGAAAACCGTTTGTCCAATTCTCACCAAACTTTAAACACATGTTTGTGACCATAATATCTTGATCAAGTTCGATAGTCATGGAAATCGCTTTAGTCATTTAGGAGTTACGGCCCTTTTTTGCCAAAAATACTTCAAAAATATATGTTTCCAATCTAATTCTTGAAAAGTATGTGTCCAATCCTCACCAAACTTTACATACATGATTGTGACCATAATATCTTGATCAAGTTCGATAGCCATGGAAATCGCTTTTGTCATTTAGGAGTTACGGCCCTTTATTTGCAAAAAAAGACTTGAAAAATACGTCCCGAAGATTGTTTCCGATCTAATTCTTGAAAACTGTTTGTCCAATCCTCACCAAACTTTTAACACATGTTTGTGACCATAATATCTTGATCAAGTTCGATAGCCATGGAAATCGCCTTAATCATTTAGGAGTTAGGGCCCTCAGATTATCCTGAATAATCATTATGGCTTATTTTCTGTGACAAAAAATCAAAGTGGGGGCATCCGTGTCCTATGGACACATTTCTAGTTTTTATAAAACTGTGTATGTTTATTTTGTACTGATTATTTTAGTTCTGAGCAGGCATTGAGAGACAGTTTGTCAGACTTTGAGACAGCGTACATTTCCAAGTCCCTGTCGCGACTCTTCGACCCCATCAACCTTGCATTCAGCACAGCATCGTTCAGTCCACCTTCTATTGAAGAGGTGGATAATATTGTGAAAACTATATCTAGGTATGAAGTGTGTTTGCGTGTTCAACCAGTCCATTTAAGAGTTTTTCACTTTGTTGAAATCCTTTGCAATACATGTATATGTTTATTAATCAAAAAGTACACTGCTAGTAAACTTCCTTAGATGTATTTTTATCCTTTTAATTGCATTCATATTCTGATGAATGCAATATCTTCTGAGTACCTCAGATGGTATAAAAAGTAGTTGTGATTGGTCAATTGATGTAAAATCCCATAGAGAAGTATGTGTTGACAATAAAACAAGTGCCATCATTGACACCACCGCTGTCCAAACAGCCAGATTTATGCTACCTACTCTGATTGTCTTGGAAGTGTTATTTTTCCGCATTGTAATCGTATAATCCCAGGGAGAAAATGAAAGAAATAAGTATTAATATAAACATTGAATATTACAGAACTGCAGTTTATCAGTGTATGGAAACATTTGGTCAGTGTTTGGACCTCACTAACCATGAATTGACCAAACGTTTTCAAATTATGATGAACCACAAAACTAAAATATACAATGCTTTATCAAATGTTAGGTGAGGGTGATTGAGCTCCAACTAAATCTATTAAATGATGTTATTTAATTTGAAAAAATGTGTTTAACTTCCTTCAGATATGTATCATTGTTATTTCAGTGAGTTGAATGTAGCCAGTGTGGATAAGAAGTTGTGTGTAACCGTGGCAAAGAATGTTTCAAAGACGGTGAAAATGTATTGTGTGAAGAGCGAACAGTTGGTTAGTATCATTCAAGTCAGAAATTTGAAATTGTTATAGCTTAGCATTATTTCCCGCATCATCACTCTATCTTATGCAGTAACCTCTTGAAGGAAGGTAACTAAATGCTGATAAGGTTAATTTATACTATTTACCAATGGGGATATTTTTTCAGGAATTGTATTGTACAATTTATGTTTCAAATCTTTATTTCAGTGTGGTAAGAATACTCACTTACAGAGTAACAGTTGCATTAGTCAGTTCAAACATTATATCTTTGATTTTCCAAGCAGAGTGTTCCATTTGATTTATAACCCTGCCATAATATTTAACCAATTAAAACATGAATTAAACTATATTGTTGTTTCTATTATCTTCATTGGTTTTGCTGCTAAATGATCGGCCGTCATTAAACAGTGTATGACGTTGACGTCCTTTCTATGATTGTTGTTTATCTAATTACTGATGAAGGGGAAACACTGAAATAATTAGATATAAATGTTTTTACATAGCATGTTTGTGTAATTTTTATATAATTATTATGATATTTAAACAAAATTCTTGATCATATGATGTTTTGTCATATACACGTTGATAAGATCACACCAATATTCTCACTCACAAACTTTTGATGTGTAGAGCTAACCATCGTTTTTGGTGCTGATATACCTCAAATAATTTTAATTATGTGCTCTTAGTCATTGATAATGTATGCATTCATCAGTTATTTGTAAAATGTTTAAATGTTATGTGCGTCACCAGAGGAATCCCCCTTCCCCCCAACCCCTGGTAACACATGTTTACAGGAAAACGGGAAATTAATTTAGGTTTCAAAATGAAAAGATACTACAGTTTCAGCTTTTGTTGTAAACACATACCATTTCTCATTGCTAATAGTATAATTATCACCTATTAAAATAACATGTTGTATCAGTTGTATAACCCTAAAACACGCTTTGTGACACAAACTATTCAGCTGGGTACCAATGGTGATGCTTACCAGGACAGATGGAAAATGCTACATCTAACACCATTTCATTTACATTTCAGCTGTGTACAGATGGTGAGGCCAGCCAGGTCATTGGATCACCAACTCAAGGTCAGACACGAAATGCAGCAGTTGTCAACACCTTGTACCAACTTCATTTGGCTGTTTCTAAGGTATGAAAGTGTATTTTACCCATAGCATTTGGCTCTTATCTGAGAGGTCAAGGCCATGCCTATAGGTCATTTAGCCATCAGTAAACTGGCCAACAGTAATGTTCTCCTCTTTAAGAGTGTCAACTATTTTTATGCAAAATTACTGAAAAGAAAATCAGCTGAAATCTGTTCTGTGTTATTGGGTTTTAGAGGTGTTTTAGCTCATTTGTTTGAATAGTTTAAAACCATTTTAATTACCATTTTTGAGAAATAAGCTCATGTAGTTGAACATTGATAAAATGTTTATTCGGTTTTCTACTTATATTTTCAGTGTTTTATTGAGGTATATATGTGCACCAGAATATTTTAATGCTAAATGGCATTAGTTTACAGGGTACAGGCATCTATTTGTCTTGATCAAATTTGCTATTTTAATAGTGGTGGCTTTATTTCAATATTTTTTTTTTGCTTTAATGCGATATCGACAAGCAATTAAAGACACATGTTCATGTATTTTTTTTCTGAGATAACTTGTTACATTACTGACATTATACTTGTAGTGTCGTAGGGTATCTCTCTATTTTTTAAATAGTATTTGAATACTAAAACAATAATGTACAAAGTTTATATACATATTAGGTCATATGTTTTACATATGCTTTTCTACATTCTGCGGTTAAATTTTTCAATATATAGGTGGATAACTATAATATGTAAATTCTAATAATCATTAATTTAAATTATTCCTCTTACATTGGGCTTATGCATGTAGTATTTTTATTATGGATGCTTTAGTCATGAAAATATAAGCAGTATGACATGAAAATTATCAGCTCTTTATTAAAATTCTGCTTGATTTATGATAACTTTTGACAGTCATGGCCCCATTTCCTGAAACACACACAAGTTTGTATATAGAAAATATTACGTTTGTCTGGTCAAATTCCTTTTTTGAATTTTGTCATATGACCAGCTCTTGACCAATAAAAAAGATGATACACTCTAACCATAAAGAATATCCTTAACTGTATCTCATTTGCTTGCCATAGAGTCTAACCCAAAGAACACCCCTTACTCAAGAGGT